>NC_135787.1:174515000-174821250 GCF_051106095.1 Pogona vitticeps
CCAATTTGGTATCATTTGCAAATTTGACAAGCATTCCCTATACTCCTTCATCCAAGTCATTATTAAAAATATTGAAGGGCACTGGGCCCAGGACTGAGCCTTGGGGTACCCCACTGGTTACCTCTTCCTAGTCAGAGAAGGATCCATTAATCATCACCCTCTGAGTACGTTTCTGTAGCCAATTGCATATCCACCTGACCCTTGATCTATCCAGCCCACACCTAGGTAGTTTGCTAATCAGGATATCATGGGCCACTCTGTCAAAAGCTTTGCTGAAGTCAAGATATACTATGTCTAGAGCATTCCCTCTGTCTATCCGGGAGGTGACCTGATCAAAAAAGAAGATCAAATTAGTTTGGCAGGATTTGTTCTTGACAAATCTGTGTTGGTTTCATCATCTTCATTCTCTAAGACCTTCCTCTTTCAGGGTCTGTTTGTAACTCCAGTGCTCTGCGATATTACAGAATGAGGGCCAGGAAGGGTGAGATAAGTCATGCTTTTGCCTGCAAACAAACAAACAAACCTGTATGTCGTGCTGCTGTGACAACTCTCTCTTTACCCTCTGCTCTGCTCCAGTAGGTACAGTCACTGGACTGAACTAAGGACAGGGTTTAAACTGGAGGGCTCCTTGGCCCAAACCCAGGTACATGGCCAGCTGAGTAAAGGATGGCTTTGGCATGCAATTGTATTAATTGTTCTTAAAAGTGACTTTCTAAGCACTTGGATAACTGTACTTGTATGCTATGGAAGATGGAGGAATAATTGTCTTGAAAATAGATCAGAACTTTACTGTTTCTTCTCAACAAAACAGAACAGCCACAGAAAAATGCTCACTCTCATCTAGAGGCAACTAAGTCCATTGCTACCTAGTGACTAGACTGTATATTGACACGATCCACCTACCATACATTTATTTTCATATGCCAGAAACTGGAGAGATGAAGACACCAAGACATAAAACAAGAGTGAGCAGAATGTTCTGCACTGAGACGCTGTGCAGAATAAGGCTGCTTGTTATCCCACTGTGAGTACAACCCTAAACAGATATTTGATACTTGAACTTATTTCCAGGCAAAGTGTTCCCTTCTTATTTTATATCAGTTGCTGAAATCCTGTTGTGTAGTTACTGTATGCGTGTGCAAAAATGATGATGTCATCATCAATGGCAAATTATTGCCGATTAAAGGCTTCCTTTGGAGAATTTGGGGTGCATGCAACGTAATTGCATTGTGAATGAGTTGCATGTACCCCAAAGGCAGCAATTTGCCTTCAACCCAGAAAGATTTGCCACTGATCATGATGCCATCTGCATTACATCCACAGAGTTGCAGAACAGGATTTCAGCCAATGTGTTTTAAAAATCAGCATTTACTGTGCTTTTTTGTTTTTTACTGTAGTCAGCTATACTGGAGAAAAATTATTACGACTTCTAGCTATTTAATCCATGCAATTGTTTGTTTGGTTTTTAATCCATGCAATTGTTTGTTTGGTTTTTAAAAGTCATTTGTTACCATTTTTCTGCTTATTAATCTAAGCCAGCCTTGCCTAACCTGGTGCCTTGTATATGAGTTGGGTTACAACAATCCATCATCACCAGCCAGCATGAGGGCTATCGGGTTGAGAAGCCACCAGGCTGCGGAAAGCTGATCTAAACCGTTTATTCATATTTCACAGCAAGCAACTCCACTACAGAAGTTTAAGGTGAAAGCAACTCTAGCAACAGAATGTTTACACTGTTAAGCAATTCTAAAAGCACCAAATGAGGGTCAGGGATCACACAGGTTTTCCATTTAAGTCGTTCAAATGCCCATTACTCCTCGCCAGATTGGGTGTTTCATCCAAGGATAAAGGAGCTGCTTTTGTGTTTTAAAGGTTGTGAGTTCAAATCCTGTCTGGGAGTTTTAAGTCTTTTTTTGGTGAAAACATTCTCTCTATTGGTGTAATACAAATGCAAAGAGAGGGGGTTGGGGGAGAAAGAAGCCCAAATCCCCTGCATGCAGTTATTCTTATCAGCTCAAAGCATGCTGCCAGAGACTCAAATGTTTCAACAGTTCTTTGTACTCAGGAAGCAAAACATAACAAAC
The DNA here is from genome assembly GCF_051106095.1 of Pogona vitticeps. Lineage (NCBI taxonomy): Eukaryota > Metazoa > Chordata > Lepidosauria > Squamata > Agamidae > Pogona > Pogona vitticeps. The sequence continues at coordinate 174,517,085 of NC_135787.1, forward strand.
CGAAGTCTGCATTTTCCCCTCTAGAAAATGTTGCATCCATAAGGAGGGATTTACTTCTTATGAAGGTGAGGGATATACTTTGAATCCTTTATCTGTTCATTTCTGAATTTCTCCTCCCCACGTTATCATCCTGCAGTAATCATCTCTTGTTTTTTTTATATATGTGTATGTATGCGAAAAGACCTCTTCTAACCTTAGCTCACCATACAAAAAGCTTGGGGTTTGTGCATATATATATTTTCCACAGTCAGCATTGCTCATCCTTTAAATGCAGAATTCGCAGAAGGAAAGCGTACCGTTAGGCCCTTTTCAACACAACCCCTGGGGAAGGACCTGGGAGCAGAACACCAATACTTTTATGGGAGGGGAATCCAGACAGCCTAAATGCAGACTGTAGGGATAGGGGATTAATAAACTGTTGGGAGAAACAATATAAAATGGAGTGGGACTATAGTGGAATGGGAGAGAATGGTTGAAGCTCTCAACAGTACTCTGAAAGTATTTTGCACTGCAACACTTGACTGCAGGGCCCCCTTCTCTCCCATGACCCACAGTGGCTCAGCAGGCAGTCCATGCCTTCTGCCTGGGAAAGAATATGAGGCTGGCCTCAATCACTGCCCCTTTATCTGCCGTGAGTCTATGAGTGAGGCCAGGACTGAACACTTCTATTTCTCCTCGTCAGACAGGTGTGCATGTTTTCCCCTCTTGTGGGATGTTTCCTCCTGTGACAGGACCCTCTCCGTCAGCTCCATCAGCATGTCTCTAAACGTCAGCTCAACGTTTTGGAGACTGGAAATTGTCTTGACGCAAGAAGGATCACGACGATCGAGCTTTGTCTCTTTTCACAAGATGACAGTTAAAAAGAGTCCTTTGTATTTTCTGCTTCTGGGTAGTGGTGGTGACATCACGCCACTTAATCTGCATATTCAAATGTTAATGGATTCATGTTCTTAGAAACACCCCACCTACAATTTTTCTCACACAGTTACAGATCAGATTCTTAGGAGAAGAACAGGGGCACTGTTTCTCTACTCCAAGAGTCTGGAATTGGAGACCAATGGGTCCTCATTTCCAAGAGCAGAAGTACACAGTGAGACTCATGGTTCAGTAGTTAAACTGCAGTATTGCGGTCAAAACTCTGCTCGTGACCTGGGTTCAATCCCAGGTAGCCAGTTTGAGACTGACTCCACCTTCTTTCTTTTCAAGATCAGTAAACTGAGTTCCCAGCTCACTGGAGGGAACAATGTGCACCCTGCATAATTAAATTATAAACCACCCAGAGAGTGCTTTAAGTGCTATGGGGCGGTATAGAACCAACATGTTTTTACAGATTCCAACATGGTGTTGTGTGTTTAAGTCCTGGGGAAACCTTAAACAAGAACTGAAAGGATATGGTTTTCAGAATGTGGAAATACAGTATTACGTTTTGGGTTGCACTTCCCATAATCCATCAGTCAACATAGGCAGTTAGGGAATCTGGAACTTGTAGTCCAATAATTAACTTGAGCAAGCTCTGTTGATTTCTACAGTAGAAGTTCTGGGCAGAAGAATAGCATTCAGCTCCCCCTTACAATTGGTCCAAAATGTCTCCAGCTAATACAGATTAAAAATTGGCCTGGTATCAAAGCAATTGGTAAGAGAAAGCCAGAAGGTGGGGGAATGATTGAGGCCTTTTGTCCTGTTCAAAGCTTCTCCAGTGCAGATTTCTTCTTTAGCACCTTGAGTTTGACACAGAAGCAGCTGAGGGACAATACGTAGTTCCGACCAAATAATACATTCCTTCCAAAATATGTTTTTTCATTTTGATTAGGAAGGGCCATTTGTAGCTTTCCATTATGGTTGGACTGCAGCCCCCTCAGCCCTAGGCGGTGAGAAGGGAAGGCAGAAGTTAACACCTGCTTCCCAATCTTTGCCTGCCCCAACTCTGTGATATTACATTGCCCATCCCTGTGACATCACAAAAGCCTGCCTCCTGATCACAGGTTCTGGCCTGAAGTCTCATGGAGTTAGATGGTGCTGACCTGGCAACTCTATTGCTAGATCAGGGCAAAGGCCCATCTAACCAGTAACTTATTTCCCAACCAGATCCTTCTTGGGAAGCCCATAAGCAGGACACGAAGCCACTAATTCTTTCTTATTGATCACAAGCCATGCATGCTGCCTCTATAACTAAATGAAATCTCTGGTTGCTATTGGCAGACCAGATATTTGTCTTACTATTGATCTAGATTGCTTCAAGGTCCCTCAGCAACTATCATGGCCATGAGTGGACAAGAAATGTGATCTTCCATGCCCTCGTTAAACCCTGCCTATTCCACTGGCTGTATATGCAACTATATAACAATATATTATATGAAGGGAAATTAATTGGAAAGTGGTATATTGTGTGCAAAAACACACATGAATATGTGTATAAACATTCGTGCCAGCTTCTTTGGGTGGGAATCACAAACTGTTGCAGAAACAGCACAAAAAAGAATATAACACTAGAAAAATGAGAAACTGAGAGAAACTGAAATTGACCAATTTTATCCATCTTTATGAAGATCACTACGATCTTCAAATGGTCTTCAAAGACCAGCAAGCAGGAAGGAATAGAAACTACATCCAAAATGGCAGACTACATCTCTCAATACAGTAGGAGACAGATCTGTATTGACCAGAGCTTAGGAAAATGCTGGGACAGCAGCTTCCAGAATTTCCCATCATAATTATCATAATCTTCATTCTCATCAACAACCACATCACCATCTAAACTAGAGCTTTCCCAGATTTCTCTGGTTGATATCAGAAAACCTTTTCATGAAATTGTGAGAGACAACAAATAATCTGCTTCTTTTATTGTATCCCTATCAGAAGCAGGTGCATTCTGACATTTTCATTCTGAGATGAGGCTGGGGAATGGTGGAATACAACAGGATTCCTACATCCCAGACAGTCAAGGGATATAGGTTACATGACAGTAGAGCCCTATTGAAGTCAATGGATTAGTGTTAGGAAGGAATCCATCCTTAAAACTATGCAAGGAGATTGCTTGGTTCCTGTAACTTAGAAGAGTGCCTGAAGATGCTCGTAAATGCATATTTTAAACAATTTACTTCTGGTTTGCTCTTTGCTATTTAATGCAGTTGGCTGCTTAGTTTGTTTCTAGGTTCAGCCCAAGGATGAAAAAAGATGTGTATGTACTGCTAGTCAGTTTTAGAGTCATTTTCCAGTCAATTTCATTTTCAAGTCTTCCCTAAATCAGAGATAGTGCTTGGTGCAGCTGATTCCTAATTTCTTTCTTTCTTCCTTTCTTCCTTTCTTCCTTTCTTTCTTTCTTTCTTTCTTTCTTTCTTTCTTTCTTTCTTTCTTTCTTTCTTTCTTTCTTTCTTTCTTTCTTAGGTTTATGGTGCTATATTTCTCCTCAGGTGCTTCTCTGTGTCTCTGTAATTTCCTTAAAACATTCTTTTTGGTCTTATACTTGCAGAAAGTTTTCCCATATGGGAAGTTTTGATTAAATAATATCAAGCTTTGACTATATGCGAGGATGGGTCCCACAATATCAAGTTACTGGAATTAGCTGGTTAGTTTGGGTCAAAGTGCAAATGTGAATTCCTGTTCCCTGTCTTGCAGTGTTGTTGTGGTTGTTGTTGTCATCTAAACCAACTTTCCTCTGTCCTGCCACTTTTAGATGCAGTACTCTCATTATCTCACTTCATCATTACTGTGTCAGCTTAAGTAAATTGATGGAAACTGACATTCAGAACAAAACCACAACTGATACATATCCTTTGATAGGTTCTGGAAGATTCTTTCTAGGTGTGCTGGATTATAAACTTGTGTCCCACACAGCATCTCTGGCAAGACTGGTAACCCAATACTTCTGAAGAATTCCAGGTGGGAGAAGGCTGGCTAAATTTGTGTGCCAAAGGCCAAGCTAGACAAAATGCATGGGGAGCAAATGGTCCAGGTTGGGTAGACACTTCATCCTGTCAAATGATGAGGTGAGACACCTCTTCCAGTCTTGGATTCTAAACCACCAGTGCATGATATAGGGTATTTGTGAACAGAATCTTTCATGTCAAGCTCACATGAAGCCATGGCGTCTTTCTCCTTTTAAAATTACGTATTGTACCCTTTCTCCTTAGGAATTTCTCTGTTTCTTGAGGTGAAACAAAGACAATATGCATAGCACATGTTTAGAAGAAATGCTCCCTCAAGTGGTGCAATGTATCTACTTCTCATATCACATGGTTTTCTTCACCTCCATATTTTGCATTTCCCACTATCTGTTTGTCATTCGAAGGTAAACATAGGAATAATTTGTAACTGGAAGGCTGAGGAACATATAATACTTTTGCTGTAGAGAAAATGGGTTAACTTCAGGAAATATCAATTCATCTTAGTGACCAGAATCTTATTACTGATACCCACTGGTCTTAAATCTCATCAGCAAATTGCTTCCAGTTAAGAAGTAGAAGCTTGTACTTCTTGACATACACCAAGTCACAGGACTAGTGTTCAACAACAGATAAAAGCATTGCCTTTTGAACTAGTGGCAATTCACTGCCGAGATTTATGATCTTGAACTTATCCTGGTGGGCATAAGAAATAGGATTCTGGATTACTGTCTAGTTTGCCCTGAGTAACCAGGCATGTGTAACTTAAGCTGCTAGGGGAAAAAACAAAACCTTGCAGTTTTTCAGGAACAATACTGTAATGCTGAAAACCCTTCTGCCTCACTGGCTTCATGTATCCTGGAGAGAGACTGCTGGGGAAATGAATATAAATGAACCAGTGGATTCAATTCCTACCGGAATTTTAGCATAGGCACAGACTGAAGTACTAGGAAGAGGAAGAATACTCTGCAAGATATTTTATATAGGCCTTTTGGCTTCCATATTTGTGTGTGAGAGGAAAAGAGAGATGCCCAGGTAACTTCAAGACCCAGAAACACAAAAATAGTACAAAAGTATTTTTATTTCAGTAGAAATCAACTTGTTACAGCTAAAGATAAAATGCGTTTATTTTACTTCAACTCCCAGAAGTGTACAGCCACTGTGGTCATGTGGGATTCTGGGAATTGTAGTTCATTATCTTCCCAACACGTCTCTTCTTTGGTTATAACTGTATTCAGGACCAAGACAGAAAGGAGATGCTTCATATAGCAGATGAGTACCTTAGGCATATTCTTTCTTGACTACATGAGGAAAATCAACACAAGGCTAGGTTGAGGAAGAGGAACTGGGTGGAATTTGCAGCCCAGTATTCCATATACAGTACCTCTTCACAGATTGCTGCTTTGTCCTGGCAAAGGAGCTTGAGTAATTCAGAGAAGATGTGGGTTCTGCCGTGCAGGGCCACCCAAGACGGAGAGGTCATAGTGGAGAGTTCCGACTAAATGTGATCCACCTGGAGCAGGAACTGGCAAGCCACTCCAGTATCTTTGCCAAGAAAACTCCATGAACAAAAGGCTAAAAGATATGACACTGGAAAATGAGCCCCTCAGGTCGGAAGGCATCCGACATGCTACTGAGGAAGACCGGAGGACAAGTACAAGTAGCTGAAGAGCTAATGAAGTGGTTGGGCCAAAGGTGCAGACACGCCTGGAAGTGAAAGGAAAGTCTGATGCTGCAAAGAAAAATGCTGCATAGGAACCTGGAATGTGAGATCTATGAAACTTGGCAAGCTGGATGTGGTCAAACAGGAGATGGCAAGAATAAACATTGACATCCTGGGCGTCAGTGAACTAAAATAGATGAGTGAACTTTTTAAAACCTTAAAAGATTATGCTGTTAAGGTGCTACACTCCATATATGCCTGCAAGTTTGGAAAACTCAACAGTGGCCAGAGGACTGGAAAAGATCAGTCTACATCCCAATACCAAAGAAGAGCAGTGCCAAAGAATGCTCCAACTGCCATACGATTGCACTCATTTCACACGCTAGCAAGGTTATGCTCAATATCCTATAAGGTAGGCTTCAGCAGTATGTGGACCGAGAACTCCCAGAAGTACATGCTGGATTTCGAAGGGGCAGAGGAACTAGAGACCAAATTGCTAACATGTGCTAGATTATGGAGAAAGCCAGAAAGTTTCAGAAAAACATCTACTTATGCTTCATTGACTATGCAAAAGCCTTTGACTGTGTAGACCTCAACAAATTATGGCAAGTTCTTAAAGAAATGGGAGCTCCTGATCACATTATCTATCTCCTGAGAAATCTATATGTGGGATAGGAAACAACAGTTAGAACTGGAAATGGAACAACTGATTGGTTCAAAATTGGGAAAGGAGTATGACAAGGTTGTATATTGTCTCCCTGCTTATTTAACTTATATGCAGAATACATCATGCGAAAGACTGGACTGGAGGAATCCGAAGCCGGAATTAAGATTGCTGGAAAAAATATCAACAAACTCAGATATGCAGATGATACAACTCTGATGGCAGAAAGTGAGGAGGAATTAAAACACCACTTAATGAGGGTGAAAGAGGCGAGTGCAAAAAATGTTCTGAAGCAGAACATAAAAAAAAAAAAAAAGATCATAGCCACGGGCCCCAACACCCCCTGGCAAATGGAAGGGGAAGATATGGAGCCAGTGACAGATTTTACCTTCTTGGGCTCCGTGATCACTGCAGATGGTGACAGCAGCCCCGAAATTAAAAGACGCCTGCTTCTTGGGAGGAAAGCGATGACAAACTAGACAGCATCTTAAAAAGCAGAGACATCACCTTGCCGACAAAGGTCTGCATAGTCAAAGTTATGGTTTTTCCAGTAGTGATGTGTGGAACTGAGACTTGGACCATAAAGTGGGCTGACCGCCAAAGGATGGATGCTTTTGAATTGTGGTGCTGGAGGAGACTCTTGGGAGTCCCCTGGACTGCAAGGAGATCAAACCTATCTATCGTGAAGGAAATCAACCCTGAGTGGAAGGACAGATCATGAAGCTGAGGCTCCAATACTTTGGCCATCTGATGAGATGAGAAGACTCCCTGGAAAAGACCCTGATGTTGGGAAAGTGTAAAGGCAAGAGGAGAAGGGGACGACAGAGGACGAGTTGGATGGACAGTATCATCAAAGCTACCAATATGAATTTGACCCAACTCTGAGAGGCAGTGGAAGACAGGAGGGCCTGGCGTGCTCTGGTCCATGGGGACACGAAGAGTCGGACATGACTTAACGACTAAACAACAACAACAACATTCCATTCTGAGGGAGATGAAATCTAGCAAATGAGGGTCTCAGAGCATCCTACTGTCACCGCTCACTTATGGATAGCTTCAGTCTGTCATTATTATATTCATTCAGCTTAATGGTAACTTTCTGAGCTCTGTAATTTTGGAATTCTTCCCTACCAGTTGCTACCAATAAAAATCAAGGAAGTACTTAAACACTGCCTGGATTAGGGGATGGGAGAGTATTCAATTTGCTCTGTGACCTAGGTTGCAAATGCATTTTCAAAATAAGATGTGGTGTGTGTGTGTGTTTTCCTTCCTGTTTCCATTTGTGGATGCATTTCGTGCTTAAATTATGCTTGGGTGCCTGATTGTGTGTGAGTGGCTGCTGAGAAAACTAACAAGATGCCTACTTTCCAATACAATTGCTTCATCAGGAGAATGGAGAATGGAGATAATGAAGCTTGTTAGAAAGGGGGATACCAATGCCAAACTTGTTTGGCTTCATAAATATTCATATATTCTCCCTCCCATCTCCTTGCCCTTGGGCTGGTTCTATTAACAGGGAACCATTACTTGCAGATTGAGGCCAGAACATTACAAAAATAAGGAAGGGGAGGGAATATCTTATTTGGTTCATACCTGATGCTTTTCTATCAATAGCTGGAGGTGTAGACATGGCTGACTTAAGCAGTAGGCTGGAATAATTCCTAACACAGATAAAATTGTTTCAAACAACCCTCCTGGGAATAGTATAAGCAAAAAGAAAAAGAAGACTGTCAGGAAAAAAGAGGCCATTGTTGTCCGGTAAAACATGGGAGAATCTTCACCTTGACATGGGGTGTGCATCTGTTAAAACAAAGGTGTGTAACTGTATCCCTCCATATATTGTTAGACTGCAGCTCCTATGAACCCTTGCTAGCATAGCTATTGATGATGGTTTCAATATTTGCAGTACAAAAATGTTCAGAAGGCCAAATCTGAGTATCCTCATTGACAGAATTTTCTAGGCATTTTCTAGGTTCATATGCTTTAGTGGTATTATCACAGCATGAGAGTGCAGCTATGTTATTGCGCAGCAGAGCAAATCAATATTCTTCAAGACAATTCTAAAAATGGGGGCAGCCGAAACACAAAAGCCTAACTGAAGCTGGACTTTGGATCAGTACCAGATTTGACACAGGTAGAGTGTGCCCTTGATCTAAGCCAAATTTGGGGAAGTTTGTGCAAAAGGTTTCTGAGTTATCATTTTTTAAAAAGTAAAGCTATTTTTACCCCTGCTCCCCATGTAGAAACAAGCAATCATAAATGTCTTCAGATTTAAAATAGATTTTTTAAATTTTTTGGGAGGGATCTTGAGAATGGTTGTCCCCACCTGCTTTTTTAAAAATTTGAAAGAAATCCAGGCTGCAGGGGCTGAAATAGTGGTCCTTAAAAAGGTCTTTCAAAAGAACAAAACAGTGACTTGGTTATAAACTAAGCATGTGTTGAACAGGCTTACCAGCAAGAGCATTGCAAAATAGATACATTGTTTCAGCTTCCTGGGGTGGGAAGGGAGATGTTTAGAGGGCAATGAACTGGTTTGCTTTAAAGAAAGTAATGGAGTGACAATACTCCAGAATAGCCATGCATTTCAACGGAATTAGGATACAATTTTGTAAAGCATATTCTCAGTGCAGCTACCATTCATACTTGCTGAAAAGCAGCCCTGACAACTGCTTTGTGATTGAGTAAGCAATGGTTAACTCGGGAAAACAGGAGTTGGGTTCTGTGATTTTCCCCTGCTGGGTGTTTCTTTGTGAATGGTAGTGAGCACAAGAGGGCATCCTGCTGACCATCTTGACTGCTGCCATTGGTGTTGACAACATTCAGGCTGCCCTTTGTTATGTAAAGCCTGGCATCCTTTTTCTTGCTGACAACATGGGCTCATTATTGTGCAATATTGGTCAATTTCCTAGTGTTTTGAATCATGGATACAGAAGCACAATATTCCACATTCATAAACTGGAAGCTGCTTTTTTTTCTTGAAGCATTGAATTGCTTCTAGAAACATATTCTTAGTTTAATACCAGTCTAATTCCTTTGGCTTTGTGGGAACGGCTATTTGGCAAAGGTGCTAAGAGTGATCCATTACAGCTTCCTAGCCCATGTCAGAAAACTACATTTCCCAGAGATTACAATGCACAGGCAACTCATGATCAGAGAGGCACTTCACTGAATTTGGAGGATTAGACCTCCTCACTGGGGCAAAAGGTTTTTGAGTTATCAAAAGTCTCCCCTACTTCCCGGTGTGAAGGCATAATTACTACCGTGTTTCCCCAAAAATAAGACAGGGTCTTATATTAATTTTTTCTTCAAAAACACATTAGGGCTTATTTTCAGGGGAGGTTTTATTTTACAGTCATGTCATCTTCTTCTGGTTGTTGCACAATGGTGGAGGGTGGGGTTTCACTTAACTGGGGCTTATTTTGGGGGTAGGGCTTAAAATTACGAGCATCTTGAGAAAACATACTAGGGCTTATTTTCAGGTTAGGTCTTATTTTTGGGGAAACAAACTAATCCTTTTTTTTTTTTGCCTGGTGTAAATATGATCCCACTAATGAGATTTTAAAAACAGAAATGGAGAAAAACCATAACTGAGAGTGGAGGGACAAGCTCGGTTTTAAACACAGCATAGCTGAAACTAGCATGTTGTCATGGCCTTTTGGTGGCTTCATCAAGAGCTACCCCTTCAGGTAAGTTTCAGGGATGTCTCTAGAGAGGTGCATATGTTTGAATGGCAAGGTATGCATTGTCTCATGCTGAAGCAGCAATGATGCTGCCTTGGGTCATTACAGTGGGGTCTCTACTTAAGAACATCCCTACTTAAGAACAATCCAACTTAAGAACAGCTCCATTTGCTAAATTTTGCTTCTACTTGAGAACAGAAATCCAAGATAAGAACAGGAAAAAAAAACCTTTCCTGCTCTTTTTTTAACCTTAGGTCATCTTGTGTGTTTAGTCGTTTAGTCGTGTCCGACTCTTCGTGACCCCATGGACCAGAGCACGCCAGGCCCTCCTGTCTTCTACTGCCTCCCGGAGTTGTGTCAGGTTCATGTTGGTTGCTTCGCAGACACTGTCCAGCCATCTCATCCTCGGTCGTCCCCTTCTCCTCTTGCCATCACACCTTCCTAACATCAAGGTTTTTTCCAAGGACTCTTTTCTTCTCATGAGATGGCCAAAGTACTGGAGCCTCAGCTTCAGGATCTGTCCTTCAAGTGAGCATTCAGGGTTGATTTCCTTTAGAACTGATAGGTTTGTTCTCCTTGCAGTCCAGGGGATTCTCAAGAGCCTCCTCCAGCACCACAATTCAAAGGCATCAATTCTTCGGCGGTCTGCTTTCTTTATGGTCCAGCTCTCACTTCCATACATCACGACAGGAAAAACCATAGCTTTGACTATTCGGACTTTTGTTGGCAAGGTGATGTCTCTGCTTTTCAAGATGCTGTCAAGATTTGTCATCGCTTTCCTCCCAAGAAGAAGGCGCCTTTTAATTTCGTGGCTGCTGTCTCCGTCTGAAGTAATCATGGAGCCCAGGAAGATAAAATTTGACACTGCCTCCATATCTTCCCCTTCTATTTCCCAGGAGGTGATGGGACCAGTGGCCATGATCTTAGTTTTTTTGATGTTGAGTTTCAGACCGTTTTTTGCACTCTCCTCTTTCACTCTCATTACAAGGTTCTTTAATTCCTCCTCACTTTCTGCCATCAGAGTGGTATCATCTGCATATCGGAGGTTGTTGATATTTCTTCCGGCAATCTTAATTCCGGCTTGGGTTTCTTCCAGTCCAGCCTTCCGCATGATGTATTCTGCATATAAGTTAAATAAGCTGGGGGACAATATACAGCCTTGCCGTACTCCTTTCCCAATTTTGAACCACTCAGTTGTTCCATGACCAGTTCTAACTGTTGCTTCCTGTCCCACATATAGGTTTCTCAGGAGATGGATAAGGTGGTCAGGCACTCCCATTTCTTTAAGAACTTGCCATAGTTTGCTGTGGTCCACACAGTCAAAGGCTTTCGCATAGTCAATGAAGCAGAAGTAGATATTTTTCTGGAACTCTCTGGCTTTCTCCATAATCCAGCGCAAGTTAGCAATTTGGTCTCGAGTTCCTCTGCCTCTTCGGAATCCAGCTTGTACTTCTGGGAGTTCTCGGTCCACATACTGCTGAAGCCTACCTTGTAGGATTTTGAGCATAACCTTGCTAGCGTGTGAAATGAGTGCAATTGTACGGTAGTTGGAGCATTCTTTGGCACTGCCTTTCTTTGGGATTGGGATGTAGACTGATCTTTTCCAATCCTCTGGCCACTGTTGAGTTTTCCAAACTTGCTGGCATATTGAATGTAGCACCTTAACAGCATCATCTTTCAAGATTTTAAATAGTTCAACTGGAATGCCATCACCTCCACTGGCCTTGTTGTTAGCCAGGCTTTCTAAGGCCCACTTGACTTCGCTCTCCAGGATGTCTGGCTCAAGGTCAGCAACTACATTGTCTGGGTTGTCAGGGATATCCAAATCTTTCTGATATAATTCCTCTGTGTATTCTTGCCACCTCTTCTTGACGTCTTCTGCTTCTGTTAGGTCCCTCCCATTTTTGTCTTTTATCATGTTCATCTTTGCGCAAAATGTTCCTCTAATATGTCCAATTTTCCCGAACAGATCTCTGGTCTTTCCTTTTCTGTTATCTTCCTCTATTTCTTTGCATTGTTCATTTAAGAAGGCCCTCTTGTCTCTCCTTGCTATTCTTTGGAAGTCTGCATTCAAGTTTCTGTAACTTTCCCTATCTCCCTTGCATTTTGTTTCCCTTCTCCTCTCTGCTATTTCTAAGGCCTCGTTGGACAGCCACTTTGCTTTCTTGCATTTCCTTTTCTTTGGGATGGTTTTCGTTGCTGCCTCCTGGACAATGTTACGAGCCTCTATCCAAAGTTCTTCAGGCACTCTGTCCACCAAATCTAGTTCCTTAAATCTGTTCTTTACTTCCACTGTGTATTCATAAGGGATTTGGTTTAGATTATACCTGAGTGGCCCAGTGGTTTTTCCTAATCTCTTCAGTCTAATCTTTAATTTTGCTATGAGAAGCTGATGATCAGAACCGCAGTCAGCTCCAGGTCTTGTTTTTGCTGACTGTATAGAGCTTCTCCATCTTTGGCTGCAGAGAATATAATCAATCTGATTTCGATATTGCCCATCTGGTGATTTCCATGTATAGAGTCGCCTCTTGTGTTGTTGGAAAAGAGTGTTTGTGATGACCAGCTTATTCTCTTGACAAAACTCTATTAGCCTTTGTCCTGCTTCGTTCTGAACTCCAAGGCCAAACTTCCCTGTTGTTCCTTTTATCTCTTGGCTCCCTACTTTAGCATTCCAGTCCCCTAGAATGAGAAGAACATCTTTCTTTGGTGTCAGTTCTAGAAGGTGTTGTAAATCTTCATAGAATTGTTCAATTTCAGTCTCCTCAGCAATGCTGGTTGGTGCATAAACTTGGATTATTGTGATGTTGAATGGTCTGCCTTGGATTCGTATTGACATCATTCTATCATTTTTGAGATTGTATCCCATTACAGCTTTTCCCACTCTTTTGTTGACTATGAGGGCTACTCCATTCCTTCTACGGGATTCTTGCCCACAATAGTAGATATGATAATCATCTGAGCTGAATTCGCCCATTCCTGTCCATTTTAGTTCACTGATGCCCAGGATGTCGATGTTTATTCTTGCCATCTCCTGTTTGACCACCTCCAGCTTCCCAACGTTCATAGATCTTACATTCCAGGTTCCTATGCAGTATTTTTCTTTGCAGCATTGGATTTTCCTTTCACTTCCAGGCACGTCCACAGCTGAGCGTCCTTTCGGCTTTGGCCCAACCACTTCATTAGCTCTGGAGCTACTTGTACTTGTCCTCCACTCTTCCTCAGTAGCATGTTGGACGCCTTCCGACCTGAGGGGCCCATCTTCCAGCGTCATATCTTTTAGCCTTTTGTTTCTGACCATGGGGCGTTCTTGGCAAAGATACTGGAGTGGCTTGCCATTTCCTACTCCAGGTGGATTGCGTTTAGTCGGAACTCTCCACTATGTCCTGTCCGTCTTGGGTGTCCCTGCACGGCATAGCCCATAGCTTCTCTGAGTTACTCAAGCCCCTTCGCCACGACAAGGCAGCAATCCATGAAGGAGTAGGTCATCTTAGGTTAAAAAAAAATCTCCCCATAGTGGTAGAGTACGTATTAACCAGCTTTGGTTAATGTACGAACGCACCTCTACATAACAAAAAAACAGCCAGAACGGATTAATTGGTTTTCAGTCCATCCCTATGGGAAATTTTGCTTCAACTTAAGAACATTTCAACTTAAGAACACCATTCCAAAATGGATTAAGTTCTTAAGTAGAGGTTCCACTGTAGTTTCTATGGACGGAAAAGAGCAGATACGGATTAAATGGTTTTCAATGCATTCCTATGGGAAATGCAAATTCAACATAAGAACTTTTCAGCTTGAGAACCACCTTCCAATACGGATTAAGTTCTTAAGTAGAGACCCCACTGTATATCAGAATAAAGGTGGCCTATAAAACAAACAAACAAATAAAGGTTTCTGTTTTGTTGTGCTCTGTTTCTGGATAATGCCAGTACAGCATGGCAAGAAACAGGAGCCTCTGTCCAGTTGCCTCACCTGGGGAAGGCTCTGAGAAGCATCCTACTGGTTGGCCAATCAGAAATGGCCAGCAGCACTAGGGGGCAATGCTCCTGGCCTGGTGCACCTGATTGTTGCAGACTTCAGACTGGTTCACCAGGGACGAACAAAAAGGGTTTAACACCAGTCTAAAAAGGGAGCTCCAGGCTCCGCTCCAGCAATGTTCAGGCAGTCGAAGAGGCATTCGGGGTTAAATCGCCTGGGTCTGCAACTGTGATGTCATTACACTGGTCATATGAGAACGTTACTGACCATGCTGTCTGTCGAATCTGGAAATGGTGGTCCAAAAAGGCAAGCTCTGGCTATGTGATTCCTGACTGCCTGCCTCAATATGATCTTTGTTGGCCATGTGTTCCCTGACTGGCTTGCTTTCATCTTCATTTTCCTGCGCAAATTACAAATCCTGAATTGCTGGATATCTACCACATTTTATCTATCTGTTGCCTGTGAGACCCTTTCCCAACTGTCCTCAGGACTCCTCGCCTATTATGTACTGTATTTTTTGTGCCAGGAAAATCCTTGTTATGTACCTTTTCCTGATAAATTTTAGCTGAGTTGGTCTTCCCAGATTGATGGGGGTATTAGTTGTTGTGCTGTTGCAAATCGGTTTTAATTCTTTGGTCTCATAATTTGTTGTAAAATTGTTTTACAGATTTGTACTTGACGGTAAGCCACAATGAGAGCTATGCAGACTAAGCAGGACACATACATTCTCAATAAGTCATTAGTGTGCACAGATGTATCATTTCAAGTTTTGCAGTCGTTTGGTAAGTCTGGCAGAACAGTTTGCTTGCTTTCCAGTCTGCCTGCCTACGAAGAATCCTTTTGGATCAGAGCAGTTGCCCAACTAAGTCTAAAATTGAGGTTAGAAAGTTATTTGTGAAAAATACCAATGTTCTGAAAATAAATTACTTGCAGTTATAGTCAGAATTTTGTAAACAGTAAACCTTTGCTTTTACTGTACAGTGGTATCCTGACTTGAGAATGTCCTTACATAAGAACGATTCGAGTTAAGAATGGCTCCATTCACAAAAAGTTGCTTCGATCTGAGAACGGAGCCTCGACTTAAGAACCAAAAAAAGGGGGAAAAAACCTTTCCCGCCCTTTTTTTGACCTATGTTCACCTTAAGTCAAAAGAAAAAATCACCCCCTAGTGGTAGATATGGATTAACCGGCTTTGCATTAGTTCCTATGGGAACTAATGCTTCGATTTAAGAGCAGCGCCTCGACTTAAGAACGAAAAACAGCAGATATGGATTAAATGGTTTTCAATGCATTCCTATAGGAAATGCTGCTTCGATTTAAGAACATTTCAATGCAGTCCCAATGTGGATTAAGTTCTTAAGTCGAAGTACCACTGCATATTTCTCAAGAGCAACTGTGACTTTTCATAGTTATTTTTGATTTAAAAAATAATCTGAATACTGTCAACCATTGGTATGTGATATAAAAGAAGCTTGCCTCCCATATAATTTGCTATTACCTACAGCTGTACCAGAAAATAGTGAAGTTATCACTTGTTAAATGTATTCACGAAGGCTTTCACGGCCAGGTTCTAATGGTTGTTGTGGGTTTTTCGGGCCCTTTGGCTGTGTTCTCAAGTTTTTCTTCCTAACGTTTCGCCAGTCTCTGTGGCCAGCATCTTCAGAGGACAGCACTTCAGAACACGGCCAAAGAGCCCGAAAAACCCACAACAACTATCACTTGTTAAGTTACAATCATTGCACTGTACTTATATTTTCATTGTGGGGTAAGGAGTTAATTATATGTGATTGGTTATTTCTAAGTAGTTATTTACAAACTTTGCTTTCCTGGCCCATTGTTATTTTCTTGTAACGCTAAGTGGGATGGGATAGTTTTTGTTGTGAAAGAAAAGGTGGCCTGGAAGAGGAAATGGGTTATTTGGGTCACGCAAGCATTATTTAAGAACAGGATGAGGAACCCTGGGCCTGTTGAATATTTGTGAACTCCAGTTTCCTGAACAAGCCCAATCAGTTGTTGAAAAGATAGAAGTTACAGTCAAAATCGAGAGGGCCATAGATCTATATTTCAAACAGTTTGCAAACTGTGGTTCTCCAGATGTTTGAGGCTTCAGCTCTCAGATGTGTTGACCATTGTCCATTCCAACTGGAATATCTAGGTGTTGAAATCCCAAACAAGTGGAAGACCACTAGCTGAGGATCGGTGGTCTGAAAGCTTTTCCATGCCTGATGGGGAACATGCACATCCCCTTTCATAGAGTTCTGCATATTTGCAAGGAGAGCTGACAAATATCCAGATGGTCTCTGTGGCTGAAGGAGCATGGTTCACAGATTTCTACTCCAGCGCTACAATGGGAAATGTTACGCCAGTGATTTTTGTTTCTGTTTCGGATGGTAAAAGCTGTTCAATGGTGGAATAGACTGGTTTGAAAGATGGTGGATTCTCTTGGTTCTCAAGCAGAGGCTGCATGAGCATCCAGCAAGGATGCTTTAACTGTGGCTTTCCAGTGACCAAAGGGGTTAGATCATGGAGTCTCTGAACCTTTCTGTACTGCAACTCCCAGAAGCCTTCACCATTGGCCAGGGCTGACCAGGGATTCTGGGAGCTGAGGTCCAACATTATATGGGGACTCAAGGTTGGAAACCTTTGGACTAGATGGTCCTTGGGGTCCCCTCCTGCCCTCCTATTCTATAATTCTATTGTTCCTATGTGGGTGTGAAAGATATATCACAGAGCTCTCACAGAAAGATTGAAATCCGAAAAAATGTAATTATGATGATGGTTGCGATGTTCAATTTGACAGAAGAGTTCCCACATTCTTTTTTTATCCTAAATTAGCTGTTCATTCAAGGTTCAATACTTGATGCTTGTGTAGACTAATCATCATTATCATCATCTTAGAACTGCAGAGTTGGAAGGGCCCCTATGGATCATCAAGTCCAGGCACAGTGGGGGAATCAAACGCTCAGCATCTGGCTAGACCACTGAGCTATACGTTACTTCAAATTAGCTGTGAAAAGTATACCTCTGCCAAATTAAAAGCCCTTATAGTTCCTGTAGTCATCTTCAGGCTGTTGTTGGTCATGGTCTCATTTAAATTCTGAGTGGAGCATCCAGAATTTCACTTTCGGGGCTTTAGAAATGCTTTGCGAAGTTAGACATAAGGATATGAGCATCGAAGGCTTAAATTTTAAAAGCTTACTAATGTCTCATTTGTGCAGTATATTTTCAGTGCCATTCATTTGCCACCTTTCTTTCCCCATGGGGACATTTCCATGAGAACAAGTCAATATTTGTCACTTCCCATTCTTTCCCATTTGAAATCTTAAGGTTTTCTGAATATGCAATTAATTGTTATGCTGATTATGATGATGTCATGAAGAGAAGACTATGACTTTTTAATAATAGAAAGATTGCAACGGTATATTCATTTTCTTTTCAACTGAGGCTTTATTTCCCTCTGAATAGTGAGATAAATTAATAAGAGAAAGGAAAAGTACTGTTTGGAATACATTAGGGAGGTCAGGTTGGTTAACATTAGAGAGTCTGTCAAGTGTGCGCTGGTAATTTATGTTTTCATTCTGGAAACCAGGATGCCAACTTGGGCCATGGATTAATACTTTGGCCTTTAATAATTTCTTCATCTGCCTCAGACAACTGGACACTTTATTCTCTAGCTATGCGAAAGAACTTCGGTGACCCTCAGATTCACGGTCTGGTCCATCCATCCGACATTTTCATACAATTAGAGAATTGCAGGGCTGAAAGGTACCCCAAACGTTCCTGAGTCCACCCCTTGTGTCTGGTCTCTGGGTGTCTGTGAATTTCGTTGTATGTGTATATACTTAAAATGACAATAAATTATTATTATTATATTATTGTTGTAGTTGTAGTTGTAGTTGTTGTTGTTGTTGTTGTTGTTGAAGCAGGAAATGCATAGCTAAGGTGTCCTTGATAAATGGCCACCTAACCTCTGATTCTCAGTGTTGTGAAGTGGACAGAGTGATGGACTAGGATTCTGGAGAACAGGGTTTGAATCCCTGCTCAGCCACATGTGTGGGAACTGGTAAAACCACTCTTTAAATATTTCACTTACTTTGAAGGCTCTATTGGGGTCATTATAAATTGGTTCTGACTTGACAGTCCAAAAGATCAGCAACCTCTGTTTAAAAATTGCTAGCAACCCTCTCTCTGAGGTAGTCCACACCATTGCTGAACAGCTTTTACTGTCATGAAATTCTTCTTAAAATTTAAGTTATATATCTTTTCTCATAGTTTTAATCTATTACTGCAAGTCCTATCCTTTGGGGGTAAAGAAAACAAGCTTGGTCTAGTCTCCATGTGACAGTCCTTCAGCTATTTGGAGATGGCTTCCATATGGCCTCTGAGGTTAAAAGGTATCCAGCTCCTTCAACCGTTCCTCATAGGATTTGGTTTCTTGATCTTTTACCATCTGGACACCTTCCATTTTGTCAATATCCTCATGAAACTGAGGTACTAGAATTAGACACATGATTCCAGGTGACATCTGCCCAAAGCAGAAAAAGTGGTGCTGATTCTTCCCTTGTTTTGTTTTGCTTTGTTTGCTGCCACATCCCATTGTTGACTTGTGTTAGCTTCTGGTTTGTGGAGACCCCCAATCAGTTTCACACATACTACCACCAAGCTAGTTATCATTCATCCCATTTTTCCCGCCTAAATATGGGATCTTAATTGTCTTTTCCTGTCGAAATTCATTTTATTTGTTTTGGCCTGATTCTCCATTCTATTAAGATAAACGTTCTTGAAAACCTCTTTCATTTTCAAAGTAGCACAGTAGCTTGATGTTGAAACTTATGGAACTGTGGTTTACATCAAAGCTTAGAAAAGTTGCTTTCTTGACTGTATCTCCCAGAATCCACCAGTAGCATGGCTGGTATACAATATCTCCGTGTATGTTTCTGACAAAAGATCAACATTTTGCATGGGCAAAGACAAATACAGTATGGTAATCACATGCAACACAATTAAACTACATTTGCAGATGGAGTAATGCTAATAAGGACAACGAGGGGTCATCCACTCCAAAGTATTGAATAACATGACTTCTCCCTCTGCCCCCCCCCATGTCTTAAGCTCTATTTGAGTCATTCTTCAAGGAACTATTGATCATGCAAACTGGAGAATACCACCTATAGTGAGCCATTCACATGGATTGGTTTCCAGCAATGTGTTTATCTGCTGTTGCCCTGTTTCTCAAGAGATGTTCCCTGAGTTTTTTCCCCCTCTTCCCCCAATATAGAAGATTGTTGGCTCTTTCAGTCGACACACTGGAGAATGGTCTAAAACTCTAAAATCATGCAGCTCTCTAATGAGGAAAATCAGGCATTTGGGTTTTTCAAATGCATATATAAATCTATATGCACACTCATATGCCTTTACAAACTTCGATTTTATGTTTTCTCATCCTTGTTTATGTTCTTATTTGGGGGAGGGCGGTGTTATTTAAAGACAGCTGATTCACCAGCACTCAAAAGAGATGCTATTCTTTGTCTTTTCTCCCCACTTAAAGAGGGGGAGAAGATCTCTGTGCAAATTGCAGGATGTCTAATTAGGAAGCTTTGAGGAAAATATGACAAAGCACTGGTTGCCATAGAAATGGAAGTTGATTGCTGGTTTGTAGCCACAGCTAGACAAAGTGGGAGACTCAAAGCTGGAGACTCAGAGCTGTTCTGGTGGTTTAGTGGGCGTTGGATGCCATGGGTGAAGAGGAGGTGCAGACATTCTGATTCATATGGAATTGATATATTCCAAAATATATCAAAACATGCCATTAATACATTACAATATTCCCAGTAAAGTGGATCACTGTCCAGTTCCAAAATCTGAACAAGAATATATTCAGTCTTTGTTACTCCAAATTTCTAGGGACATTGATATCCAGCGTTCTCAATCCCAGCCCCAAACCAGCTACAATAGCAGCTGTTTCTAACCCTAACAAATATTTGTTCAAAGAAACACTGAGAACTGGAACCCCAGCATGATACATATGAGATTGAGCACAAACTAATAGAGATATGTTGTTATCCTTAAGTGTGAAGAGCTAAGGTGCTGAATGATTGGACTGAAATCCAAAGTGACAAGCCACAGGGCCAGGGAGATTAGCTCTGCCTCCAACATGCTCAATGACAATGTCCTTTTGCAGGATGCATGAGAAGGGGCTCTACACATATAGTAAATATGTCCATAACGCTCCTTCATGTAAAGTGTATAGTTCTTTACTGGTCCACAATTCCCTGGAGAAACTGTACCTATGCATAAGGTCCCCTTTTGGGCACAGAAATGGGTGTGCTTACTTTTTTGGGGGAAAGGCTACTTCTTGTAGTCCAGAAAAAGGAGCTGTATTCCCTAAAATTACCTTTTCTGTCATGGCTGGTGAGGGGCTTGGTAAGGGCAGGACTGCAAGCTCTTCCCACATTGTTGGGAGGTGTGAGGCATTCCAAATGTGGGAAACCACACGATGCAGAGATATCCTCCTGAACACTCATTTATTAAAACCTCCAGGAATGCAGAGCATTGTCTATCTTCGAGAAACATAAACCTTGAACTGAATAGGCTCAGAGCTGGCCTCTAAGGAGGTGATCCATAAGCACCAGCTTCGACTAGCTTTGACCCCAAGCTGCACACATTCCTTTCTGTCTCCTCCCTCAAGGCTTGCTAGAGTCTCTAGGCCTGCTTAGGTTATACAGCATTGTCTGAGCTTTCTTACCCTTTTCATAGTTTTGAAGGTGAGGAACCCTTTTGACTTGTCACAGCTGAGAACATTCAGAAGTCATTTTTCTAGCTTCAAACACGTATCTTTTTCTCAGGCTGAATAACTTGCAGGAGAGGAGCCATTTTGAGCAAAATGAAAGGAGGCAGCCCGGAAAAAAGTGAGATTAGGAAGATCCAGGAGGCTTTGAAGGCTGATTCTAGATGGCATTTTTATCAGGGCCTTGGAACACCCCATTCATGGAAGTCAGTAGGGCTGCTGATGTGTCTTATTTGCAGCCTTCTTGTGCTCTCCCTTTGTTTTTTTCTGCTTCTTTCCCTCTAAAAGAAACTTAATTAAAGAAAGAAGGTGGAGTAGCTTCACAATGTCCTTTAATTTCGAACAGTAAGCATTTCCCCATCTAGTAGCCCTCTTCCTTTGCCTCAGCATGCGAATCAGACTGGCATACAAAGAGACCCTGCTTGAATGATAATTACTTGTACATCTCATTGATAAAATGCCATGGCCAGCCTGTGGAATTTCACTGCCTGAGGTACAGAAGCAAATAGCATATTCTCCCTGCTCCCCCACCCCAACAAGATAAGTTATGTCATACCTACATTCACCCAGTGATTTTGGAATCAGGGGCATCAAAATCCCACAAGCATTTCTTCCCCATCCCTGGCACTGAGAGAACAAAAATAACTAACAATTTGCTATCCTTTAGTTCAGTGGTTCTTAACCTTTGTTACTCAGGTGTTTTTGAACTGCAACTCCCAGAAACCCCAGCCAGCAGAGCTTATGGTGAAGACTTCTGGGAGTTGCAGTCCAAAAACATCTGAGTAACAAAGGTTAAGAACCAGTGCAGTTGAATCACAGAGTAATAGAACGATAGAGTTGGAAGAGGGTTATCTACCAATGCAGGAATTTGTAGGAAAGGCATCCTTAACTACTGGCCATCCAATCTTTGAGTAAAAACCTCCAAAAAAGAGTGTCCATTGAAATAACAGTGACCATCAGGAAATCCTTCCTGATTTTTAGTTAGGATTTCCTTTCTTGAATGGAAATCCATTGGTTTGCCCCTAGTACCTGGAGCAACACAGAACAAGTGTTATTTCCATCTTTCCTGAGGCACCCTTCTCTCAGGCTTCTTTTCTCTTCACTAACCATGTCCAGTTCCCTGAACCATTCCTCGGCTCTTGTCTTGGTTGTCCATCTCTGGACATGATCTAGCATCTTTTAATGGCCTTCTTAAGTGGGGTGCCCAGAACTGGATGAAGTATTCCAAATGAGAGTTGACCAAAGCAGAATGGAGATGGTGGGGACGCGGCAAAGAGTCTTCTCTGTTGCTGCTCCCAGGCTTTGGAACTTCATCCCACAGGAGGCCAGCCTGGCCCCATCTTTGTTGTCCTTCTGCTAGAAGGCAAAGACCTTTCTCTTCAGGCAAGCCTTCCTTCAGCAATCTAACTACCTGTGGATTGTTTCTGAGGTTTCCATTTTTTGGGTTTTCCACCTCTCAGAGTGACTTTTTTTGTTTTAATATCTATATCTATATCTATATCTATATCTATATCTATATCTATATCTATATCTATATCTATATCTATCTATCTATCTATCTATCTATCTATCTATCTATCTATCTATCTATCTATCTATCTATCTATCTATCTATCTATCTATCTATCTATATTGTTCCTAGCTTTAATTATTGCCTTTTAATGATGTAAGATGCCTCTTTATACTCATTGTTCTTAGCTTTAAATATTTTAACTTTAAATGTTGCCTTTCAATGTTGTAAGCCACCTTGGGTCCTTTTCAAGGAGAAAGGCAGGGTAAAAACATTTTGAAATAAATAAATAAATAAATATTTCCTCTCAAGTGGGTGCATTCCTTCTATTATTGCAGCCTAGGTTCGCATGAATTATTATTATTTTTTGCAGCCTCATCACACTGTTGACTCATATTTAGCTTGCGATCAACTAAGACCCTTTGATTCTTTTCACGCATACTGCTGTCAATCCGTGTCACCCGTCCTTTGTGTATGATACATGGGTTGGCAATAGTACAAAAAAGGACATTGGCAAGCTGGAATGTGTCTATAGGAAGGCATGACACCCAAATGCTGCTTCCAAAAGCAGCTATATCACCCCCTACCTTGTGGTAGGGCTGTTCTTGTAAAGTGTGTGGCTTTTGCTGACTTCTCAGGCAATGTTTCCGGTGCTGTAGAAAATAGTTACAATGACCTTTAGCGTGCTGGTCAGACTGTTGGCACCATTTTCCATATATTCCATCAAAGGAGAACACTTGAGCCAGGTAATTAAATGTGTCAGCTCTTTATCCAGGGGAGTATGATATTAAATTATATAGAGTAAATATTTTTGGAAGGTAGAATTCTGAAGAGAACAGATCGATTGATGGCAGGCTGCCAGGCTGCTATTTGAGGTTGGGATTCATTCATGCTCAGAATCTAGTATAAACTGAGGTGAAATACATGTGTTTAAGGGGCAGGCAAGATGTAGTAGACAAAGGGAGAAAGCGAGTGTCCATAATTTTGTTGACACTGACCTCATTTGTAGCTGAGCATTGAGCAGTTGAAAATTTGAGTACATACCCAACCAAAACATGCACGTTGCCCTCATACAGCTCCTAAATTGATAGAAGGTATTGTTGAAAAGTTTACTTAGCCCTTCCTCTGTCTCTGCTTGGCAGTTGTTTGACAAGGCTGCTGAGGTGAAATAGGTAAAAATGGTGTTGAAGCCAAGATGGGCAAGGCTGTCACTAACATGAGGAGCTACTGGTACTGCCCAAACTGGAAGACTAGAAGCCTTATTGTAGTTGTTCAAAGATATTGGAAGTACAGAGATTTGTTTTTTTATGTCTTACTCTTGCGGGAAGGAAATGCTTTGGAGATGAGTAGCACAGTCAAAATTGCATTTTCCACTGGACGTATGTAGAATGCTGACAGTCCTTGATTGTCAGGAATTGCCACAGCAAAAACCATAAACTCGTTTTCTCTGTGTATCACAGCTCTTTATGGTGAAAGCCAGGCTAGATAGACATATGTATTTAATTGATTTATTTAAAATATTTTTACCCTGCCTTTCTCCTTAAAAAGAACCCAAGGCAGATTACCGGTACATCACTGAAAGACAGTATTTAAAGCCAAAAACAATGAGTATCCAAAGCCGGCTTATATCATTAAAAAAGCAATATTTAAAATTAAAAACAATAAGTAGGCAAATATTTAAAAGGAACAGCCTGTAGTGTGCCAGGCCCTTCTAGAGACATAGTAATAGTTGTGTATCTTAGAGTTTTATGGTTGTGACTGTGGTTTTGCAAATAGCAGGCATGATCAGGATGAGCTGGAGTGAATCTAGATTAAGACTACTGCACAGGAAAAGAGAAAATTCAACCCTTTTTCTGTACTATGGTGGCACCCCAAATCTCATCCACCCCACTAGAAAGAGACACACTGTATTTAACTACCTGCTAAATAAAAGAGTAAAACTCATTCCTTCTCTCAATGGCCATAATACAATGCCCCCAAATCTAATGTATGTATTCGCTTATACATATTTATTCTAAAGCTACCTTGTCCCTACTGGGTTTTCTTGGAAGGATATGATTTATGATTCTGTTCTTCCAGGGTAATGTTTTATTACCTTTCCTTTATTCACCTCCATACTTCTTTTGTTTCTCCCCCCCCCCCGTTTCTTTCTTTTCTTCTTTTCCCCCCTTCCCGTTTAAGGCCATTTCTTGTCTGAATGATGAAACACCATCTCTTACCCACAAAGATTTAATTTTAAAGTACTCACTGCCTCTCTTTGGCTGGAAAGAACTCTCCACCATTTCAGAGTCGCAATTATGCCAGCCAAAGGTGAAAGCAAGGAGTAGAAGTTGTATACTGATGACAGTGTTTCCCATAACTTCAAGGCGGTAGAATCGAGCTGTCACCTGCAACAGGAACATCCATCCACTACAAACACCACCACCACACTCTAGCCTCTGGCCCTTCCCAAAGTTGCTCTTTTCAACAGTTTGGCTGAAGCATGCAATGCCTCTGAGTTGGTGCCTACTTGAATTGGTGGGCAGAAGGCAGAGCACTAGCAGTTAGAAACCAGGGGGACAGGCAGACTTGGAGCAAAAATGAATATTGCTTAGATTCACATTTTTTTTCAGCTTCTGTTCATTTCATCCTCTTTCTGCTTCAATTTGCAATATCTCTTTTAATGTTTACATGAAAATTACATGCTCTTTCCTCCATAAGGTACAGATTCTTATACACACATTTCAATATGTGCCTTTTCCCAGTTTCCCCTCATATAATGGAATTCTACATTATTTTCATAAATATCTGCATACCATTTTATGTACATTGCAGTCATTTCTACATAGGATGACTGCATCACCAAATAAAATATGACTGTAGGATGGCATTTTAGCCTTTTTACTATTTTTGGAAAAATCAGGTAATTTCATATTATAATACAAACGAAAGGGAATTCTTCTCCATTCCTACTAACAGATAAGCTTGGTAGACTGAATATTCTTTATAAAATATATAAAGCACTCAATCTACCAAGTTTATACATACAGAGAGAGACATGTTAGAAGTATTCAAATATTTAAAAGGAATTCAATAAATATTACATTAAATATTTCTTTAATTCTTTTAAAATATTTCTATACTGTTTTAATAAGGTATTTAATAAGATATATTTATTAATATATATATTAATATTTTAATTTATATTTAATAAGGTATATAACCCAGGTTTTCTCCTTAAAAAGGACCAAAGCAGCTTACATCATTAAAATACAGTATTTAAAATTAAAAACAAGAAGTGTGCAAATACCGTATTTTTCGCTCCATAAGACGCACCTTTCCATAAGACGCACCAATTTTTTAGGAGAAGAAAACACAAAAATATAATCTGTTTTCTTTGCTCCATAAAACGCACAGACTTTCCACCCCCCTGTTTTGTGGGGGAAAAGTGCGTCTTATGTTGCAAAAAATACGGTACTTATTTGCATATCATCATCAATATATATTTTAACCTTATTTTATATAGTATTTCTTTAACGTATATATATGTTTATATAAACCTGGCTGAGAGCCAAGGCAATAGCAAGGTGATTTTTCTCTCCCTCATTTTCACAGCCTCCCAAACTAGCAACAGTAAAGTTCAGGGGCCAAGTTAATCTGTTGACATCACTGGAGCTGTGCCAGTTTTGGCTAGCTACATATTTATCCCCAGGGCTCTAACGAAAGATCAGTCACACAAGCTCTAACCTTGCGGGGCTCTCTGCCTGCATCGTTCTCGCACAGCCAATGAGAAGACCTGAGGGATGGAGTGGGAAGCAAAGTTACCACGCTGACAAACTCTTATTTAATTTAAAAATGATTATCATCAATAGAGATAATCCTGTAATTTAAGCAATTATATACTCTTAAGTTTCTTCTCAGGCCCTCTCCTTCATCAGTCATCATCTTCTTTTCTTCCTGGGAAACAAGAAGAAGAATACAGGAACGTACCTGGAGCTTCTTCATTCTGTCCAGTACGCTTTGCCACCTAAGCTGAAATGAAGCTTCCTTTCACATGGTTTTCTCTTCCTAATCGAAGACGCAAAACCACTTTGTATTATAGAACGGCCACATGTCTAGACAGGTTGAAGGTGCCCATTTCCTGCTTCCTCTCCATTGCAGTACCAGAGGAAGTGGACTTGTCCATAAAAGCATTAAAATATAGAAGTCTTTAAGGTGCCATAAGATTTTTGTCTTCTTTCTTTCTTTAAACATCTTTCTTTTGGCTTTGCCTGATATGCTAGCACATACTATTCTACCTCTTCTAAAACTACCTGAGTTCTATCACTTTATCTGGTGGGCGATTATTCTGCCCTCCTGTATCTCCTGCACGTTGCTACATGTCACCCACGAGTCTGTGCTCTTTTCCTGAGAACAGTGGAGGAGGATACTCAGAGGATGTGAGACAAGGTTTTCTTGACCCTTCCCCTCACTAACACCGTCCCAAGGAAAACATGACTGATCACCTTTCGCTTGTTCTTCCCACTCAGGCAGACTTTGGGCAACTGGCTGACTGCTCTGAAAGGGGCTTTTCATTTCTAACTCACTTGAGATGCATCTTTTCCTACTATGAATTAAAGAAATAAAATAAAATAAATTGTTAAAACATGAAAATGAACACCGATACCTAAAATGTGGGTGTTAAGTATCCAATGTTATCTTGGTTGTTGAATTTGATAGTGTGCAATCTATCAGACAAATTTCACTTGTTTTATTAAAACACTTTTGGCTTTGCCTTAGAAACCGTCCTTGAAACTGGTTTTCTGTGACATTTAAAGCAATCCAGGCTGGTTACTGGTAACCATAGTACCAGAAGAATGTTTTTGTGCTGGTGGCATTGTAATTGACAAAGTTTTGAAAAGTGCGTTGCATGTAGTGGCACTTATTCTGTTTAATAAATTTGTGACCAAATTTAATTCTGACAAGAATTGTGTGGTTATTTTAAACTCTGAAGCAGTTACAGTGGTGCCCTGCTAGACGATCACCTTGCAAAATTATGAATCCGCATGACGATGAGTTTTTGCGATTGCTGTAGCGCTTCGCAAAACAGTGTTTCCTATGGGTGATTTTCGCTATGTAATGTTTCGGACCGTGCTTCGCAAGATGGTGTTTTTTTTTTTTCCGGACTGATTTTCACAAGACAATTTTGACAGTTGAGTCCGTGACTTGCAAAACGGGTGTTTTCGGGACCGTTTTTTGCAAGACAGTGATTTTAACAACTGATGGGTGCATTGCAAAATGGTTTCTCTATGGGCAATTTTCGCAAAACAATGACGATTTGTCCCCATTGGAATGCATTAAATGGATTTCAATGCATTCCAATGGGGAACTGCATTTCGCAAGACAATGTTCTTGCAAAACAGCGATTTTCACCGAACGAATTAACATCCTCTTGCGGGGCACTACTGTATTAGGAATGGAGAATGTGTCTGTTTCGATTTGTCCTAAGGGGATGTTTTTAAAACCGCAACTTCTTCCCATCCAGAACATAAAAAATGTTTGAGAGTCTTCATACATTCTTCAAAAAAGGAATGGGAGCCACATTCTCTCCCATCAGCTACAACTAAATTCAACAGGCATGCTAGCTTGAAAGCATAGGCAAATATTAAGGAGAGGGAGCCCATTGGGGAAAAAAGATGACATGGCAGACCTTATCCAGTGCTAAAAATGTGCCTGAAGACACAGAGGTTCAAAGCCAATTCTTACGGTCTTAAGCCACACTCAAAATCCCTAAGCCCAGATAGACAAACTTCTCCATTTTGTTTTTCCCCGTTGTTACATTTTTAATAACCTTTCTACTCCAAATACAACAACATTTTGTGAACTTTGGTGAAATCTAATGGAAAATACAAATGGAAACAAAATGCCCCACATTTTTAACTTTTACTGGTTCAAAGTTGCGAGCTGGTTTATAGGTCTGGTTCTACGTTCCTAGGCCACACATGGAATTCTCCCCTACACCCTCAATGTTAGCCTAAATATGGGGATATTACAATATTTCAGAAGCTACTGGAGGTCTCTGAAGACTTCCTTAGTGGAAGAATATTCCAGATTTTTGGAGTGCCAGCAGCCTGAAAGGCATCATGTTTTAATTTTCTGTTCTGTTTTTATGTATTCAGGAAAATGTCTTTAGTCAAACTGTGTGAGAGAGAATCTGCTGTCTCTCAAGGATTCCTAGAGTTTTAGTTCTTCAAGCTGATCCTCAAAGCCCACTGAGCAACTATCCTCTCCTATTAATTTGTGTAAAGGCCTAGAGAGAGGGTCATCTCCACATTTTGCATGGCCATAATATATATACCATTGCAATACCCTTACTCCGAGCCCTTGAGACTGAGGTGATAGCTATAAATCATGACCTTCGACATTTCTTTCCTCCTACTCTGAAGAAGTACGGCTGAAGATGTGTGATTGCTCCCATCCTAGGAAACTATATTCATGCTGTAGCAGAAAAACGATAAATATCATTCTTTATATAGGCAGTTTTTAAATTGAATCTAATAACATGTTTTTGAACCTATCCAGGAAGTTGCACGGGCAGCCTGTTCTGATGTAATGTTTTGACTTGCATGTACTGCCAGGGCCACTTCAAAAAAAAAAAAAGATCATTAATCTTTCTCTCCTTGGTTGGGATTAATGTCCTGTGGAAATGCCAGTGGGTGGAACCTCTTGGCAGGAAAGGACAGAATGACAGGCAATATGTGGCAGGGCCTTTCTCTTGCAAGCCTGGATTTAAATATAGCAATCCTTAGCACACAAGAGAGAATGAAAATATCATCAAAACCAGATCCACTCAGCCGCCGCCACTTGGTAATACAGCACTATAGGATTGTGAATAGTGAAAGTTTGTGTGCAGGGATGAACATGCGGCTATCCACAGAGTTTATCCCAGAGTGGCCTGGTTGCCAGATGGTGCGGGATATAAATTCAAATAAGTAATAAATAAATATCCAAAAATGTCCACAGTCCAAGGTTTTTTTCCTTGGGGATAAAGAGAAGAGTGTTTTGATTTGTTTCAGGGTATTTGAAAAAAAATGGATTGCTTTGCTTTCGTGCTGATTGTAGAAACGACCGATGTCATTACATTTGAAGGAGCAATAGTGATAGCTCTGGCAGAAGTACTTTAAGTAAAGGTAAAGGTAAAGGTTCCCCTTGACAATTTTTGTCCAGTCGTGTCCGACTCTAGGGGGCGGCGCTCATCCCTCTCTTCAAGCCATAGAGCCAGCGTTTTGTCCGAAGACAATCTTTCCGTGGTCACATGGCCAGTGTGATTTAGACACGGAACGCTGTTTACCTTCCATCCGATATGGTACCTATTTATCTACTTGCATTTGCATGCTTTCGAACCGCTAGGTTGGCAGGAGCTGGGACAAGCAACGGGCGCTCACTCCGTCGCGTGGATTCGATCTTACGACTGCTTGGTCTTCTGACCCTGCAAGCACAGGCTTCTGCGGTTTAGCCCACAGTCATTAAATAAATAAATAAATAAATAAATAAATAGAGAGAGAGAGAGAGAGAGAGAGAGAGAAGGTGTGTCTATCAGCCATGGCTTCGTAGCGGTGATGTCACTGAGTTATACCAATTGGCTACAGGAGGAGTCAAACACAGAAGGGCATCAAAATCCTTAGGAAAAAGCAGGTGCCAATGGAGAAAGAATAACCCCTATAAAAATGGTATAGAAAACTAAGCCAGCATGGCAAAAGAAGACAACTAGCTAGACCTGGACATCAAAGGTCCTTGCTACAACACTTTTCTAGGACAGAGATAATGCTGAGGGCCTGCAGCTGGATGGTTTTCCATGGCTGTTCCATTGAGTCATAAGATGATCATCTTACATGAAGAGGGAGCATGAGAAAAACAGAGCATTCAAAAAATATATATTAAAAAACAGATTTAAAACAGATTTACAGCACCTGAAGATACTTATTCCTCCACTGAAGTGGACAAGAGACAACAATGCATATGCTATAATTAAGGTGTTACTCTTTATGGTTGTTTTTCTCACTGCCTAATGTTACTGGCCACTTCAGGTTTTCTTTTTCTTTTCAAAGAAAGACAGAATATACAACACAGTGTTTTGCTTTGTTTTTTAAATGGAGCCCCTGGAGGCTCAGTGCAGCTAACTAACCAGGGAAGCTACTCTATAGAAATGGGGTCTGTGAAATCACGTTGGCCAGTTCTCAGACCGATTTAGATGGATTGACCTGCATTGGATCCAAAAGGAAGTGGATTGCCCCAGATCTGGTCTGAATGTGTTTGGACTGGTCTGAAGTAATTTGAACGGATTTGGTAATCTGGAAATGGCTGTAAAAGAAAACTAGTTATCCAAAATATTGCAAACCAATGCCATAGAAGGACTATGCTTGGGTGGAGAGGGGTAGAGAAAGCAGAGGAAAGCCGATTTTGCTTAAGCACAGGCCTAGCTTCTGGTCCAGTGCAAGAATCTTTCTTGGCAGCATTCCCAAACCATACTGCTTAGGCAGAGAGATGATGAAAGGGGCTGGTGGATCGATTTTGTCAGAGTTTTGTGGCATCCATATGTTTACTGTAACTTCCCTTTCTTATCCCTTCCTGCTCCCAGCCTAGTACCTGATCTTCGATATTTCTTTTCCCAATCCAATGCAATAAGATCCTTTCTTTTCATTGTTGTGGTTTATTTGAATGGGTTCTGTTGTGTTCTGTCTTCCATTTTAATTTTATTACGTAGAGGCTCTTCCCTAATCCTTTTTAACACCCTCCTCCCCACCTTTGGATCTAGTTGTTCAAGTTAGTTTTGATTTCGATTTCAGTCTGTGTTGTTTTAGCTGGTTTGTTCTCTCTGTCCTTGGGCAAGAGTGGCTGATACTTTTATTAGACCACTAAAAAAACCTAAGCTAGTTTTTTATCCCATGCAGTTCTTGATTATGTGTGGTACTACAGGGAAGTGGATGATAAAGCAAACCCAAAGCAAAGTGTGCTGCTTATCTTTGAATTTCATTGTGCCTAAAGAGTTCTCTCTGGGTGGTTTACAACTTAATTATGCAGGCTGTACATTGTCCCCCACCCAGTGAGCTGGGTACTCATGTTAACCAACCTCAGAAGGATGGAAGGCTGAGTCAACCTCGAGTTGGCTACTTGAGCCCGTTTGGGATTGAACTCAGAGTCTTCACAGCAGTACTGCAGCTAAACCACTGTCCCACGAGGCCTCCTAGAAAGAAGGAAAAATTAAAGTTCCAAAAATTATGACCAGTTGTGTGTCTGTGAGGTTTATTTGTTTAAAATAAAGTTTCAAAATGGGCACTGGAGAATCAAATCAGAGGGTTCAGATTCACCTCTGGGAGTATGGATTGGAATGTCTTGCTAGCTAGACAAAGGGTTGTCAGTCGTTCAGCATCTCCCACCCATCCATATATCCCCTTCACCCTATATTGAAACACAAGGTTCCTTTGGAGCTGAAAGCAGAGGCACGCAGAAATGTGACAGACCCCATATCCAAGAAGTTAATCAGTTGACCTAGACAGTTTTCATTTCCTTCTGCAAATAAATGAATGGAAGGGGCAAAGATCCATCTTTATGAATTTTAATTTGGATTCATGTCTGAATCTGAATGGGGTCAGATCAGGTCCAAATCAATCAGAATCAAATCAAAGCCTGTTCTGACTCAGCAAAACTGGGCTGCAGATCAAATTATGGGTCCTTGCAAAATGGTATCTGAAACACCTCCATCCTCAAGCTTAAAACCCTTGTGTGCAGTATAATGGCTGAAATTCCTTTTGCTTACAACAGTGTGTTTGTACTATGGGTGGGCTCGGCTCCAGAGAGTGTTTTTCTTGAGGCTCTCTGTCTGAACCTGATCTACCAAGGATACTCAACTTGACCTAAGAAGGAGAGCAACAGTATTTTTATAAATTGACCTTGAGAACACAGCAGAGGCCTTCTGGCTTGTGTCAGTTGACCAACACTCCAAATTAATTCCAGATCACTGCAGGACCAGGCAGTCCAGATATTATGACTGTGGATATAGTGTGCTCTCGGTGACCCTTCTTTATCTGAGGCTTGCAAAGGAGGGGAATGACATGTAAACCACAGTGGAGTCGTAAAATTCCATGGTTCATATAAATCTTGAAAATAAATCTTTTGCATGTACCTAGACAATTTCCTTTCAAGTAAGACACATCTTGGGGACATGGTGGCACTGCAGGCTAAACCGCAGAAGCCTGTGCTGCAGGATCAGTAGACCAGCAGTCGTAAGATCGAATCCATGCGACGGAGTGAGCGCCTGTCACTTGTCCCAGCTCCCGCCAACCTAGCGGTACGAAAGCATGCAAATGCAAGTAGATCAATAGGTACCACCTCGGTGGGAAGGTAACAGCGTTCCGTGTCTAAGTCGCACTGGCCATGTGACCACAGAAGATTGTCTTCGGACAAAACGCTGGCTCTATGGCTTGGAAACGGGGATGAGCACCGCCCCCTAGAGTCGAACACGACTGGACAAAAATTGTCAAGGGGAACCTTTACCTTTACCTTTTTAAGACACATCTAGCAATGGTGTCATGAGCGGAATGCATTCCGGTCTTTGAAACAACACAGAGAGCTGTTTGAATGCAATTGATTGCGTTTAGTCAAGATTTAGATTTTTATTTGCAAGCCACCTTGAGTTTTATTTTTATCATGGGCCTATATGGTGAAGTGAAATAAGTAAGATAAAAAACAAGCAGATTGCTGGCAGCAGATTTCAGAAGATAAGCCCTGTTTCCACCTATCACGTCTCTCTTGTTGTGTTATTCCTACCCTTAAAACCTTGTGTGCCTAGAGGCAGCATTCTTCGGGTTAAGCATATTTTTCAAGGAAGAATCACTGGAGAGCTGTGGCATTCCATAATATTTACTATTGGCAAATATATATAGATAGAACATACGTGGAAGAAGGCAGATACGTCTCCAGCAGGCAGCAAACCCTATGCCAGAGCCTTAGAAGGAGCTAGCATGTGACCATAGTTTTCTTATGTCTCCAAGGCCAGACCACACTACACACTTAATGTATCACATGCACAGGGGTGTGGAGAGCACTCACATTTTTTCTTGTTTTCTGTAATTTCCCAAGCCTGCCACACTGAGACTCCTTACTTTTGCTTGCACCAGTGAGATATCCTGACCTCTAGTGAAGATTGTGTATGTGTTTAAAGAATCAATGTATTCGCGAAGGCTTTCACGGCCGGGATCTGATGATTGTTGTGGGTTTTTCGGGCTCTTTGGCCAAGTTCTGAAGGTTGTTCTTCCTGACATTTCGCCAGTCTCTGTGGCCAGCATCTTCAGAGGACTGGAGTAGGAACTCGTGACCATGTTTAAAGAATCATTCCTAGCGTTGGGAGGGAACAATATTGAGAAAAACACATCTGGTGAGAAAAGGACAAGTTTCCCCTGCAGTCAGGAGAGTAGTTTTCACCACAGGCATGGACTTTAGCCTTCTTCAGTTAGCAGTGAGGACGGGGGGGGGGGGGAGGTACATTTCACATTCTCAATACGTTTTTGCATTTATCTGAACCCTTCGTTGCCCTTTAGAGAGCATTAGCCACCTATCCTGAGCAAGGATGACCCCGTAGTTTGCCATCCGCTTAATCTCGAGCCAGCAACAAATTATCTGGTTATTATCATTCCTAACATTATTATGGTTAAAGATAGCAGAGAGGCCACACCCCGCTTTGCACTTGTGGCACTTTATAAACTAGCAAATTTGTTGTGACACAGAATTGTGTGACACTATTCACGTGTTAAACCTTTAAGGTGCTCTTGCTTATTTTGCTACAAACAAATAGCATGGTGTTATTAGGATAATTATAATTATAATTCTTTGCATCCCATTTTGACTGTTCTGGTCACTGCTCCATTGTTATACTTTAGCAGAAAGCCAAAAGGCGATGTGTTTACAAAATTGTTTGCAAGTTTGGTTTTTTTTAAAAAAAAAATCTCTATACACTGTTTGTAAACTTGTTCTAATGAGGAATCAGCCCAGTCAAGTCACTTCTTTGATTCAGGCAGAGAGGCTGTACCATCATCAACAAAGGCTTCTCATCGTTTTGTTTTCCTCACGAAATCACACTGGGATTCATAGCCACAATATGGCTACTTAGGTGTCCAGGAACAAACCTGCTTGATGGAAGATGGGAAACCACCCCCATAGGTCACGAAATGGGATGGGGGAGGATCAAATGAGAAGAAAATGGTATTTTTCTTCTAACATGCTGCGCCCCAAACCCTAGCCGTTAATTTGACCCTTTCTCAAATCATCCACATTCAAAACCAGCAGAAGGAGGCTGTGTGCTAGCTGCTGTTGCTAAGGAAACCGGAGGAGAAGCAGAGAAACGGAAGGAGGGGACAAGTTGTGAATAAAAATCGGTGCCTCTTATTTTCCACCTCGTCTCCCTTTTCCTTTTTTATTTGCCGGCATATATTTAGCTTTTGTTTTGTTTCGATTCAGCTTGATAGCAACATTGCATGGAATTTTCCCCACTTTTCCCCACTTATACTTCACCTCCTGTAAAGTAAAAGAGATACATTTGCCCCACATTCGGTCAACAGAGAGAGAGAGAGAGAAAAAAATGACTGACTCATAAATTTCTTTCCCTGCTTGCCAATCTCATTTCCCTTTGGGGTCTGCGAAGGAGTCTAATCATTTTTAATTTGGAGTCTCGCTTTCAGCCCTAGGGGTGGCCAGCAAGGATGGGGTGGGAAATTAATTTTGCAGTTATCTGGTTTCTGTTTGGGGTGTGGAGAATATAAATTATATTTTGACTCAAATACAATCTATCACAGGATTCCACCTTACATTTTCTCTTCTTCCCCCTGCTTTGCAGGCTCACAATCTTCAACATCTTGAGTCATCATCATCATCATTGGCATTCTAGAAATGTTGTTTTGTTTGGAAAGATATATGTTGGGTTTTCTAAGAAAGAAATATTGTTTGTTTTTAAAAAAGAAAATTTGGAAGTTTTTGGAGGGTGTATGACCAACTGGTCACGGAAGAGATCCCATTCTGTTGTATAGATTTTCAGGGATCTGAATCCTGCAGTGAGGTGAGAAAACAAGTGATGTCAAGCTGAATGAGGCAGCTCACCCCCATCTACTGGCTTGTTCAGCAAGCACGAGAGAGGGCCCTGTGCACCCCCTGATGTATGTGTGTAGAAATACCATATGCTCACTGAGGGCTTGACTGATGGAAGAGTGTCCAGAGAAAGTGTCTGCAGTGAGGCATAATCCATACTTTAAGCTGTCATGAAAATCCTCTTACATGTACAGTCCTTTTTATGTGTGGTCTCCTCAAACTTTATCACAATATCACCACTCCCACATAGAATATGCAAGCATTTCATGTGCTCAGAAGAGGCTAAAAGAGCTACCCTTGACGGATATTTTCTTCCAGCTCTTTGCCCTTTGAAGGGGGGATGAGATGAGTATATAGCTTGCTATTTGGTTCACTTTTGGTGCAGTTTGGTTCCATTCTGCCCCTTTTGTGAATTGTTCTGCACCTTTCTAGCACAATGCTCGGACTGCAGTTTATTTGGTATGATAGGGAGTGCTCCTGATCATCCAGTCCTGCAGTCTGTGTGGTGGGTTAATTTGCTCCCAAATAGAGCTGCTGGTGGCAATCTCTTCTACGACAACCTTGTGATATATGCATTGTGTTGTAACAACAGAATGGACAGGAGAGAAACCCTCTCCTCTATTTTCCTCTTCTCACAATTTTTAAACATATTCTCCTAGGTGATGCAGTGCTACAGTATTTCAGATACAAGGAAGTACCCATTCTAGATCGATGTATTGCCGTAGTGCTGTGTAACTTATTAAATGAAACAAAAAAAGGGAAGTTGCCACAGCTCAAGGAATGACAGCCACAACCAAAAGTGTGTGTGTGGGGGGGAAGCATCAGTAATCAAAAAGGGTTGTAACTGTAGATATCCAAAGTGCTTCTGGATCTTTCTCATGGGAGGAGAAATGTCGCCCTTATAAATGGAAGGATGGTTCAAGTGTGAAGTAAAGTAGATAATACTGAAGATAAGTCTTTTAAATGTGACCCAAATCACTCCAAATTGCCCAATCTAGTCCTGGCCTGAGTCTGCAATAGTGTGTCTTATGCTAGGTTTGGAACTAACTGTGTGAATATAGTTGTCCTTATGTATCATCAGGTTATTGTCAACTAATAGCGACCCTATGAATTGGTTAACTCCAAAAGGTTCCCCTGTCATTGCTCAAGTCTAGTAAGCTTAAGCATGTGTTTTCCTTTACTGATTCAGTTTGCCACCCTTTTGGTCTTTCTCTTTTCCTACCCCCCTCAGATTTTCCTAGCATTTTTTTCTCCAGCGATTCTTGTCTTCACATGATATGCTCAAAGTATAACGCCCCAGTTTAGGGAGTTGTTAGTTTTTGTTTGGTTGGTTTTTTGCTTGTAGAGAGTTCAGAGTTGATTTGATCTATTCTTAACTCTTTACAAGATTTGATTTGATATTTCTCTTTCTACTAACCATACGGTACACAGAATCCAGTAAGCTGGTCTTGTTTTTGATGGCTTCTAGGGATTTACAGTGTGTACAATGTAAGAATATTTATGAAACTATTTCATACAAAATAGCTGGCTAAACATACAAAATACTCACAAAACGAAACAGTTTGACACACCAGCAGTAATCAAATGAAAAGTTACATTTTTGTGACAGAGTGCCATTAAGGACAGGAAAGGAAGGAAGGAAGGAAGAGCTGTTAGCACAGCCAACAGCTCTTAGAAATATAAAATTCCAGTGTTGTGATTTGCTGAATCAAGTATCCTCTCTTCAAAAAGAACAACAACACAAAAGCATTCTCAGTGTGCTAATTCGCCTACTTTTATGAAAAGCTGCTACCAGCTAGGGTTTAATCCTTGAATTCCAAGCTTGGGGGTGGAAGGGATATACACTGACTCAGTGTGGTGGGTTGTGATTAGATGCATCCCCAAAACTTAGGTTAGCAATTATCTTGTTAATATGCAGCCTCCTCTTATGAGGGACGCGTAATCAGGGCTTTCAGTCTCCCAGGTGCTGTTCCTTCTGCCGCTAAGAGCTGTTTTTGGCATTGGGCTTTGAGCAAACTCATTTCCAACCTTCTGCAAATACGCTCCTGCAAAATACATGATTTCCTCTCAATAGATGCTCTTATCTGAGCAAGTTTAGGACAGAATTATCGACTGATCAGGAAACACAAACAAAAAGCATTCTAGTGTTTGTAACAGAAACAGGATCCAACACAATTGGATGGAGGAGCTTTCCACAGCTTGGAGATAGACATTGTTTTTTCATAGCTGTATCACACAGGTCAAGCATTTCAGCCAAGCCAGAGTGCAAAAGTAAATTATTTCACCAACATTTCATTCATGGCTGAAACCAGCTGTCTTGAGCTGGCAAGATGGCCTCTCATTGATTCTCAAACCACCTGCTTTGGGAACCGATTTTCGCATTATGACCATCTAAAAACAGCTGATCGTTGGGTTTCAAAATGGCTGCTGGGTGTACAAAATGGCCCCCTACTGTTTCTAGGACGGATTCCTCGCTTTACAGGCAGTGGAAATGGCCGCCCCTATGGAGGAGCTTCACTGGACGGTGAGTTTTCAGCCCATTGAAATGCATTGAAGGGTTTTCAATGTGTTTCAAT
Source organism: Pogona vitticeps (assembly GCF_051106095.1). Lineage (NCBI taxonomy): Eukaryota > Metazoa > Chordata > Lepidosauria > Squamata > Agamidae > Pogona > Pogona vitticeps. Next base: position 174,554,919 of record NC_135787.1, read on the forward strand.
GGGCTTTTTTATTTCGCTTAACGAGGATTTCTTTCTACAGCGATTTCACTGGAAGGGATTATCCTCGTTAAGTGAGGCACCACTGTATAGCAGGGCAACTGCATAGCAGTAATGGCAGCCACCTTCCCCCGGTGATTTGGCTTTGAAAAAGAATCAGTAAGATAATGCACACATCGTACTGCTAAGGAATATATCAACATGCATTGGAATAAATTAACAGACGCCTCCCAGTAAGTGGGAAATAAACCGTAGTTACACTGCTGGCCAACTTAGTGGTTTGATAATGGTTGTACAGTGATCTAACAGGGGTATAACAAGGGAACATTTGCCTAGTGTAATCATGCCCAGAGTCATTGTCACCTGCAGTCACAATCCTCCTTGACAGCTCCACAGCAACAAGCCATAAGATCAGAAACAAAGGACAGTTTTGCATCCAGCAAAAGGACAAATGCCTGCCTTAAAGGGTGTGAACCTACACGGATGCCAAAGCAGCTGTCAACATTTGGCTTCTGTTGGATTTATGAGATAAAAATATGTGTACGGAAATATCCAGCCACAATTTAGATTTTTTAAAAAACAAGTGAGCAAGAGAGAGAAATGGTAGCTTCAAACAGTGGAAGAAAAAGAGAAAGAGGTTTGCTAGCCCCTAAACAAAATCCATTTAAAAGTTTTCCAAAAGGCAGCACTGGGTCTTAGAAAAAACAAAGTTGAAACATGTATACACTATTAAAAATGAAAAGAGTAATTAACCCTACTGCCCCCTGGCTTTCCTGCCACTCCCTTCTCTGTTCAGGTTGATCAATATGCCTCTCCAACTGAAATAAGTTGTTTTCTTCTTCAATGAATCACAGCTGCAATTTCCCCTTCTTGGTTCATCCATTGTCTGAAATAAACGTCTTTTAACAGTTTCAAGGAGGGTCATTTGATAACTGTTTCTTCATCTGTAATAAAACAAACAGTGGTCAGAGCAGGAGACTGATAACTGATGCGATAATTCAATTGTCAGTCTGCTAAATTACTTCTTGATAGTTCCCAATGTGCCTTTAACTGGAAAGAGACTTCGCAGCTCTAAGCAATTGCTCTTTCCGTTAGTCTATAAATAACCCCACAAAGTTGGGAGGTCATTAGGTAAAGTTGGCCATTGAGCTGGGGGAAAAAACTCCACCTTGTCTGCTTCTCTGCTATTAAACTTTGATTTGCTATCTAGGATTTGGGAGGCCTCTCCTAACATGGTGTTATCTAGTGCAAATGCCTGCACCTATTTTTAAAGGAACAGGACAGGTTGGAAACAAAAGTTGGGGAACTCATCAACTTGGCAGTTGTATGGCTCTAACTTAATAGGTGCTGGTGCAGTATGGAAAGTGGAATACAGCCCTTCCAGGTGAACAGTGCCACCCCTCTAACACATGCCTACTGACCTTCTTGTTCATAGTTCCAGTGGGTGCCAGGCATAACAAATGAAGCTCCATGGGCAGAGTTCTGTCCGATTTCCTTTTGGACTTGGGAACTGCAGAGGCGAAAGGTATTTTGGCAGGTAGCAAGATAACCTCAGACAAACTTAGAGTAATAATCTTAGAACTGCAGAGCTGCAAGGGACCCTATGGATCATCGAATCCAGCCCCTGTTAAGGAGGCACAGTGGGGAATCAAATTCCCAACCTCTGGCTTCACCATCAGATACCTAAACTACAGTACGGAGTTATCCAGCAGTCAATTTATCTGTAGAGGCAACCCTCCATCTCATGATTAGGTTGTCCCCAAAATTCAGCCCCTGTATTTTAAGTAGGAGGCCTCAAAAGAGTTCAAGCACGGTTGAACAGATGCAATGTAATTGGCTGCACAGTAACATATCAAGCTCAGACATCCATCACAGGCTTGATTGAATAATTATTTTCAAACTATATGCAAGTTGAAGATCAGCTTTTCTGGTGTCCATGGAATCTCTTTAAATCATGGAAGATTCTGGGGCATTGTCCACAATCAAATTATTCGAAGTACGTTCTGGGCTTGTTAGGCCTCAGCATGACCTACAGTAACATAAAGTGTGTGTTGTGTATATGTAGCAATTATTCTCTGCTGTTGTGTAATGAAGGAGATGTCAGAGGTAAGCAAGGTGTTTTTCAGGGATTCTTGTCCACCATTTCCCAAGCAACTCTGCCTTTCTTCAGAACACAAAATGGAAGTCAAGTGTGTTAAGATGACCAGTCACAGAGGATGAACTCAGTAGCATGTGAAGGGCAGAGTGGGAGACAAGCTAGGGAGGACAGGACCTGCTAGACAGATCCAGGAATAGATAAAAGCTATAGAACTGGCTGGAATGAACAGCAAAAATTCAGAAAATGGAGAGAGAATATCAGGTGGTCGGTGATCAGTTCAATAACATCTTCATAGATTACTGAAAATACTGAAGATATCTTGTAGGTTGACTGTAATACTCACAGGCCTGCAAAAACGCTGGGCATGTTTTATGGGGGATACCCCTGTGTCTGAAGGCATCTTTGATTTGAAGACCTGTACAATCTAAGTCCTACTTAACAACAAGGAATCATGAAAAAGGGGAAGCAAGTATCATATAGTTGCCCATCAGTGAGCTGAAGGTAGTGGAGGCACATGGGTTACCTGGCCACAGTGTTCTATTTCACATTTTTATTTCAAATATACAGTACTAATTCTGTCCCACTGAACATCTAGGTAAAAAGAATCACAGACAACGCTTCTTTCATTCTGTATGGTCCTTTCCTCATGCATCCTATTCTTCACAGCACTGAATAAGTTCCCTGCATCTCCTGATGTGCATCCAAAGCTCCAATGCTCCCCCTTCCATGACAACCTGTCTTAGTGGCACATGGAGGAAAGAATCTCCTGTTCCCCAGGTTTTGAGATCCACTTCTAAAACATAATGCACAGTGAAAGGACAATAACCTTTTTCTTAAGCAGCCTCTTGGTTCACTGTTTCCCCTACATGATGACAGTAGAAATATTCCAGGGTCAGGAGCAGAAAGAAGGGGACCAAAAATTAAACAGCAGGTCTATTGACTACAGTGCTTTGGGATTCTCTGCTAAGATGTGAAAGCCTCTCCATTTTAATTTTGTTGCCTTTCTCAAAATCCCACCTTTATTCCCATCCCAACCTCTGTGTATATCAGTATGCAAGACATTGCTGTTTCTTCTTTCACGGAAGCGTGTGTGCCTATTCCATAATGCATTCATTTATTAACACATTTGTCCTAACGTGCTCATTTTGTATGCATTTGGCTGAAATGTCTCAGTGCATATTGTTCGGTCATATACATTTTTAGCTATTTGTATTTTTAAAAGATGCAGGATTTTGTGCATAGAAAGCAGACACCCCCCCCCCCAAGCCTCACCAGTGTATACATTTCTGAGATAAGGTGCACATTGTCCTTGCAATAAACATCAGGAAGTGCAGCATAGAGATTCTGGGGAATAATCTCAGAACCACTGGCATTCTTTTCCAACCCCCCATTCCCCGCTGAACAACACATAGACAATTTATTGAGGAAGCATCTTTTGAAACATTAGGTGTTGCTTGTCATGATCTCATAAAGCTCTGTGAGATTGTAAGTCTCTGCCTTCTGCCCCAGTTGCTGCTCCTGTTGTTCTCTGGTGAGAATAAGCATGTGCTGTGCAAGGTGATCTTAGCAATACAGAGCCTGGCATCTCTTTTTCTCCATGATGCGAGGAATGCCCTTGGGAAGCATCCCGGGAACAGGTACCATTGCTGCCACTGATCAGACTGACAGCAGGGAACAAGCAGTTCTGGTTTCTCCAGAGAAATACATTCCACCTTTGGCTGACTCCCCTCCATGCTTCAAACGAAGGTCAGGCACACACAAAAACAGGATCCAAGGTGAACCCAGGTAACTCTAGTATCATGGAATGTAAGAGAAGAGCATAGACATGCTTCTTTGGTGCTTTTTGACTGCTCGGAAGATGGAACATATGTAAAATCAGCTATGGATCATAGCACATCAACAGTCATGAAAGGGTAGATGATGTTTTCTCTGTGGCTTATGTATACATGTGTTGTCAAAGCCCACATGGGGTGGCCATGTGTCCTACTTTACAAGGGATGGTTTTTTTGTTTGAAGGGTGAAATTCATGTTGGTAGCTTTGGTGACATTGTCCATCCATCTCATCCTCTGTTGTCCCCTTCTCCTCTTGCCTTCACACTTTCCCAACATCAGGGTCCAATTTATGGTCACCCTAAAGTTTGCAAAGTATGTGAGATATCCAGAATGCTGTTACCAGTGCCAGGTCCCAAAGGGTTTCCAGGGCTAAGCAGAGATTTTTAACCCATGGCTTCTGAATTCTAGTCTATCCATCTATGCTCTACACCTGTGGTCCCCAACTTTGGGCCTCCAGATGTTCTTGGACTTCAACTCCCAGAAATCCTGGCCAGCAGAGGTGGTGATGAAGGCTTCTAGGAGTTGTAGGCCAAGAACATCTGGAGAACATCTGGAGGTTGGGGACCATTGCTCTACACCACACTGGCACTCACAGATACAGAAGCTTACAAACACAGTGCAAACTCAATGCAATTTTGGTGGGACTCCTGATTTCTCAAATTTAAGCCAGTTTTGCATGCACATCCACAGGCACCCACACACATGTTGCTTTCCAGAGTTTCCCCGCACATTCTGTCTTTTCACCATAAAGCACTTCATAATGTATTATGAAACAAATGTCAAGTAAATAAGCTGTATTGAATGGTAAATTGTGTTGTGTTGCCGTTAGCTCATTATTCCAAACCATGCAAAATAATTTATTTGCTAGCTTCAAATTTTCCAGAAAGGGAATATTTTCCCCTCCTTCCGGCTCCATTCTAAAGAATGAAAAATAAGTTTAATTGAAAAAGGGAAATAGCACTGATGGACAATTTTAATGGACAGGAGGAGGCATGTTGTGTATAGATAACGATAGACACTGTTTGAGTCCCTGGATGAAATTCTAGCAGCCGCTGAAAGAAAACATGTAACAAAAAGAAAAAGAGAAAAGTATTGTGATGTCTTTAAGACTAAGATTTATTTCAGTAAGAGCTTTTGTGGATTACAATCCATCCCTCAGATACAAGGAGTATCATATTTAGACAGAGATGGGAAGGCTAGTGAGAAATGGCCACAAGTTGCTAACAAGCTAAAAAAATTTTAAATTATGTTACTTTTACTTTGGAAGGAAAATATTTGAACATTTACATTCATTTTAAATTAGCATTTAAATTTATATTGCATTGCCACTCTAAAAACATTGTCAGGGCAGAGGTGGAAAATGTTGCAGAGTTTGGAATTTCTGATAAATTTCCTTTGTGCTATGCAGTAGAAGAGACTCACAGAGTAGAACAGCTGTAGGTTCCCCAGAGTCTACCCCTTTCTCATTAATTGGCACTTAGAGAATCAGTAACCCGCTCTGAGACATTTGTGAGAGAAGGAATAAAAAAGTTTCGCTATTTGCAGTTCGAAACAGATCAACAGCAAACTAACAACTGGACTGACTTCAACAAATAAAAGAGGGAAAGAGAAACTCAGCAGAGAGGCAGGGCTCTCTTTGAATTGCCAGAAATAGGAAAGAATGATTGGTTATTGCTGGACAGATTGTCAGTCACCCCAGCCCATAAAGGTCCTCCTCAGCCACACCCACTAGAGGCAGCATGCAAGGTTATCTCTTGATTTGATTTTCCCCCTGTCGGTTGCCAAAGTTCAGACTTTCAGAGGGAAGGAAGTAACTCCACGTATCTAGCTATCTTTATCTCTATGTTATGCTCATAACAACCTTCGAAGTAAGCCATTGGCTCAAGAGAACCCAATGAGGCCCATGCCCCTGTTGGGTCTGAACCTAGGTTTCAGATATTCAAAAGCCATAGCACTGCACTTTTATTTACATCAAGCAAAGCAAAGCAAAGCAAAGTGTGCTGCTTATATACTGCCCCATAGCGCTTCAAGCACTCTCTGGGAGGTTTACAAGTTAATTATGCAAGCTACACATTGCCCCCCCCCCAGCAAGCTGGGTACTCATTTTACCGACTTCAGAAGGATAGAAGGCTGAGTCAACCTTGAGCCGGCTACCTGGGATTTGAACCCCAGGTCATGAGCACAGTTTTGGCTGCAGTACAGCGGTTTAACCACTGTGCCACGAGTAAATACATTTCTGAATTAAGTCTGTAACTTAATTTAGTTACTTGGTTCACTACTATCTGTCTCACAGTTTAATACATCAGGTGTGTGAAGATTTCTCCTTTTTTCCTTATGAATTGAATAGACCTTAATACATCCAAGCAGTGCGTACTCAGTGAATCATTACCTCAGCTTTGGTAAAAACCAATAACATTCTCATATTCATACAGCTGAATTCTGGTGATTCATTAACAGTTATTATTAGTAAATATAATTAATACAGAGTATCAATGAATAAATATTAATTATACATGTATATGTTTGGATGAATATGTATGAGAGACTAAAATTGTTTTGTAAAGTAGAGGGAAAAGTTACAACAAATAATTTCCTTAATTCTTACTTTTCCTTTCTTGATTTTTTACTTCATATGAATTTCAGGTGTTTCTTCAATTTTTTGAAGTCCATGATAGATAGATAGATAGATAGATAGATAGATAGATAGATAGATAGATAGATAGATAGATAGACAGACAGACAGACAGGCAGACAGGCAGACAGATAGATAGATCTGGCTTCAGTAATATGGATTGTTATCATTTTAAATAGGGGTAGACTCTTTTATTGAGACAATCAACATTAAAAGCCTTTAAGAAATTGCAAAAGGAGGGCTGGATGTTCATTATTTCTTTTATTATTGATCCTGTTGTCAGACAAGAGATTTCATTGGTTGTTGTGGATTTTTCGGGCTTTTTGGCTGTGTTCTGAAGGTTGTTCTTCCTAACGTTTCGCCAGTCTCTGTGGCTGAAAGAGATTTCATTCCTTACAAATTCCCTGGCCAGTATTAACATTGTTGTATCACCATTGTTGTATCATTGATGCACAATCCCCATGTTAAGCTAAACTCTAACAAAATTGCCCACAGCTATTAGCAAATGTCCTGCTTAATTGTAATGCATTAATTTAGGCCATAGGTTTAATATCTATAATAGGTGAAAATCCTGTTGCATTGTTTACATCAGTGGAAAGTTGATGATTTGTCTATCAGAAATCACTTCCATAATTTAAAACTTCCTAGCTTTGTCCTGTTGTGCTTTTTAAAAACTTTTGTGTAAACCCTTTCACTGCATGTAGGCCACAAGAACCATGGATGGGAAGAACAACAACTTTAATTAGTGGAAATTGCACCATGATAGTGATGTCATCTAGTGAAGATGATTTTTGGTGACTAATGACTTCCTTCTTCTATCCTGTAGCTCCCATGGCTTCTACATTTTGAAAGGGATTATACAAAAGTTAAAAAATATATATACATAAAACAGGAGTGAGTTTAAAGATTTATTTGGCACAAATTAAATCAGATGGGGGGCACAAATTGTTCCAATTTTTTGTTACTGGTTTTGTTTTTGTAAAAAAAGGTAATATTTGATGGCGTCTAGTATACAAATAGGGACATGGTGGCGCTGTGGGCTAAACCGCAGAAGCCTCTGTGCTGCAAGGTCAGAAGACCAAGCAGTCGTAAGATCGAATCCATGTGACGGAGTGAGCGCCCGTCGCTTGTCCCAGCTCCTGCCAACCTAGTGGTTCGAAAGAATGCAAAATGCAAAATGAGAGTAGATAAATAGGTACCACCATGGTGGGAAGGTAACGGTGTTCCGTGTCTAGTTGCGCTGGCCGTGTGACCACGGAAGATTGTCTTCAGACAAACGCTAGCTCTATGGGTTGGAAACGGAGATGAGCACCACCCCTTAGAGTCGGACATGACTGGACAAATTGTCAAGGGGAATCTTTACCTTTATTATGCAAATGCTTGAAGCCAGCTAATTGAAATTCAACAGGTTTACTGTTCACATTAGGATCTATTCTTTAATAGGTTTCTTTTCTATGGTAGGGTCTCCACATTTCATATATATACAGTATATATATCTGTAAAATCCTGAGATATTGTAGCTGTTTTGGTGCTCCAACTGAAATCAATGGGAGATTTTACAGATTGGTTTGGCTAGGAGACACAAGTCAAACTGGATGGAACACAGATCATTTGGGACCAAACGAAGATCCATTCAGAAGCCATTAATTGGCTCTACCATTACTATTAATATTATTATTACTACTTTTATTATTGATTATTCAGCAATAGTAATAACAAGCAGCAACAACCCGTGAGTTAATATTAAAGTAATTAACAGCAAATGTTGACTCTTCCAAGAAAGAAACGAAACTGTGTCATACCTCATCTGCAAATTCCAAAGATTTCACAGTCTACAAATTTAGATATGATAGGGTGGCAAAATTGGTGCACTGGTTATTATGCAAAAGATGTAACTTGCCAGCCTCCAAAAACCCATGGGAGAGAAGGTATCAGAAAATGACAAAAGCCAAGAATATGTTTTTAAAGCTGATTTTGTTTACGGTATTTTAGTATGTTATTTGTCTGACCCTTTTTGGTATTCGTATACTTACTGATTTTATCTTTAAATTCTGTCTTGAGTCCTTTTTAAGTAAAAAAGGCAGGATAAAAATATTTCAAATAACTAAATATGGAATGAATTTTACCACAACATCATGTTTGTACTCCATGAGGAGATTTAATTATTCTTGATGTCTTTGCAGAATCACGACTTTTTTATTCTAGACCACTGGTTCTTAACCTTTGTTACTCAGATGTTTTTGGACTGTAACTCCCAGAAGCCTTCACCATCAGCTCTGCTGGCTGGGGTTTCTGGGAGTTGCAGTTCAAAAACACCTGAGTAACAAAGGTTAAGAATCACTGTTCTAGACAACAGGGCCATCTATATAACACCATTACTAACTGAGTCGCTCTTTCCAGTCAAGCAGGGTGTATTGTATCACTGAAAGATTAGGCTCTCATTGCCCCTTTTCAAGGTATGCATTTCCTTCTGTTCCAGCTGCAAACACCTGAGCCAATAAAAACAGAGTAGAAGAGAAATATCTGCAACCAGCCATATTATTAATTTGTGATAAATGGCATCTCCACTGCTAGGAAGATGAGTTGATTGCTCATAAATGAGGTGACTGGCCTCTGAAACTGTCAGTCAGCTGGAGTGTTTCAGTATTATCTCTTAAGAAAAGCAAAGGATTTGTGCATGTTTAATTTTTTTAAAAATGCTTTATTTGAGAAGGATGCAGCATGGATGACATTTACAACATTTCAGAGAAAAGGTTCACAAACCCATTACTGTGTCCTTGAATACCTTTTCTGATGGAGTGAAAAGCAATTGGTTTTAATGTACCCATACTGGGTTATGACAGGATGCTAATCTGTGCCACTTTACCAAAAATCAGAACTTCGTAATAACAGCAGTGCGACAATAGTCCCAATATTGTCATAATTATAGAGCTGTGAAAACATCCACTGGCTGGTCAGAATGTTCTAGAGCCAAAGCAGAGTTGCTCAATGGTTTCTCCATTGAGAATGTTCCCTAGGATATTCCTCAGACTGGGTCAATGGCTGTTTGGTATTCAAAGTCAGCATTTGACATCTGACAAATTTTCAGTTGCTTTTAAACCCCTGACGTTATCTGACAGCCACTGAACATTAGCAATCAGTATTTGACAGCACCTGATTACCGACTTGCAATTATTTGGGTAAATTTTATGCTCGGTTCATTCATTCAGCTAATCAGGAAATACTCCCTGAATAAATAGTGGGTGATGGTAGAGAAAGAAGCTCAAGCCAAAGCAGGATGGACCTTTGAAGTCCTGCATGGCGTGGACATCATTTTCAGAGTTCAGCTGGGAGTGGAAGTGGGAAAACTGAGAGATGTGGGGAGAGTGAACTTCTCAACCCTGTGTAAAGACCCACTGTGAAAAGCTGTGGATTATATGAGAATTAACTGTGACTGCTTTTTTAAAATGCTTTGTGAGGAGTACAGTAAATGCTGGGGCAAAGAGTCATAACTAGTTGCAGGACTGCCTGTTCCTACATAAGGCTGCCTGGGTTTTAAAATTAGTCTCCAAAGCCCAGATCCTAGGGTGACTATCTGCCCCCTTTCATAGGTCCAACAAGCCTTTGAGACGTTCCCCACTCAGCATCCTAGAACCATGACAGGGGATCAAGCTCATCGTTTGATGGAATCAGGCATCCTCTGCTCTCCTCTGCAATTTCCAAAGAGAAAACCATCTTTGGGATATTGTCATCCCCAGAGAGGGCAAGTTACAATTTAAGGACATGTCAAGAGGAGCCAACGATCCATATGCAATTATTGCAGTTAATGGTGTGGCCGTGTAAATGTAGTTCTGGAACTGGGAACTGGTTTCAACTTGAGTTATGAAGCACTGTCATTCTTAATAATAATCTTAGAACTGCAGAGCTGGAAGGGGCTCTATGGATCATTGTGTCCAGCCCCTGTCAAGAAGGCACTGCGGGGAACTGAACTCTCAATTTCTGGCTCCACAACCAGGTGCCTGTGCTATTTGAAGGGTTGTCTGCTCTGATTTAGACATTAAAAGACCGTAAGAAGGAAAATCAGAAACTTTGAAGTTGCCCATCCCTAATGAGCACCTGGACAACACATCACAAGTTGATGAGTGAGGCATTGTGGGGGCAGTTTTAATATAAACTTTAAAGGAGCTATCCAAGGTGTTGACCCTGAAGCTTCTATAAAGTTCAGATCAAAACATGTAGTGGATTCACCGTGCCGCAATATCAGAGTAATAAGTCTCATCTGGGACAAGAGGTTCAGCAGGCATACAGGTTACCTGGTTATTCTGTCCTCTGCGCAAGGAGATATGTTTTAAATCTGTTCGAATTATAGTAACCATTCATTCTAATTTTATATTTGTTCATATAAATTAGCATATGAAGCTAATTTATAAGCAGAAATAGGGGTCTTTTTAAATACTCTGTCTTTGTGATATATTTCCTTTCCCCCCTTTTTTTGTGACTCCCTTCTACTTCCAGAGACTGATTTTAACCCCCAAGAAGCCTTATGTAAGAACATATTTATTTATGTATTGCCGCCCAGAGTAGACTATCTGTCTAGATGGGTGGGGTATAAATCTAATAAAATAAATAAATAAACAACAAACAAACAGGCAATCCTGCCACTTTCTGAAATAAGATTGGTCATGGTGAGAGACAATTCCTTCTCTGTTGTGACATCACATCTTCAAAATCCACCCAACCTACTTGAGGTTCACTTAGGACCATGTTATGTTTAATTCTGTGCCACTGCTTCTTAGTGATATCATGTTATGTTTCTATCATTTCAATTATTTATTCATGCATTTCTTTGCTGGCTAGATACCTCAATGAGTTAGATATCTGGCTATACAGAGGCTAGGAGTTCAATACCCCGCTGCACCTTCTGGGAAAAGAGCCTCTCTGTGTGGTCCTGGGCAAACTGCATGCTCCCAGAATGCCCCTAGAAGAAGGGAATGATACAGCTCTTCTGAGTACTCTATAGCTAGGAAACCCTGGGAATGGTTGTCATAAGTCAGAGTTGACCTGATGGTTCACAATTATAATGTATGCATTTATTTATCTGTTAACATTATATTCAGGGAGTCCAAGACAGCATATCATATCGTCCCAACCTTGATTGTCACTGCAGCCCTGCGGGGTAGGGCAGGCTGAAAGGTAGAAATTGAATGTCACCCACTGCATTTCATGGCTGTGTGGGGATTTCACCCTGGCTCTCCCCACTTCCAGTTTGGTCCCTTGATCAAGGAACTACAGTACTTTGGCTTTCTACCAGTTCATTTTCATGTCCCAGCTGTACTCTGCTGTGTCGCTTTGGTGGTCTACTCTTTTCTTATTATTTTTATGCTGTATTGCCTTGACTTCCATTTGCATGGTTTACACTTCTTATGCAAATGTTTATTCTTTATTTGTAAGCTGCTCAACAAATGTTTGCACAAGAGCCTTCTATATACATTCCAAACAAATGACTTATTGTGAGAAATGCTGGACTTGATGGGCGTTTGGTTTTACTTAGCAGATCTCCTCATACAACCACTTTCTGTGCAGAACCAGATGCTTTCTACCCACCCTTTGCTGTTCTTTTTAAAATAATATCGCCCTTGCTAGTTTCTCTTCCATTAGATTCCACTTTGCTGTTTGGGGTAATCTAGAGTCATTTGACTTTTCATTTATGAACACTTAACTTGGCAAAGGGTTCTTCATCAAGCAATCTTCATGTCTTTAATTCTTTTGTGAGAAATTTATTAGAAGCGAGGCTGAATTCTTGCTAAGTTGAAATAGCGCTTTTGATGGGCACCAGTTTGCCTAAGATTGAGGTAGAGGACCTCCTAGTTTTTCCATATTTATTTATTGGAGCATGAACAGGATAGGTTTTTAGGGCGATCCATCTGATCTTCCATTCTTCACTACTTCTGTGCTGCATTTCTGCTTACAAGGACTTACTGCTGTTTACCTCATTTGATTTATTTTTACTAGTTTAAATAAATGCAACAGTACAGTAAATGCAAACAACAAAGCCAGATAATCAACAACACAATACCATAAATTCATGTTTCGAAGCTTAGAATTGGCATAAATCCATAAATGAGGGAAAGAAATGAAGTCTCACCAAGAAAAGGAAAAAGCAAGAATGGTATTTACAGTGCATTAAGATACCAATGAAGGAGGTTTGGGGGTTCAGAATATCTGGAGATTCAAAGCTGGGAATCTAAATGGATCAGAAGTCCCAGGATCTGAATTGAGCTGTAGCTGAGGAATCTTTCTCTCCCAATGGGATTGAGTAGAACTTAACAAATGTAGACAGTTCTGGGCGTTTAAATATTGTTTCTAATTTTGTCTACCCAACACTGAAAACCAGATCTTAGAAATGTTAGTTTCTGGAACTACAATTCCCAGGAGCCTACAACGTATGTGAAGTTGCAGATCAAAAGGATAACTTTCCCAAATTCTGCTGAATACTGTTCCCTCCCAAATCAAATCTGAAAATGGTGTGTATGGTCACCTAGAGAAAGGAGTTATATAGCCAGGTGTAGGGGAGGTCCCAGCACTAAGTGCTTAAAGCTGTGGAAGTTACTGAAGACTGCTCTGCTCAGCCACAGATTAACCCATTAGTGTATATTCACAGAGGACACGAAGGAGAACCTGCTGCTGGCTACAGCTGCAAACACGGAGCCCAAGAAACTAGGAGCTGTTGCTGTCCAGGCTAGAGGACCTTTTCTTCTTTTGAATAGCAGTAGAGCAGTGGTTTCCAGTCTGGGGTCCTCAGATGTTCTTGGAGTAAAAACTCCCAGAACCCTTACGCACTAGTTGTGCTAGCCAGGATTTCCTGGAGTTGTAGTCCAAGAACATATGGGGACCCAAGGTTGGGAACCACTGCAGTAAGAGAAATTGCCAAGTGTCCAAAAGAATTTGAGCTGATACCACAAACACTGCATTTCTGTTAAGTGCAAGAAGTAGCAATAGTAGCCTGGCATCAGCACTGTCTTATAAGCAGAGCTTGGAAAAGTTACTTTTTTTGGAGGTTGGAGGCCTGTTTCTGAGCCACTTCACATTTCTTTGATTCCAGCCCTTGGCGTTTGTTGGTTTTTGGAGCACAGAAATTAGTTTCCATCTCCAGTGACTTCAGGCAATTTTGAATGGCCTTGTTCAGTAAGAGGATAGCAATAACAGTGCCGCCCTAGGGCCACATCCCACAAGTGACTCCAAAGTGAGTGTTTGCATTTCCAAATCCCTGTGGCTGAAGCCCAAGTCAAGTTATAAAACCAACATGGCCTAGATTGTATATTTTATTTGAAATGCATTCTCCTGTTTTCTATTCCACATTGAACATGTAGAGCATTAATACTCCACCTGCTAAAGGACATTTTTAGAGCACCTTGGGAACGTTACTCTTTTGTTACTATCAGAATCCCTTGGTAGGCATGCTTGATGGTTGTGGGATACTGGCTAGGAGAGTCAGGAACATTTTCAGTGGTGGTGGGGTAGCTTGGAGTTGTAGTCCACAAGAGTAACTTGTCCAAGTTCTGGTTCTTTGCATCATTTGCAGAAATGGCCATTTCCTTCAGTCCACGAGAAGCAGTTTAAAAATAGCCTTCTTTACTGTATTCATATTACAAATTCCAGCCTCTCCAGTCAGCTCAGCAAATGCATAATCAATCACAGCTGGAAGGCAGCAGATGTTCTGAAATGGGAGGATATGCTAGATTTTTAATACTGAGCATCTGCTGGCACCTAGGTATGCTGCAAACTTATGGTCCCTCAACCTAGATATTTTGGACTCTAGCTTGCAGAAGCCCTGGCCATTGGCAAAATCAGCTGAGGCGTCTGGGGGTTAAGGCCCAAAATACTGTATCTGGAGGCTCAAAGATGGGAATCTTAAATGGATCAGAATTATCAGAATCTCAACTGAACTGCAGCTAAGGAACCTTACTCTCTCAATGGGAATGCATAGAACTTAACAAATAACAGGTAGCAAAAGAAGCTGATCCGTGTTCTCAGATTAATGTGGAGGGTAACTGGGCTAGCAAACAGAAATGTTGCAAAGCTAGGCCTGAAGACTTGTGAAATACTCCCTGTCCCAGATCCCCAGCATGATATGCCAAGTTATGTATGTTTGATATGAAAAATCATAAGTGATGTCATTAGTGGTGCTTGATAACTACATCTGATGTCTCCAGCCCACCTTCCTTGTCAATATCTCATCAGGGCAGTCCCTTTGATCCTTCTTCTCACCGAAACATGGGAGCAGTTTTGCATAGCCAAGGAAGATGGAAGACAGCAGATCAAAATGGAAGACACCAGTCCCAACAGCATCATCTCTCATCTTTGGCCTCTAAGCTTGAATGCAATCCTCATGCTCAAGTAGTGTTTGTGTGTTTCCCCAGCAATAATATATTGTTTAAGAGCTACCCCTGTCATAAAACAAAATATTTTTTTCAGTGGTTTGCTAGACACAGTTTCTTGGTGTTTGGGATTTCCCTAGGGGGACTGGCTATGTGGAGTGTGATGATTAGTGTTGTATCACTACAGCACTGCTGTAGAGGATAGGGTTGCTGTTATAATAATTTAAAGTCAGTGATGATGATGTTATGGCAACGATGTCTTAACAGATGTGCTCTCTGTACTCACTAATGAGCACAGTTGTGTAGTAGTGTAATATCACAAACTGTGCTTGCTTACAACTTGTACTTTATTTATTTATTTATTTATTTATTTATTTATTTATTTATTTATTTATTTATTTATTTGGCTTCTATACAGCCCATCTGGCTACAAGGCCACTCTGCGCAGTTTACAATAATAAAAAAAGGACACAAAAGAAAAACTTTGTCAATTTACAGCCACCAATGCTGGATATAAGCTCAAAATTAAGCAAAAGCAAACACAAATCAAAAATCAAAATCAAAAATAGAGCATACACCATCAAATAAAATCATCATGAGCGTAAATAATTAAGAGGTAAGATGGCAGAAGAGAAATAAACAGTGGAGGGTGCAATGCATTATTCAGATGTCAATTCCGGTCTTCCAGTGCCTGGAATCTAAACAGATGCCTGATGTCTTCCTGGACCTCTGCTCAGTTTGCTAGAGGAACCCTTAAGTGGACTGGCCAATACTAGGATCTTAGTCCATGTAGTCAGTGGCAGTTTAATCTAGTAACTAAAATAGGTAAAGGTTCCCCTTGACAATTTTTGTCCAGTCGTGTTCGACTCTAGGGGGCGGTGCTCATCCCCATTTCCAAGCCATAGAGCCAGCGTTTTTGTCCGAAGACAATCTTCCGTGGTCACATGGCCAGTGCGACTTAGACACGGAATGCTGTTACCTTCCCACCGAGGTGGTCCCTATTGATCTACTCGCATTTACATGCTTTTGAACTGCTAGGTTGGCGGGAGCTGGGACAAGCGACGGGAGCTCACTCCGTCACGTGGATTCGATCTTACGACTGCTTGGTCTTTTGACCCTGCAGCACAGGCTTCTGCGGTTTAGCCCGCAGCGCCACCACGTCCCTGCAGTAACTAAAATAGTAGGAAATAAACATAATCCCTATTCAGGCATTACTGTCTGAAAATGTGAAGGGCTGTAACTGCACGGGGGAATCTATGTACACCCCACTGCAACTTGTCCCCAGATGTCAACCAGGCCTCTACATGTTGAGGGTAATGGGGGTAATGTATTATGGTTTAAAGAAGGAGGGCTGTCAGTTACAGAAATGCTGTCACCGTTTTCAGCTGAATGTGATTCAAGTGTCTCTTCAGACCTTCCCCTTCAGATCTTCACCAGAGAAATGAAGGATTGTCTTCTTCTCAAAGAATCTAAATAAAGTATATCGGCAGTTTTCACTTTGAATTGGAAAGGAATTTATAATATGTTAATTTTAAAAAACAGAGTAAAAAGAAATAAATGGGTCGATTTTCAGGAGATTTTAACCAACTTGCTGTACAGAGCAATCTTTACAGCATCGGTTTGAAATCTGACATAAGTGACATCTCATCAAGCAGGCTGTAGCTGTCTAATTCCAGGTTATTAGATAAATAGGTGTCATTTTTATATGTAACAGAATTTTGAGCTTTATAATGGCAGAAGCTCTCTTTGTTTGTTATTATTTGCCTTAACTAAAAGGATTAACTCATATCCTACTCAGATATCCATCAGAAGAACCTAGCAATCTTTATTTGCAGCAGAGAAATGCACAGTGCCATATATAAATAGCCCAGATAAGTGAGTAGCAAAAGTTTGGTGGAGTATGTGGGTGGGGGCAATTGTCTGCAAAGCAGAACAAGTTTTGGTTGAGAAGTTTCAAAAACCCATGAGCTTAAACCAACCAACCTCTGATGGTTTCATGTTTGTCTGCCTTCCCACGCTACAAAAGTAACCCTTAAGTAATTCTCTCCTATCTAATTTAACTCTAGGCAATTTGCTTTTCAAATATATGTTTATTCTTTGCCTTGATTACCTTTTGCCCCGGAGCTGTTGTTGATGTATATATGAGTGTGAGTCTTGCATTTAAGAGTATCGTGATCCCGTTTTATCAATGTCTGATTCCATTAACTCTTAATCCTCTACCCATATTCCTTGCACTCTCGACATTTCTCTATGCCTTGTTTCTCACTGATATGCAGGAGGAACCTGTAGGATCCCTCTGGCTTATTTTCATTTTGAAGGGCACTTTATTGGTGGTGGTAGATCGATTGGCTTGTCCTTTATAATGGTGAATACAAAAGCAGAGGTTGTTGTGTTGATCTCTGAATTACAGTCTTTGGTTTTAAAGGCAGGAATGCGCCATTTTCTCTGCATCCCAGCAGGTGTTGCTACGTGTAATCTGAGACATACCCCTATGTATACCAGTGAGTGGTCAATTGGAATTTCAGAACTTGAGATTTTCCTGAAATAGCACTGGTATCACCTTGTTCTATCCACCTCATTCATCACTTGGTGCCAAAGAACATAGGGGTTGCTGGGATCTGCATCCTAGCTGTTTTCTACTGGACAAACATTGATCACAAAGCATAACTAGGAAGATCCTCATCCCCTCTCTGACACATTCTCTTTGAGAAATCCAGGGTCTGCCCTGGAGTTCCTTCCACTAGTGAAGATTTAGTGAGCTCTTCCTCTTGAGAAGAGGCCAGAGGATGTGCTGCAACTAAATAGATGGAGCCAACAAGATGCAGCTTTCCCAGCCAAATATTGTTTTTCCTCCTGGTTTGGCATCTTGGACAGGAAGACCCATGTCATTGCTCCCAATCACCCAAGCTGCAGTGCAATTCACACATATACTGCTATCATGTGGGATGGCTCTGTGAGGAAACAGGGCTAATTTCTTCTGTTGTTGCTATGTGCGGTCAAGTCACCTCTCATTTATGGCAATCCCACGAACTAGCAATCACCCAAAATGTCCTGTCCTCAATATCCCTGTTCAGCTCTTGTAAAATCAAGACTGTAGTTTCCTTTAGGAAATCAATCTATCTCATATTCCTCTTTTCCTGCTGCTTTCTTCCTTTCCTAACATTATTATCTTTTCCAGAGAATCTTGTCTTAAAAAAAAAATCTTTATTGAAACAACACTGGCACATCAACAGCAGCAACAACACAATAACAGTATGGGTCTTTCACTATAAATGCATAATCATGCCTTCTCAGGACATATCCAAAATATGACAGTGACAATTTCAACATTTTTGCTTCCAGAGAGAGTTTAGGATTGATTTGCTGTAGGATCCACTTGTTCATCTTTCTGGTAATCTGTGGAATCTGCAAAGCTCTCCTCCAGCACCTCAATTTTTTTTCCCTATCAGCTTTCTTTCCTGCCCATCTTTCATACCCTGTACATAGTGATTGGGAATACAATAGTTTGGATGTTCCCTCTAATTCTCTGGAGCTCTGCATGGAGACTCCACACCCTGTGTGCAGAGTTCCAGCCACAAACGGAAGCACATGGGCGGATACACTTGCTTGGCTGTGTGCACCCATGTGCCTGTGTGGCTTAGAGAGAACATTGTTTGGATGATCTCAACCTTGGTCTTCAGTGACACATTGTCGCTTGATGATCGTTTCTAATTCCATCATTGCTTCTACCAGACAACATTTACTCTCTTATAAATAAATAAGATTGATCTCTTTCGTTAAAGAAATAAAATTGTGATGGTAAACTTGAACTCCGACAGCTTTATACACATCCAGAGACAGCATAACTTTAATTAAACTTTAATCTACTTGACAACCACCATCCTGTGAGTTTAAACAATCAAAACACTACTTGCAGATATTAGGGATAGGAAAGAATGACATAAATGTTGTGGAATTAGTAAACCCTGCTTACATACTTCCCTCAGGACATCATGATTCACAGGGAAGATCTTGATGAAGGAAAGGTTAAGGAATAAAATTGTGTAGGTCAGCTTGAGGCATGTCAGCTAAATATATTCAAACAAAGACTACATAACTTCAGTTATCAAATTCTGGAGTTACAAAACAAGTGATGTGTCTACTTGTGAGCATCTCTGGAATATCTGCTTGGCTTTTTGGTGACAGAATGCTGAATTCTATGGACTTTGTAAAGGCTGATGTCAATGGGCCAAAGATTTGCTCTGTGTTTTAGTCCAAACCTTAAAGGAGGCTTCTGGGGTGCTGAATGTATTTTGTATTTGGAGAAAGAGTTTATAATCTTGGATAGCTCCTATAATGTTCAGACCAAGGCACAATGCAGAACCACCAGCTACCGTTGGCCCTATAGGTCTGGCCATATATGACATTTTCCTTTTCTTGAGATTAGACAGAAAGATTTTGAAGATCACTGCTTTCATGATCCAAGGACCAGCTCCCTATCTTTTTTGGAATGAGGCCAAAGGTTAGTGGAAGCATTGTACGGGTGAGGGATTTCCCCCCAGTTCCATGCTGATGGGATTTATTCCAATATATCAGGATGGCCCCATGTTGGAAAAAGTTCAATATGTTGAGGCCTAACAGATTTATATTTATTATTATTTTCTGAAGAAGCTAAGGTGTCCATGGGTTAAGTACAACTACAGAGAACTTACCCAAAAAAAGTCATGTGTCTGATCAGGCAGTGATTCGAGGCATCTTGCCACCCTTTGTTTTTCCATTTAGATGACCTCAGCAAGATCAGCTTGGATCTTAAAGAGTCAGGTCAAATTGAGACAGAGTAGACAAAATGTGAAGCTAATCGGCTAGCTCGGAGTTGAGCACCCAACTGTGGAGTTTCATTACCCACTGTCTCTCCAGGGGGAAATTTGGCCTGTATAGCCATTGCCAAGCTACATAGACGCAGAATAATTTGAGAGAGGGGAACGGTAAACTGCTTCTGAGTATTTTCTGTTTAGAAAACCCTGAAAGAGTCACCATAAGCTGGAATCCACTTGATGGTACATTGTTGCTTCACGAAATGTGAACATCTTTCCAAGATGCAGTTGGAAAACACAGAAAACATTTGTGCAAACCATGAATTAGGTTGGCTTGACCTTAGACCTCCTGGGGTGTTTGAAGAATACATTATTTGCGTATTTTGATACAAACCATCCTGACAACTCCCAGGCTGTCAGATTTTGCACTTTATTGAATGTTGTAAGACAATCTCATAGAACATGGAAGCATTATTTCTGCGGGACTGTGGTTACAAGAATACCCTCAGTCAAAATGACCATGACCACACAGACTGGAATATTCTGGCAGTTGTGGTCCAAAAAAAGGTAAGTTTTTGAAGTTCTGATATTTTTGCTAACCTGTCCCCCATTAACATGAATATAAAATACTTTTTATCATGTAAAATACATATAGTAATGTATGCTTTCTAGAGAGCCAATGTGGAGCTGTGATTAGAGTGTCAGACTGGTATGCTGGAGATCTGGGTTCAAATCATTGCTTGGCCATGAAAACTATGGGATGGTATTAGGAAATCATTCCTTTAACATCTCACATATTAGGGTTGTCATAAGCCATAAAAGCAATTTGGCCGCCCATGTCAGCAGACACACCCTTTTGAATGAAAATCAGGAATGAGTGTTTTAGAGGGAAATATGTTCAAAGTAATGCTTATCGGTTATTTTACATAATTGTAAAAATTGCAGATCTGTGCAAACTCATAACAGAACGTCTGACTCTGTGTGTATGTGTGTATGTATACACATACAGAGGTGCCTCGCAAGACGAAAGTAATTCGTTCCATGAGTAGCGCTGTCTTGGGAAATTTTCGTCTTGTGAAAAGTGGTTTCCCATAGGAATGCATTGCAATGCATTCCTATGGGAACCTTGCAAAACGAATGAATTATTTTCATCTTGCGAGGCATCAGTCTTGCGGGGAAAGAATTGTCTTGCGAAGCACAGCCATAGAAGAATATACACATATATAAGTAGACTGATCCATTCATCGTTGTTTGTTCCTCTTTAATACACATCTGAGCAGGAGCCCTAAGGAATCAATCTGAAGTAGCAACTTCACAGCAGTTACACTTTCTCCTCCAACTTGAAAGGTTTTTGCTCCATGGGAGCCAAAATGTCTCTTTTCACCAGATGTAACTTTGAAGATGTACAGTATTTGTGCACGTTTTTGAACTTTGCTCATTATGATGATGAGCCTAATTTATTATTGTTTGCAAACGTCTTTGGGAAAGGGGCGCCATATGCAAACAATGGCTTTACAGGCTGTGTGATTAGCAAACAGTCATTTGAAGAGCAAACAGAGAAGGTAGTGAAGTGTTGCCAACCAGAGCCACTAATGATACTTGAGCAGGTGCACCACTCTTGAGCTGTCTACGTGGGATTTCCTTTATCATCATGCAGCAATGTATGAAAGTTTTAAATGAGCAAGAGAGAAGGGTAGAAGGAGGGATCTCAGTAGCATCTGAACTGTTTCTGAACTTTTGAGGAGCTAGCCTGCAAAGGTTGTACCCCACTAAGATCAGTGCAGCTTACCAGCTTGACAGGTACAAATAGGGCATTTCTTTGTGAAGACTGGGATACACAACTCTCCTGAAAGGCAGACTGGTTAGCTATCCTTCTTCAACATATTTATTGTTGCCACCAGCTGTCTTTTCTCTTGGAAGTGATGCAAATTGCGACAACGCTTGCAGAAATATCTACCTGACACAAGAGGGCAATACAGCTTGAGACAGCCAGTGAGGACTTCCTTCTTTTTATCACCTCTTCTATTGCTTCCTTGCCTCATAGGCTGATACTCTTAAACTTGACTTCACTTCTTCATATGTTCAGCAATGTAGGCAGATATAACAGTCTTCATTTGCTCTCTTTTCTAGATATGTTTTTGACTTCATAAATGTTTATCCTTGCCTGCAAATAGCCTTTAGTGCAGCATTTTCCAAACAGGGGTTCGTGACCCCTTGGGGGGTGTCACAAAGTGTTTTCGGAGGGGTTGTCGCTCACCCTATATGCGTTGTAGCCCTTGTCAAATCATTTCTTCCTTGTCCTTTTGGAGCCGGATATTAAGACTAGCATGCATGTATGAGAAACAGGCCCTTTGAGAGAGAAAGAAGCCTCTACTGTCTGAGAAAGGATAACCGGGAGCAGCTTTAAAGAAAGAAAGAAAGAAAGAAAGAAAGAAAGAAAGAAAGAAAGAAAGAAAGAAAGAAAGAAAGACTTCTTATCCATGATAGGCATCCTTCAGTCTCAAGAGACTATGGTAATGTGCTCTGTATGGAGAACTTGGAACAGCATCTAGTGTGGCTGAAAAGGCCAATTCAAGAGTGACAGTCCCTTCCACACTGAAGACAAATCCAATCTGTCCCCTGTCCGGCTCCCTGCTTTTGCTGCTTTTGTGACTTCCTCTTTGCCTCGGCCTGCTGGGCAAGGGTCTCTTCGAATTGGGAGAGGCCGTGATGCAGTGCCTGCCTCCAGGCTGAATGCTCAGATGTCAGGTTTTCCCATCTGTTGAGGTCTATTCCTAAGGCCTTCAGATCTCGCTTGCAGATGTCCTTGTATCGCAGTTGTGGTCTCCCTCTGGGGCGCTTTCCCTGCACTAATTCTCCATAGAGGAGATCCTTTGGAATCCGACCATCAGCCATTCTCACGACGTGCCTGAGCCAACGTAGACGCCGCTACTTCCACAAAAAAGGGATGTTAACTATGACATGTCACATCTGAACAGCCTAAAGAAGAGGAGGATAAGGAGGAGGAAGAAAAAACCACACACACAACAACTCCCCAGGAGGGGGGGGACACAAAAACAAATGACCCACCACATTTGCAGTGGGTGTGAAGAAAGCTTTGTATCAGTTTCTTAGCGGGAATCTCTCTGCATGAAGGCTTTGCCCCTTTCCTGGGTACCACAATGTCCTTCTGCCCCATGGCCCACCTTTGAAGTCCTTTGCCTTCCTTCACCCTACCTCTATCCTCCCCCAGTCTGTTCCTTCCCCAATTTTGAAGTGGTGGTGGTAGAATCAGTGGCAGAAGCAGTAGGAGGGCAAGCAGCATCAGTATCAATGGTGCTGCCATGGCAGGGAATGACAATGGTGGCTTATTTATGCAGATGTGGAAGGGGGGGTCACAGTTTACATGACTGTAATAAAAGGATAATATTCCAAACTGTTTCCACCTTGACTAAGTTCTTTAACCTTTAGTAATCACAAACTGAGTCACAGATTGAGTAAGGTGTGAATGTGTGGTATAAAGCAGACTGATCTATAGGCTTTGAAAGTAGGTGGTTAAACCCGAATCAATATGTTTAATCCACTTCAGTACATTTTATATGTTTATTATGATTAATGATGGGAGTTGAAGAAGTTATCATGTAGCACTAAGAAGTCGAGCAACATAATCTCAAAATAGCCTGCATGATATTGCCTCCCGGTGCAGTGGTTAAACTACAGTATGGGAGTGAAGACTCTGCTCATGTCATGAATTTGATCCTGACAAGCTCAGGTAGCTGGCTGGAGGTTGACTCAACTTTCCATCCTTCCAAGGTTGGTAAATTGATTACCCAACTCACTGGGTTGGGCAGTGTGTAGCCTACACAATTAACTTCTAAACCACCCAGAAAGAGCTTTAAGCACTGTGGGGTAGTATATAAACACCACTTTTTGCTTTGCTTTAAAGAGAAATTCCAAATTTGAGCAAAATCAAAGATCTGAGATGATGAAATACTAGCAATGGGGAAAAAATGGATGACAATACTGGGAAGACATAAAACACTATATTTTATTTCTAGTAAAACTTAAGCATTGGTGGAAGTTTTGACAGAAGGAAGAATATCAGCTTAACAGCAGGGCTGACCTAATGTGTTTTGGTACCTAAGATGCCCCCATACACACATTCAGAGGGCACAGTATCCAAAACCAGCCTAGTTATTTTGTTGAATAGAATATACAGTCCCACAAATCTCTCTCTTTATCCTTGCAGGGCAAATAATTTAGGAATTTATTGCTTTTTTGTGACAGAAAATCTGCTGCCAGAAGCCACACCCTTTCTTTGTCTAATGGTAGAGTTGGCACTGCTGCCCACAGGTGCCACTGTAATGGGTACATTATTCCAACCATATAGGAAATGGGGGTATTGACAGTCTCTAATTTTTAACATAAGCATGGCAACATAAAACAACCATTGTGTTGGTGGTGATGAATAGTCAGACAGGACTGAGTATCTTCTTCTTTGTGTCTTCTATAAGTGCCAGTAGGTCACCTCCTCCATAGATCACTTTCACCTTCTTCAAGGAAATAGCTTTTTCTTTTCTTCTTCTTTGCCTGCAGTTGAAGACCAGGTGTGTATCTCCATGTTGGCTTTCAACACACTTCTGGATGTAGAAGCCAGCTCTAGTAGTGGGTTCTGTACTGGAGTGTAGGTTTTGTCCTGAACTGATTTCTTGGAATAATGAACACGTGTTTTTTTCCTTTTGCTTTATCATAAGCATCCTGAGGGATTACTCCAAATTCATAGACATAAGCTCACCTCTACTAGCCTCCTGCCCTCTGCTAGCACGGTGACCACAGATTCCTGCACAAACCGGAAGGTGTGGGAATAGGTAGCAACTGGTAGACAGAAACCATGAAATGGATCATCAGCTTGTACTTAAACTGAGACTCAACTGCTGGGCCAGGTCCACTAAATTCCAAATGGGACAATGTTTAAAATTCAGTCTTCTCCAGTAAACAAAATGAGTGGCAAGAAATTATAATGTGTGCTGGGAGAAATCATGAGATATGCAGGGAAAAAAAGACTGAAAGACCAAATGGAGATAAACATCTGAATGGCCTCTGTCACTGTGATTTCCCCTTGTCACTAGAATGGCCCGGATGCGTTTCAAAAGAAACAGTTCATGGCTTTCCTGTTTATTTATTTGAGAGCTGGTTCAAACAGATTTTTGAAATGTATGTTACATCTCTGGGAAAGTTCCTTCTTGCCTAGAGGACATGGCAATTGGTACCAAAGGATTAAGCCCCACTGTGGGGATAAGCAATTAGCCAGGAGACTTCAAAGGATGGGCCATGATGGCAGTACTGGATGCATCTGTAACCTTAGGCTTTTGTTCTCTTTAAAGAAGCCTGAAACAGGCAGATGGGGGGTGGGGAGAAAAGGAGCATCTTCACTTTAGGTGGTAACTCTCCCTTTCATCTCTCGAGGCACGCATCTGCTTGCATGAGAGTAGACCTTATTCAGGTAACAGTATGGGTTAGGGATAAATAAAGGTTAGGTTAGCTAGATTTTTTAATGTTCCTAAGTGTGTGCATTCTTTTGGAGGTATGACTGATTTTTTAACAGGTTGTGATTTTGTTCCATTCTACTAAGAGGTTTTGGAGCAACTTTTCTATTTTTTGTAACCATTCAATGTTTTTCCAGATTCCTTTCCTTTTTTTTCCTTCTTTTTAATATAACACATAAAATCTTGGATGGATTTTTGTGTGCAGAGGAAATGTAGGTGCTTATTTCTGGTGTCCGAACCACTTTGCCAAGCTACTGGAGTTTGAAGTAAGAAACCATGTGACCGATGGTGGCAGTGAAAACACGACTTCATGAGCATTGAGGTGTAACACTTCCTAAAAGGCACAACCACAGGAAAGGGATTGCATGCCAGAAAGTGGAGTGAAAGTGGCTTGATAGGTTCTTTCCAGGTACCTTCCTGGAGTTTTCAAAGCTCAGGGAAATTCAACAACACCTGTCTTGACTTCACCATGCTCTGCTTTATGATTGGTGGCTGAAAGGTAAACAATACTTTAATTTACAAGTCTGATTACTGTGCCATGTATATCTGAAGATACACTTCACTCTGTGGGAAGGAAAATAGTTTAATAGTAGAGAGTAAAAGTTCTTATTAATGTCTAGTTTGACCCAGCCCCCCCCCATGCCAAGCAATGTAAAGCTCTGCTTTCCCCCCTAAAGGATATTGAGTGAGTGTGCATTGGCAGTATATAAAAATGGATCTAGCCCAGTGTAATTGTTTTTAAGTGCAGCTTAGGCTGATAGCCCAGCTGGAATGAAGCTCTTCCCCCCAACAGCACATCAGAGCTTCCTGAATTCAGCTGTTCCTCCTCCTCTTCTTCTATACTGCTTACCACTCTCTGGCTAGATTCATTTTCGTGGCAGTTCAGTTCCTGCCAAAAAATCCCATCTGCTCATCATCAGTGGTGTTCTACTACAGGAGGTCCTCTGGGGAGCCAGTGCTGATTAATAGTCTCAGCATCACTGGCTGCCTAAGCTGTATGAGGAAAAAGGGAATGGGCAGGGAAGAGGAGCCCATGCCAATCTGATATTTTAAATGTGTGAGGTCAAGAAAGCACTTCTCAAGGGGGCAGTGCTGTTTTCAGAAGATCAGATGGCAATAGCAATCATGCCCTCTGCTATCAGCACTTTGCAGGCAGTAGCTTTGACCCAGACTGCCATTCCTCAGAACGTTCTTTTCTTTTCTTAAGCCACGTAGCCACGTGAGGAAGCCCCATCACATTGGCCATACATGTGAAAAGCAAAAGCTCTGTTCAGGCATTTGAGGAATCAACACATGGGGGGAGCTCATTACCACGGCCCCCTTCTGTCATTATATGTGAAAAGTAACACTTCAGAGAGAACAGCCATCTTCTAAGTGCTGAGCTTCTTCATCTGATGAGGAAACTTGATTTTTTCAGGATTTTTCATCATGTGGAGATCCTCTACTACACACAGACTGTCTTCCGCGTGAAGAGCGTGACCATGAAGGGGGAAAGGCTGATATGCCTGCCATGTATTGATTTTAATACTTTTTGTTTGCTCCTGAATAAGGCTAAGAGCTCTGCCTTCAAAAAGCTTGCAAGGCAAAAATGATAGAATAATTGATAACTACTGATGACTCCCCAAAAAGCACCTCTATTACTGATAGTTTTGCTCTTCAAGGTTTGCAGTAGTTAGCACGTCTATTGGCAGAGGTTGTCCAGGGTACAGAGCCAATTAACAAACCTGGGCACAAACATGGGGTGATGTTGCCTAGCAACTAGTTAAGACCTAGTAGTTTCTCCCTGCCTTGAGCTCCTGTACAAGAATTAAGATTTCTGTTGAATGGAAGTGCTCTGAAGTTGTGTGTACATTCCATGTGTCTTCGTAGCTAAGAAAAATACTGTTTTGTCAAACCTTTGGTTTGACTCAGTCATAACAAAGCTCTCCCTAGCAAAACATACAGTCTTTGAAAGCAGATGTGCAGGTCAGTAAGCCTAGAAGAACTGGAGCCCCATAACATCAGCTTTCAGGTTAATTGTGGGACCATCTGTCAGGCTATTGGGTCAGAAGCAAGCAGTGTGGTCTAGGACAGTGGTCCCCAACCTTGGGCCTCCAGATGTTCTTGGACTTCAACTCCCAGAAATCCTGGTCAGCAGAGGTGCTGGTGAAGGCTTCTGGGAGTTGTAGTCCAAGAACATCTGGAGGCCCAAGGTTGGGGACCACTGGTCTAGGAGACAGCACAGCCTTCATCTGCCCCAGCCCCTGCAAGCTTTCTGCACCAGGAAACTGAGAGGCTGGGGTAGGTCAAGAGTCCAAGACAGAAACATTGATTGGCTGGGGCTGGGAATTGAAGCCCCCGCTCAGCCCTCCTGAGTGAAAAATGCTGAGCCTGGCATGAATCCAGGACTGTGAAATGAGCTCTAGAGTATTTGCTGTTCCTTCCTCACCCTTTCTCTGGTCTGGGACATTCATGGCTAAGAGCCATGATTGTCTCATCTGATATAGAATAGGATGAGTGAGGTTGAACGATGACAAAGACTTCATTCAATCCAAATAGAGGATCAGGTGTAAGGATGTATAGCTGAAGACCAAGATCATGCACGCTCTTGTATTTCTGATCAGTCACCATGTATGGGTGTAAAGGTTGGGCAGTTAAGAAAGCTGACAGGGGGGATAAAAAGGATTATTTGAAATGTCGTGCTGGAGGAGTGCTTTGTGGATACTCTGGACAGCCAGCAAGATGAACAAGTGGGTCCTAGAGCAAATCAAACCTGAATTATCTTTGGAAGCAAAAATGTTGAAATTGAGGCTATCTGACTTTGGGCAAATCATAAGAATGCAGGATTCTTGAAAAGATATTAATGCTGGGGAGGGAGCAGGAAAAGAGAAAGACCAAATATGAGACAGATTGACTCCCTAAAGGAAGCCATGGGTTTGAGTTTATAAGAGCTGAGCAGGACTGTTGAGAACAGAACATTTTGAAGATTATTCATTCATAAGGTCATCACTCATGGACTCACCTCCTTCCATTACCATCTCTACACAAGAATTGGAGGTTGTTCACGACTTTGTGTACCTTGGCTCAACCATCTCTGACACCCTCTCTCTGGATGTCGAGCTGGATAAACGCATTGGCAAAGCAGCCACCATGTTCTCTAGACTCACAAAGAGAGTATGGCTCAATAAGAAGCTGACGACACATACAAAGATCCAAGTCTATAGAGCCTGTGTCCTAAGCACACTCCTGTACTGCAGCGAGTCCTGGACCCTTTGTGCACGGCAGGAGAGGAAGCTGAACACGTTCCATATGCGTTGCCTCCGACGGATTTTTGGTATCACCTGGCAGTACAAAGTCCCAAACAGAGTAGTCCTAGAACGAGCTGGAATTTTCAGCATGAATACATTACTGAAACAGCGACGTCTACATTGGCTTGGGCACGTTGTGAGAATGGCTGATGGTCAGATTCCAAAGGACCTCCTGTATGGAGAATTAGTGCAGGGAAATCGCCCCAGAGGGAGACCACAGCTGCGATACAAGGACGTGTGCAAGCGAGATCTGAAGGCCTTAGGAATAGACCTCAACAGATGGGAAACCCTGACATCTGAGCGTTCAGCCTGGAGGCAGGCACTGCATCGTGGCCTCTCCCAATTTGAAGCGACCCTTGCCCAGCAGGCCGAGGCAAAGAGGAAGTCACAAAAGCAGCAAAACCAGGGAGCTGGACAGGGGACAGATTGGATTTGTCTTCAGTGTGGAAGGGATTGTCACTCTCGAATTGGCCTCCTCAGCCACACTAGACACTGTTCCAAGTCCTCCATACAGAGCACGCTACCATAGTCTTTCGAGACTGAAGGATGCCTAACTAATAAAGGTCATCATAAATTGGAGGCGGCTTGACAGCACATAACAATGAATGGGATAAGACTTCAGAAAGCATGAATACAGCACCAGCTTGGCTTCAGAAGTTCATAGGGTAAATTGTTCAGAATAAGCATCCAGGCCAGAGCAGAATTTACACAAGGCTAGACAGCCCCTGTTTGCTTCCCAGAACTGCTAAGGTAAAGTATTTATTGGGGACAGTACTGTGGAGCAAAGAGGATTATTTGGGCCAGCCATTTACTCAAGCGATGAACTGTCCAGGTATATATGCAGGCGCACCTACCACAGGTAGAGAGCAATGTGCTAGCTTCTCCCCTTCAATTTCTTCCTACACATGGAAGGCAATGATTTTGAACAGGAGAGCCCACACTATCTGTGGAGGCTTCCCACATGAACTGGATCCCTAAAAAAAAATCTATGTTCTGACTCATATGGAGAGACTCACAGATAGTGGGATATCTCTTCTTCAGACATATCCTCAATGTGTAGGAGGACACTGAAAGTGGAAGTGGTTGAGGAAGAGAAGCTGCACTTCCCACTGTCTTCCCTCCTGCCAGCATTTAATTTAATTTAATTTAATTTAATTTAATTTAATTTTATCTTTCTCCCTTATTTACCTATCTTTTATTATTTTGGCATGTTTTGTTAATAGCTGTTGTTTACAGTATTAGCCGCTCAGAGTGGTATACAATATTAGCCGCTCAGAGTGGTATAAATATACCAGATGAGCGGGATATAAATCAAATAAATAAATAAATATAAATAATTTTTTTTGATAAATATATATCTGCTTTCATGACCAATAAATAGGACTACAGGGTTCACCAGTATTGTTTTTAATCTGCATCCTTGTTGGCTATAATGATCTTAATGTATTTGCTTGGTTTTAATGGTTTTAAATGAGTTTATTATTCTTCATGCTTAATGCGGTTTTACCTGTTTTTGTTCTTTTAGAAAGCCTGTAAGCCATCTTGAGCACTGCCTTTTTAGTGGAGAGGCAGGGTATAAGTATATTAAATAAGTGATAGATAAAACACAGATAGTAAAGCACCTCCTTACTGGGCCCAAACAGAAGATCAATGAGTTGGCAGCCTTTCAGACAAAAATCTACCTGTTCCATAGGACAAATGTTGCTGCACTACTGCGATTTCATACACCCTACCACATCATGAGCACTATCTCCAAAGCATGTAAACCACTGACACACCTCTTGTATGCTTTTAAAAAATATATGTTTAAGTAGTTAACACAAGGAAGTCGTTTCACTGTTCCTTCCTTCTGCTTATTTCCTCATAACACCCTCGTTGGTTCTACTATTTTAAGTATGGCTTCCCAACAGTACTCTCTCTCTCTCTCTCTCTCTCTCTCTCTCTCTCTCTCACACACACACACACACACACACACACACACACACACAGAGAGAGAGAGAGAGAGAGAGAGAGAGAGAGAGAGAGAGTAACAGCCCAACCCACTGCCACTGCCTTCAGCAATTTTATTTTGCACATATTCCAAGAAAAAAGAGTCTAATTCTGAGGGAGCCCTAAGCAGGAAGAAAGCCAGTGGAAAACACTCATTAAATATATTTATATGAGGACATCTGTTCACTGCACATATGCACTTGGGAGAATATGGAAAAAGAATTGCTTCCAAAATGATGGGGAACGTTATTTATTTCACAGAAAGGGCCCTATGCCAGGCAAAGCCACACACGGTAAAGAAAGCCAAGAAGGTGCTGGAGCCCTGTGGGACTTGCATTCCTCTGAGCTAGTTACTGTTGTCAAGACAACAAGAAGAGCATCACGGCCTTCTTTTTTCTTTCCTTTTCTTGAAAAACTGGAGTCAGTGAAGAGCACAGCAGTAAATAAATGTGACTCATGAGCAAGCATTTGGATAAGAAGAAAAGATGTGGATTTGTCAAAGCAAGTGTGCCTGTTTAGCTATCCTTTCTTTATTATTTTTGCTGAAATAATATCCCTTTCTCCTTTGCCGCCATCTTGCTTGCTGCCTCTGCTGACAGATTTGTGCGGGGAGGTGAAAAAGAGGAACATGTGATTGAATTTTAAGTGGAGTAGAATGAGGGGGATGAAGTTTGCATAAATCACTTACTCTATATAACCAATTGTTGTCATTTCTGTCAACACCTTAAGGCGCAGGAGAATACTTTAGAATGGATACGAATAATAATAATTACATGCTATCAAGTCAATTCTGACTTAAGATGAGTCTTTCCAGGGCTTTCTACATACAGAGTACTCAAAATGGTTTATGATTCGCTTCTTCTGGGGATATCCTAAGATGATGCATTTTGACCAAGGCCACACAGGATGGCTCTTCTCCTCAGAGGCACAGTGGGAAACCCAACCTGTGGAGCTAGCCAGCTAGCCAGAATTAATTATTAGACACTAATGAAAAATACAAGCAGCAAATGCCCCAGATAAGAATTGCTGCGGTAGCAGGCAAACATGTTTCCTTTGTTCAATATAATGTGTCTTGTTTTGTCTAGTTCTCTAGGGGAAAAAATCCTCAGGTCAGTATGCTGTTCTCTGTTTAAACATCAGTGGAGGTCTAACTGCAGCAGCTTCCCTGGTGATTTGATGTAGTGCTGGTTGCACGTGATTACGCAAATGATGAGCACCTCATCAGATCACAGAGGGAGTTTCCGCAATAACGGTTGACCAGAATACTGATCTAAATTTTCAGGTGTAGGCAAAATTAATCATTACAGAACAGCATAATAGAGGCATGTATGTGACATGCCATCAACTCACTTCTGACAAGTTGATCACATAAATTAGGATTTATAGTTCACATATTTGGCTAAACATCTTGTCAATAAATGTTAGGCAGAGGTGGGCTCCTGATTGGACTTTGATTTCCATCACTCCTAGCCAGCATAGCCAGGGATGAGGGATGATGGTGATTCTAGTGTACCAACATCTAGAGGCCCCAAAGTACGTACCTCATGTCTATTGTTGTGAAGTCTCGTGTGAGTATAATATTTAGGAGCAAATCAATATGGATTCACCACTATGATAATTTCTGAAAAGTGCAGCTGGTCACTGAGTATTTATCAAAGGAACGAGCCTTGTGGTGCCTTTTCTTAAATAAATAAATAAATAAATACAATATACAAAACCATAAAATAGTTCTAGACCTTGAAATCCCAGACAGCAAATATATCAAATGGCATTACTAGTTAACAGAACACATGTTTACATACATTGGCATGAGTGGCTGGGGGGTTGCTAAGCCTTGTGGTATTATTTGGCATAAGTTTTATGGGCTGTAGCATACTTCATTAACTACAGAAAGTGTTAAGCAAGTAGCATAATACTGTTCTTAGATTTTAAATATTGTCTTTTACTAATGTAAGCTGCCTTGGTCTTTTTTAAGGAGAAAGGTGGGGTAAATTTGTTTTAAATGGATGGATGGATGGATGGATGGATGGATGGATGGATGGATGGATGGATGGATGGATGGATGGATGGATGGATGGATGGATGGATGGATGGATGGATGGATGGATGGGACAGGATGGTGGAATATGGAACTTATGACAGTGGATACGAACTGATCATTTAGAAAACCCCATTGTAATTTCTGTGCATCTGTTTTGGGGGACAGGTATCTCTAATACAGTATATGACATCGTTCTTAGCAAAACAGAGGTACACACAGGTCATAAGGAAGTTTTTGCCAGATGCATAGCGCCCTGCCATTAGGAGCTTAACTCATGGCTAGGCAAAGTGTACCTGGCTCTTATTGGATGTTTTTATCCAACATTTCTCACTCGTAGCTATGCTGCTTGGGTAAGGAGGTAAGAGGGACGGCTTGTAGACAAAGGGCCTTTTCGGCAGCTGCCCCCAGACTATGGAATGCCCTCCCGACTGAGATTTGTCTGGCGCCGACGTTGATGACATTTCGGCACCAGGTCAAAACCTTCTTGTTCCAGAAGGCTTTTAATTGAAATAATTTTAGCTATGGGTCCGATGGCAATTTTTATATATATTTTAGTTGTATTTTAATTGTTCTAAATTTTTATTGTATTTTAAATGTTGTAAGCCACCCAGAGACCTTTGGGTAGTGTGGGCGGCATATAAACTAAATAAATAAGTAAAATAAAATAAATAAATGAGAATTGTGATCTGACAACATGTGGAGGGACTTAATGCTGGCTTAACTATAAGTTACATAGGCTGCATGTATGAGTTACTTTGGTTCTGATTTGTGGCAACTTTCCAATGTGTCCTGCATATTTGAGGGGAGTGTTTTAACAGGGGAGTAGGAAAAAGTAGAATAAGAATTTCCTAACAGTTAACTTTCATCTGTGGGAAAAAATAGTCCATTAAGAGGCATCACTTATTTAACAGACGGTTTGTCAGACTGAAGCAATGTGGGCCATTAATATTACAATGTGTATGAGCTTCTACGTTTCTCTTCCTGGGGCTTTATTTCATAGTGAATATCAACACTGGCTTTGTCACAGAAAGACATTCTCCCTTCCTCTTTCTCCCTCAATGAAAACATTCTGTTTTTACTTTTGTGTCTCTTACAAATTGTCAGGGCCCCAGGCTTGGATGGGAAAAACTGGCCCTTTTCATTGACATGCCATAATACGGAGGAAAGGGGAATTAGTGTATCAAAAGAGAAGACAAGAAAACTAGGAGAATCAAAGCAAGAAAAAAAATGTGATACTGTATTTAAGGATGTTTCTTCTCAGCTTTTTAACGGTTTGAATTCTTTGCATTTTCTTCCCTATACTTTTATTTACAATGATTCTTTTCCCCTTTATTTTACAAGCTCTGTTTTATTCTGTTTTGTCATAAACTAGCATAAACCAAAATGGAGCACTGTGATGAAGATTTCTATCTAGCTCAAAGGTTTGCATCGGCTATTTGATTTGCGGAATTTTTAATTGTTAACATGTTGCAACTTTAATCTCTCTGCATGCATGTTTTTCTGCATGACTGTTCAGCAAGCTCTCAGAGCCCCTTATTACTGGATTTTTTTTTAAATTCTAAATTTATGGAGGAATTAAGATCATAACATTTACTTTAAAACAAGAACCAGGAGTCAAAACCAGCATAGAACCAGATAACTCAAAACAAAGCATCGGGTTTACTTTTCCAAAGCAAACACATATTTTTACATGTTTGCACAACTTCTCAAAAGAAAGAGCTAAGCAATCAACTTATCAAAGTATGTACATTCTAGAGCAGTAGAAACCATCTTAGTTCTTCAAAAGACCTATTTGGCGTCTAAATAAACTGGAACGCAGATTGCTATTTGGGTGGTCTGAAATGAGTCAATTCATATGGAACCTTCCTGATAGAAAGCAGATATATACTTGTTACCGTGATTAATATTCAAGAAATAATGCTAACTTATCCAGAGTTAATATACAATCATTGAAACTCTTCAAATTTGAATTATTTGATTCATTCATAGTTATTTCTCTTGATTTGTTCTCTCTTGGAACAAATGCTTATTTTTGTCGTTAGTAAAATAAGGATCAACTTGAGAGACATATGGTATAGGGGATAGTGTGTTAGACTCAGGAGACCTGGGCTTAAATCCCTACTGTGCCATAGAAACTCATTGGTTTAAACCACTCATTGAGCATCTCACGTACCCTGAAAATCCTATTAGGATTGCCATAAACTGGGAGCCATTCAATTGCACAGAACAACAGTAAAATATAAAATAAAACCAGCATTAGATCAGCAGCATTTGATTCTCCAAAGCAAGCAGGTATCCAGCTCACAGCATGATAAAATCCAGCATCGATCCTATTATCAATTAAGACAATGGGTCATATGTAAGTCTCTGGTAATGTAATTGTCAGTTGTATTCAATGCATTTTAACAGATCTGGCGAGGATAGGTATTTCACAATTTCAGCATTTAGTATGCACAGTGACAACCGGAAGATCCAGCACTCAGGAATGTGGTATTTCCTTGGTCCAAACAAAACAGTACAATATATCTATTGTTAGGTGCAGATGGCAATCATGCTAGCAGCCTCTTCATCAAGGATGAGGAATGTGTGTTCATGCAAATGTTTATGAACAACAAGCTCACCATTGGCCAAACTAGCTGGGGCCAATGAGGGAAGTCTTACAACATGTGAAGCTTCTGTTGCCCTGCTCTGCAGAGTCAGTTCAGTCTACCCTTGGCTTCTTTGTATGGATCATCATTCTAGAAAGTAAACTATGAATGCATCCAGTTTTGAGCTGGGTAAAGGATATGAGGGGCAATCGTATAGTTTTCCTGCACATCATATGGGTTGCTTTTCCCTAGGAAGCTGGGCTGAGGCTGAAGGACAGGTATGTTTGCATGGACATTTTTTTCCCTGGGCTTTCTTTTTGTCTCCCCCACCGCATGGCCTGGGGGTGGAGCCTAGGGGGTGGGGCTTTCTACTTGAAATGAACGTGTCAAATTCTCTGATTCTATCTCTGGCCCTAATATGTTAAATAGAAAAGCCAATTAGATTTGCATACACCTGGGAGTATTAAAGAGCAGGCCCGGTAGGTGGGGCTTGTCAGCCCTGGAAGGCAGCCCATCTAGGAGAAGGAAAACTCCGATTTCAAACCTCCACTGCCTTGTGGCTATATCCACTGATGGAAAAGGCTTCAGGAGTTAACCTAGAGGCAAAATCCGGAGCTGGAGTCCCGAAGGCAGTTTGTGTCGTTCTGCCAACTCCTGTGACGTTGCTGGAATCAGTTATATTGGCTCTTGCCTTTCCATTGGACCATTTCAGCAACGTGGAGAGGGGGGATCTGCTGCTTGGGTAACAGCCTATCCTCCATATTCCTTTACCCAGGCTTCATACTCTGGAGAGAACACTCCTCAATTCAGAGCATGTTACCATAGTCTCTCGAAACTGAAGGATGCCTATGATTATGGGTTGTTTATCAGTTAGTACTTTCAATCAAGACAGTTCCAGTCACTGTTTAAAGAGTTGGGTGACTGGGAATGATACCCACTAGGAATCTGTCCTGGCTTTCCATTTTTTAAAAACTATGTGACTTTACCTGCTCAAGCCTCTTTTATCTATCACTGTCACCAGTGTACCACCAGGGTGTATAAGTAACTGGAATACCTGTTGGATAGGAAATCTTAAGTAAGAAATTGGAGAAGCAAGATGGTTCCCAAAATGCCTTATTTCTCAAGTTCCCTCAGTCTTTGGACAATGATTGTGAATCCCATAAGCCCCTTCTAACTGGGAAATACTTTCCTTTGCCAATTCTAGGGTCCAGGAGAATCTAGGACCCTGACTTTTGTCTTGCTTTCTCCTCATAAGTGTGTATTAGAGTCAGGGCTTGCAGGATTGAGGTGTCAGGACTTTTAATCATCTAGCATAGTGACATCATATAGCACCCCCTCTGATTCCTTCAGCTTACCTGCAGTCCTCACAGAAGTGGAAAAGGAAATAGGTTTCCCCAGCAATAATAATATATTGTTGTTAATTGTTCCTGCTTTAGTGAAAAGAACTGGAATGGCAAACACACAGAGAGAGATATGCATAAACTCAGTGGCCTGTGGTGGGGTTTAGTTAAGGGAAATGCTGCAATGAGTCCCTGCACTTGAAAAATTCACAGTGAGGTGACATTTACGGAAAACAACAAAAGCAGGTTTGCTAAGTGCCTCCAGTCATGCTGATGGGAGGTGGGGTTTCTACATGATGTTGTCTAAGAAGCAACTTCTCCAAACTCTGCACTATAGCATGAGAAACAGGGGTTGGAGGGGACAAACAAACATTGCCTGCCATATTCTGCATTGTGTTTTTGATTACAGCCACACCACTGAGTCAAATTTGCATCTGTCTTGATGAGGCTGAAAGAGCTAATAAACATATCCATCAAATGTTTGCCAGGTCTGCTGGAGTTTCCGGTTTTCTGATGGCAGCAGGAAGCCGAGCGGAATTTGCCATCGCTGAGAGCGACAGTACAATAATAACATAGTAATAAATATACTGCTGCTCCAGCAGCGAAAGCCAAGGCTTCCAAGCCTATAAACTGTCTGGCAATAGGAGGAGGCAGCAGTGGGAGATCAAAAAAATGATGGTAGAAGGAGGAGGTAGAAACTACAGGAGACCTGTCTAGCATTTAGAAATCTGAAGCAAGGGGTTGGGCCAATAGGATGGGAACAGGAGGATGAGGCATGGGAAGAAAATAGATTCCATCAGGTTTTGTACAGTTTTTTTTTAAAAAAATCACACTGTTTTCATTTTCATAGCAAGCTTATAAGTTTATTCCATGACTTTCATGGAAAGCTCACACTCATAGCTCATGCGTCTCATGTGGTGTGAATGTCTCACTAATGGACACAATAGAGAAAGGAAGTCGACACGGCACAGGCTGTGGAGAATTGTGTTGGTGTCGTATTTACGTTAAGTTTGTCAAAGTTGCATTGTTAGGAAATTAGTAACCAGAGGTCCTCAGGAGAAATCTGTTTCTCTAAGATGTCTGTGCTACCTCCCCTGTTTTTCAATACAAGAAAATGTGAAAGTCTTTTAAGGAGTGGAATCTGTGGTGAAGTGGACTTACTAGTGGGCTACTTTGGAAGGTCATTTTTGGAACCTGTTCACAGCAGGCCTCCAAGAAATCTAGCTTTTGATCGAATAAAGAATGTATAGTTAAATTTTTCAAAGGGCTATTGTCATTAATCGCACGTGGAACCATCTATTTATAATAGGATATGCAACCAACTGTGCTGTTATAATCAGTGTAATATTTTAAAGTAAAATCTTAATTGTAACATTGACCATCAACAGCTCTGCAAAAGCAAAGGCACTCGTCATCATGATGGATAGTGATCCTTTTAATCAATGTTGTGTGTTATTTCCTATTTGTAGGGTTCCCACAGGGAACATGGTTTGTCATGCTTGAACAGACTTCAAAGGCCTTTGGCTTGTTCTGCAGAGTTCTTCCTAAAGGTGGCCACCACCACGTTCCTCTCTACCCAATCTGCTTTGCTTTTGAGTTCCTTGTGTTGGTTGTCTCTTTCACTCTTCCCTAAGAGACCCATCCTGATGTCTTGGGGTTCTCAGCTACTTGGCATTATTGACAGAGAGAAACACCAAAACCAAAATCTGAGTGCAAGGTCATTTCTTTTCCCTCCTTTTTTGGGTGGGTGGGTGGGTGGGAAGAGATGCTCTACTAATCATTGCAACTCCCCCTGACTATTTGACAAAGAGATGGAGGAAAAGGAGAAGGAGGAGAAAGAGGGTAAGAGTGTTGAACTCCATCAGTGTTTTGGGGTAATTTCTTTTAAAAGCAGAAAGGGAAAGAGAAAACAAAACATGGGAAATAACTACACGAGAGCCCTGTGGCTTTCATTTAACCTTCAGCATGACTGAAAATTCCACTAGCAGGTGAACAGAATTATTGATGTTTGAAGTAATTACTTCAGCAGGCAGTGCTATCAAAATTCATAGTGATTGATTTCCCACTAGTCAGCTTATCTCTTCCAGAACAAGTGTGCTAGAAAGCAGCTCGTAACCCCTTCCTAATAAGCTGTGGCACATTATTGAACAAAACACTTTGGTCTCTCTCTCTCTCTCTCTCTTTTGTTTTATTTTGCATTTAATGCCTCTGTAAGAATCTGGGTGGTTTAGAATGGTGAGTCTAGGTCCCTCTCTTCTCCTTTACCAGGCCATTTTCAATTAGCCCCCGTGTAAGCATCCTTAAACCCAGTCAGATTATGTGCATTGCCTTACTCAAGAGCAAGGGCTCTCTGTGGTTCTGCTTCCCCTCACTCACT
This sequence comes from Pogona vitticeps, assembly GCF_051106095.1. NCBI lineage: Eukaryota > Metazoa > Chordata > Lepidosauria > Squamata > Agamidae > Pogona > Pogona vitticeps. Next base: position 174,593,776 of record NC_135787.1, read on the forward strand.
GCTTGTCCTTGTGTCTAGAAAAAAAACCAGGATTGAAACCAGCAACCTTGTGCTAGAGAGACTTTTTTAAAACTTGTTTTTCTTTCTGAAACTTGCCAATTTTTTTCATATTCAGAATGGAGAGAACCTGAAAGTAAAACAAAGCAAAGCAAGAACTGAATTGAGGAGAAACTGAAGTAGAGAGATTTGCCCATGCAGGCTCAGGACTCTGTGTGCTTAACTCTTGAAGATCTAACTTTGAATCCCGATATATTCCACTATCTTGATGCTGAATTAAAGTTGCTACTTTTTTTCCCCCCTGAAAGGCTTCTCATCTTTAAGATATATATCGCAGGCAGGTAATACTTGGGCATCTCCACCCTGGAGGTGGCTGCAGTCAGTGAATTTGGCTAGTAAAGGTGGGTTAAATTTTTGTTTCTCTTAGTTTTAAAGAGTTTGTAGTTTACAAGGTTTACAATTCAGATATCCAAGATAGAAAAACCATGAAAAAATTCCAGTGTAGGAGAAAAGAAAACTGGCAAAATGTTCCATCCCTATCCAATGCATACAAAACAACTCTCCATTGCTGAGCTTTGTATTCTCTTGAGCTTGTTTGCATGGAAAACCCATAAAGTGCTGGGGAGAAATCTGGATGGCTTTCACTGGGAACAAATGGTGAGCCACATGTGTTGGCAAGGCACAGGTATCGGGTTTTTTAGTGTAAGAAGTTTCATTATCAAGGCAACAAGCAGAATCATGTGCTACAGAACCCTGGAGAGCTCCCTGGGATAATTGCAGTTATCCCGTAATACTCCAATGCTGAATGGGAATCTATGACACAACGCAAACCCTGATTCCTGCAACTTCCGTACTGTCACCTTCCTTTTCAGAGATGCCAGTGCCAGCTCCTTACCCTTCACCTTTGATTCTGTTTTTATCAGATACAGAGGGCATAACTGCCTGGGAAGAAAATCAAAACTTGAAGTCATCATTGGGCAAACAGCTGAAATGGCCTCTGCAGGCCCATAGCCTGGATCTTCTAAAAAAATTCATGTAATCTACCTTATATTCTTGTGGAAAACTTTTGCCAGTTTGGTCTGTGAACTAATTTGGAGTATGGGCAGGAGAAAGGTATTTAGTTCAGATAATGGTCCATTATGCGCTGTGTCCTGGTTTGTGAAAATGCTTTGAAGAGTGTTGTGCTGATCTTCTTTGCACCCTTATCATTTGGTGAAAAGTAATGCTGGGTTCTTCCCCCAGCCAAGAATTTTACATTTTTGGAAAGATAAATACCTGATAATCATTGCTCTAGCCAGGCTCCGTGCTTGCTCTTTAAATGAAAGCACTGGAGATTCAGTTTATTAATTGTCATGTACCTCTAGACTATTCACACAGCTATAAACAAATCCGCAACATCTCATGGCCAGTCTAGAGTGGTCTGTTTGGGAGTTGGCCTTGGTTAGTCCACATTCTTTGTAAGGCCATTTGAGTGAAGCAATGAAGGATGGCAACACTGTGATGGGATTACAGATTAACACTTTTCATGCTCCAGGTAGCCCAAAGTACCTAGCAAAGCAAAGCCTTGCTGTCATACGGCACTGCACTAATTCTGGAGCCCAAAACACACATCTACAGTTTGCCTTTCTTATGGGAAGTCTTTGGGTATCAGCTCTCAGTTCACTACTAATTCAGGCCATCAGGCAACAGTGTCCCAGGACAACAGTTGCGTTGCAGTTTCATATACACTCACAAGCTGAGTTTTACAAAGACAGATGAAGAGCAAGGCAGAAAGGATCTATGGGCAGAGAGGGGAAACAATACTTTTCATATTAACCGGTTAAGAGTGACAGAATGGTGTGGAGGGATGTGTTGATTTCCCTGTGATGTCATGGAATCTCCATTTCTAAAGGCTGTTGACAGCAGGTTGATACTAAAATAGGGGAGCTTGATCCATGAGGCTTAAAAAGAAAACAATAATAGTTGAATGTGTGCATTATATTGACAATTGCTGTTGCATTTGTGCATGCACGTGGTTTATTTTCTAAGATACTATTTGCGGGTTATTATTTGTGATTTATTTTATGTTTATATTATTTTGGATGTAAACTGCCCAGCACTAATTAGCACAGCGTACAAGTGTAACAAATGTTTGTTCAGTCGTTTAGTCGTGTCCGACTCTCCGTGACCCCATGGACCAGAGCACGCCAGGCCCTCCTATCCTCCACCGCCTCCCGGAGTTGTGTCAAATTCATGTTGGTTGCTTCGATGACACTGTCCAACCATCTCATCCTCTGTCGTCCCCTTCTCTTGCCTTCACACTTTCCCAACATCAAAGTCTTTTCCAAGGAGTCTTCTCTTCTCATGAGATGGCCAAAGTACTGGAGCCTCAGCTTCAGGATCTGTCCTTCCAATGAGCACTCGGGGTTGATTTCCTTTAGAATCGATAGGTTTGTTCTCTTTGCAGTCCAGGGAACTCTCAAGAGTCTCCTCCAGCACCACAATTCAAAGGCATCAATTCTTCGGCGGTCAGCTTTCTTTATGGTCCAGCTCTCACTTCCATACAACACTACAGGAAAAACCATAGCTTTGACTATTTGGACTTTTGTTGGCAAGGTGATGTCTCTGCTTTTTAAGATGCTGTCAAGGTTTGTCATTGCTTTCCTCCCAAGAAGCAGGAGTCTTTTAATTTCGGGGCTGCTGTCTCCATCTGCAGTGATCATGGAGCCCAAGAAAGTAAAATCTGTCACTGCCTGATGTGCAAATAAGTAAATATAAATAAATAAACAAGTAAATATAAATAAATATATATGCTGTCAAGTCGGAACCCACTTATAGTGACCCTAACTGGGCTTATCAGAACTCCCCCCCCCCCGGTGTATTTCCATGGCCAAAAGTGGGAATTCAAACCTAAGTCTCCTGAGTCCAAGTCCATTGCTATGGCCACTACACAACACTTGGTATATTCCCAGTATAGTAGTAATAGCAGCGGCAGCAATACATACATTCATGCATGCCCAATATCCCCACAAGAAAGATCTTCATTTTCCGCTTGCAGGGAGCTGATACTTTACCTGTAGTTCTAAAGAACACATTGTCACGTTATCCCTGCCTCTCTCTCTTTTTAATACAGATCCAAAATACAAGAGTCAGGGAAGCAATTGATTGCCAGACCAAGTATAGAGAAATCAACCTCATCCCAGCCATGTCTTAGGTGAACCAGGCCTCAAATTCCCAGGAAAGTGATAAAAGTGGCACATTAATTAATAGATGAATTGTTGTTTTGGAGGGCCTTCCTCCCATTTTAAAAGACTGGAATGCCTATTTTAAGGTGAAGGTACTGAAAGCAAGAGCTTTAAAATAGGCTGGTATGTTTTGATCCCACTTGTATGCCTTCGGACACACCTCTTCCTGGAATGTGGCCCCCCCAAGAATGTCCCCCAAACTTAATAGGGCCTTTAGACTGGAAGAGATTCACTGCTGTGTCCTAAACGAAGTTTGAAAGGCAGACAATCTTGAGGGTGTGTTAGTAATTTGCCCCTGCTGTGAAGGAGCATCATCAAGAAGTCTATTGTCCCTTTTCCATTTCCATCTCATGGGGAGAGAGATGGAAAGCTCTCTACAGCTCAGGAAACAAGAGTTTTTACTCCACCATCTGTGAGTGCAGAAGCAAATTATGCTGTTTAGCAGGAAGCAAAGGGATAATTTGCTTGAAACTCTTTGGTGAAAAGAGGGCATGAAATTGGCTGAATGAGAGCATTTAACATAGCAAAACAGAGATCTTAACACTTGGAAGCTGGGTTGTGAAAGCTTTGCTCTTGTGCTTTTCATTGACCAACTGACCAGGACACCAGCATTCTAGTGACCACAACTACTCATGGCAGACATGCCAGTTATACTCTTCTAGACCTCCCTCTGCCCACCCCCTACCCCCAATGATGAACTAGTACTGTATTCTCATAATCCCTCACCACCAGACATGTGAATAGCGGCTGATGAGTAGTAGAGTCCAGTAATTTATGGAATGCCATAGGTTCTGTGCAAGGGACGTGGTGCCGCTGTGGGCTAAACCGCAGAAGCCTTTGTGTGCTGCAGGGTCAGAACACCAGCAGTCGTAAGATTGAATCCACGCAACGGAGTGAGCTCCCGTCGCTTTGTCCCAGCTCCTGCCAACCTAGCAGTTCGAAAGCATGTAAGTGCAAGTACGGTGTTCCCTAGTCATGCTGGCCACATGACAATGGAAAACTGTCTTCGGACAGGCGCTGGCTCTACAGCTTGAAAAGCGGGATGAGCACCGCCCCCTAGAGTCGGACACTACTGGACTAAAAATGTCAAGGGGAACCTTTACCTTTTTATAGGTTCTGTGCAATAAGGTATTGTCTACACCATCAGCAAGGGTCTCTTGGATTTTAGATAGAACTCTGAAAGTCCAAAGATTGAACACAGGAACTTCTGAATTAAAAACATAACTTTTCTTCTAGGTGTGACCTTTGATGATGTAAAGAGAGCAGAGAGGTGCATCTGAACTTCTTGAGAAATGCCTAGTCCGTAATTTTCTAGTAATGGAGGGGTCGTGTATGGAATGATAGCCACTTTTAGAAATCCATACTCATTTTCTTGAGCAAGGTTTATGTAACTGCATTTTAAGGGGCATCTAGCACTTTGCTTTCCTTTAGGCAGACATTGATGATTCATCCTCTGTGTGAAGAAAGCTTGGATTCCCCTAGACATTTACAATCCAGAACAATTGCATGGGTGAGATGTTTCACAGAGGTAATGGCAACAGCAAGGAAAATTTTCTTTTTCACATATAACAAAGCCTCTTAAAAATGAATTGTGCTAGAATGTACAGTACATTTCAGGGCACTTTGCCAGATGGCGTTTCAATACGAATGAACAGAGTACTGCTGATGTCAGTGTAAGGATGAACTATGGATTATTGCAATGTTTTTATTGCTGTCTTTTGTTATTCTAAAATATCATTCTCTGCTGCTCTATGATGTTGTTAGCTGCTTTTGGGTTCTGCTTGGAGGAAAAAGCAGAGTGGCAATAAACAGTGATGGAGATAGAGAGGATGGTGAAGATGATGATACTGGAATCATAGAACTGTAGAGCTGAAAAGGACCCTGGGGCATCACTGAACACCACTCCTATGAATACAGGAAATACACAGCTGAAGAATCTTTGACAGATGGCCATCCAACATCTGTTTAAAAACCTCCAGTGAAGGAGGATCTACCACCTTCAACAGAGGTGGTTTCTTTTGTCAAACAGGTCCCATTGTCAGGATACGCTTCCTAATATTTAGTTGAAATCTGCTTCCCTGTAATTTGAATCCATTAATATGAGTCCTAGACACTGGAACCATAGGAAACAACCTTGCTCCAACTCCCATTTAACAGCCCTTCAAATATTTGTACATGGAGTTTTGAAAAGCTGTGGTGTATGTGGCTGCTTCGGTTCCATAAATTAAAATAATTGAGAGTAGCTGTCCCATAGATCAACAACTGAAAGAATTGAACAATAGGCAGAAGAAGTTTAAACCAATTATATGTCTAGAGGGAGGTCTAAAGAAACGGACAAGCTACAGACGTGGAGGAGAGAACCATCAAGAGATTGTCCATCTGATAAGACAACAGCACGTTTGCTCCATCAGGACCAGGAAGAGATGGCAGCATTCTCTTTCCTTTTTTATCCAAACCTTAGTCCAGCTGTCTGTCTTATATTTAGCCAAGAGAGAAGAAAGAAACTGATGAAACAAGAAAGAGGAGAGAGATCTAAGCAGCAAAAAGGGGTGAAGAAGAAAGAAAAGATTATCAATAAGTGAAATTGTACTAACTGATGAATGCTGTTTTGATTTTACTATTAACAATATTAAAGTAAGTTAGATATAACTGAGTAAACACATAGTTAAATAATTAAGGTCTAAGTAAATCATATAAATGTAGAGGATCAGATAGTGAATAAAATGGAGTAGACAGATAGATGAGGGAAAGTCCTAGTCATGATTGGGTATACCTAATTTCCCAGAAAATTTGAGGAAAAATTTAAGTAAGGTTTTGACAGAACAGAGAACAATTAAAATTAAAGACTGGGTAAAGACCTTTGATACAGTGAGAATAAGAGAAGTATTAAGAGAAGAAAGATTTACTTGGCTAAATATAAGACAGACAACTGGACTAAGGTTTGGATTAAAAAAGAAAGAGAATGTAGGGCAATGACTAAATTCGAAGAAATTATTGAGAAAAGAGAAGAGATGAAAAAGCAATACCAAAGAAAAAGGATAATGTGCAATATATAAGATGTTACTTGAGGATGAATATAAAACAACAGCATTAAAACAGATATGACAAGGAGATTTTAACAAAGAAATTATGGAAGTAATTTGGAATGCGATATGGGGGAAAGAATAATGAAAAGGGAAGATATGGAAGTAAAGGAAAGGGAAGATATGAGAGTAAAGGAAAATTGCTACAAAGTTATATGGAGATGGTACATAACACCAGCAAAACTGTATATGATGAATAAAGAGGTGTCTCCTCTATGTTGGAGATGTAAGAAGGAAAAAGGAACATATTATCATATGTGGTGGACATGTGAAGAAAAACAAAAGGAATGGAAAATGGTATTTAGTGAGATAAAGGAAATTATAGGGATAAATATAGAAAAATGTCTAATGATAGCTTTGTTAACATAGTTAGAAACTGCCAAATAGAAAAAGGGGTAAAGGAACTGGTTATAATTATGGTGACAGCTGCAAGATTAATAATGGCAAAGAACTGGAAAAATAACAAGCAGTTGAGTTTAGAAGAATGATATGATGAAATGTGGAATTTAGCCATCAAAGACAAACTGACATGTGAACTGAAAGTTAGAAAAAGGCAGTTGGAAGAGAATGTTTTTAGTCAAATTTGGAACACATTTATAGAACATGTACAGTATTTTTAAAAAGTAAAGGATATACTCCACCAAAAGAATCAATACAGTTTTGGAAGGAGACAGGATGCACAAGTTAAAACAAGAAACTAAATTCTGAAAAGAATTATAGGTACGTGTAGTAAATGTATTTTTACTGTATATAATCCTGAGGGTGGAGGGCAATACCTGTATAGCACAAATGTATTGTGGGGAATATATGTGTTGTTCATGTTGTAATTTTATATTATAATAATAATAAAAAATATTTTTTAAAAAAAAACAAAGAACTTGATTCTATTTTCTACATCCTCTTAAAGACATCTAGGCCAGATGCCATCACCACATTCTGTGGCAAGGAGTTCCACAGACTAACAGAGAAACCATAAAGACACTATATCCTGTCTATGGAATGCTCTGCTGCAGAGCTTTTTAACATTTTATTATGTGTGTTTTTGTTTGTTTCAGTGTTTTAATTGTGTAAAAACCACTCTGGAATGACTTTAGTGAAATGCAGAATTTAAATATATTAAGTAATTTAGTAAAATTCTATCATAATATCGGTACCACCATAAATCATGGCTATTATACAGTCAGTGGCAGCCTTACACAGTCTGGTGGCCATTGTACAGGGATGCTGTTTGAGAATAATGTTCTGGAGCTGAGTGCATAATACTATGCTTTATTTCTTCCATCAGTTAAATACATGGAGAGGGTGCAAGAATGGTTATAAAATGCTGGAAAGGCTCTGGCTGGAACACATGTTTGCCACGTCATGAGAACAAAGGTATTAGGAGTGGTATGCAATACTGCAAACTGCTTTGAAGTCACGTTATCAAAAAGTGCAGAAGAAAGGTAATCAAATCAATGTCGGGTCCACCAGCTGCAAGAATGGAACCACAGTTTAGACTCATAAAGATACATCTGCAGAAACCACTGGAAATGATAATAATGATTGGCCAGATTTCTGTTAGTTATGCTCATGAGCATAACCCAAATTGTGTAACTTTTGGCTGAAGACGGCTGTATCTCAAGAAGTGTAGACTTTACTCATTGTGCACCAACTCAATGCTGATTTCTTAACATGTGGAAATGTTCTGCTACAAGTTACACCACTTGTGTTACACCAGTGTAGAATGACAATACTGTATAGTTTATGCCATTGCATGCCCAGAAGTTGATGCCACCTTAATGGTGACCCTTCTGCTAAAGTAAGGGTAAAGTATTCAGAAGTGGTTTATTGTGCTCTTATTCGGATGGTGCTTTCGGACTGTGCAGCTTGCCCAAGGCCACACAGACTGGCTCTTATTCCAGGAGGCATGGTGGAGAACCAAACTTTCTTCACACCAGATGCTCCAACCCACCAAACTATCCAGCCAGCTAGATGTTGTATAAAGGAGATGTTTCCAAGACCACATTTATTTATTTATTTATTTATTTATTTATTTATTTATTTATTTATTTATTTATTTATTTATTTATTTATTGGACTTATATACCGCCCCATAGCGCTACAAGCACTCTCCGGGCGGTTTACAATTTAATTATAAAGGCTACACATTGCCCCCCCAGCAAGCTGGGTACTCATTTTACCGACCTCGGAAGGATGGAAGGCTGAGTCAACCTTGAGCCGGCTACCTGGGATTTGAACCCCAGGTCGTGAGCACAGTTTTAGCTGCAGTACAGCGTTTTAACCACTGTGCCACTGTGCCACGAGGCACATATTCAGGCTAGAGTTTTTCTGAAATTTTTCAGAAACACACAAACCTCTTTCACCATTTCACAGGCTGCCCTGACATCATCAGCAATCCTGTTGTTATTGGGACAGACTGACTATAATGGAAACAATAATACAATATCAAGTGGTGCTCTTTCCAGGGCATTATTGGGTGAGTGAGATGAGATGGCTGCTCCCCTGGTATCATTTCCATGATTCATACTATCTGAGGAACACTAAACTGTTGAAGACAGTCAAGCTACTGCCTGACATAATTCAAGGAGCTCCATGCCCCCCTCCACAAGAATTAAAGGAAAAGGGGGGGTAGACTACCTTGGACACCTCAGCATTAAAGTTAAGACTAGAAATAGTTGGAAATTTAGCCCATTCCTTAGATTAATTGAGTTTTCATGTGGAGTTTTCATCCCAAGGGAGCCATCACCAAAAAGCCTCTGTCCATTGTGTGCCTGCCCTCATGATGTATCAACCATTGGGGACATGTGAATGGTCTTTGTGGCTGATGTGATCTGATCTGAAATGTGCCCATTCACATTTGTGTCTGTTCTGGGTCAAATAAATCCGTCCCTGTGGCGGAATGCCATGTCCTACCTGTCCGTCATGTGGAACTCTTATTCCAGTGATTGATGTGAAGTAATACAAATTAAAAAATGTGTTTAATATCCAAGTTTGCTGAAAGCAACATAATAAAACATCTATGAACCTACTTGTGTGATTGAACAACCAAATAATAAATAATCAGTTATACTTGACAACACGTGTCTATGCGACATTATTGGTAAAGTGTGGCTAATGATCCATTGGTGCCAGCTGGTGAAAGGAGAAATAAGCAAGTCATGTCCAAGGGTGGACCTGGGCTTGAGGGAAACAAACTAAGGACACTGGGGGTGCATGACAGTCCCAAATGATTTAAAGATTGAAAGTGGTGACATTTTTTCAAAAAAAAATTAGGGGGGGTGGAAGGAAAAATCACCAGCTTTGAAAATTCGTAACAGTTCTCCCGCACTCTCAGAATAGTAAAAGGCACTCCCTCCTTTCCCAGGTGATGAATATATCCTTGAATATTCAGCTCACTATTAGAAAGAAGCCGTCCCACAAACAACAACAACCAAAATTATTTCAGAGACACTTTCTTCACTTTGTTTCATCCCCCAAACAGGGGTGTCTGCAATTCCGTGCACATCTATTTAGAAAATGTGTCCATGTGTCAAATCTTCTGCAGATCCTTGCCTTCTTGGAGAGATAATCATGGAAGGCAAACTGGGCAGTTCCCCTTTGGGCTCAGCAACCTCTCTCTCTTGGTAATTGTTTCTGACGTTTCACCTGTCACACTGTGGGCTTTTCTAGGAGGGGCACTGAAGTGTCTGGATCCCTGAATATGAAGCTGGCATGCCGCATTCACTGTTGACATGAGATTAAATATGTCAGGGCTCTGGAGCAAAAGATGAGAATGAATGTTGAAGAAAAGAGAGGCCCGAGAGGGTGTGTGGTAGGGGAGTCAGGGAGAGAACAACAAGAAGAAAATTGAGAGAAATGACCAAAAGTGTTAAGCTGCTTGAAGACAGGGGGACAGATGACTTGCCAACCAGATGAGTGGATAAGCTGTGTTGGAAAACATCCAAATGATAATTTTAGTGGCAAGGCCAAGACACGCTTGTTATTGTCAGCACTTCCTGACTCCATAATTTAGTGATGATTGGTGCTCATTCCATCATTGTTGTTGTTGTTGTTGTTAGTTAGTTAGTTAGTTAGTTAGTTAGTTCGTTCGTTCGTTCGTTCGTTCGTTCGTTCGTTGGTTGCATTTATAATCTCTCTTCTAATATGCTCAGGACAACATACATAGCTATCCAATTCCAACCTAAATGACCCAAGGTTACTCACTGAACTGCATAGCCAGTGCACGTTTAAACCTGTATCCCTGAGTCTAGCCATAACATCAGGCTGGCATAAGATCTGTAATGGACTATAGTGAAGATGGTTTGTGGGTTATTTTCATTATGGGTATAATGGTAAATTTTGAAGTGTAGGCATTCATCATGAAAGTCTTCCTAGCCATGCTTCCAAGGAGAGTCTAAAAACGCCAGAAACTGTAGGTCTGTAACCAACTGGCCGGTTTTAAGTTCCACCAGGAGCAGGTGTTTTATAAAGGCAATGGTTCTTAATTGCCACTTCAGTGATAATAATCAATTATAATTGTATGCCATCAAATTGATTCTGACATGGTAACCTTCCTAGAGTTTTCTGGGTATAAAATACTCCCCAGTCCTTCCTTCTGCTGGTGCTCCGGGACTGTGCAATTTGTCCACGGTGATATGAATGGCAGGGCACATAACCTTATCAGCCATTCACATTCTAGGTGATCACAGCTGCCTGTCACCTGGGAGGTACAGTGAGGATTCCAAATCCAAGTCCCTGGATTCAAGGTTAAGCCATTCCCCTATACTTTGCCTTAGGAAACGGACAATTATGCTGGGAAGAACTAGTCCCTTATCCTCAGCTACTGTGAGGGGTTTTGCCAAGCTCAAGGAGAACAAAGAAGTGGGGAATGGGTGGCGAGGGGAGATGGCATGGTCAACCCTGCTGATCAAAGTTCTCAGCACTTTGACGTGTTAACCATTGAAGTAGTACAACACTGGTTTTCGTGTGTGGTATATTCCTGGATATCTGAAGAGCTACAGTCCATTCCCCCAGCTGCCTATTGTACCACCTTATTCTGCCGCCTGGGTTGATCACACCAATGCAGTGGCCGTTGCTGCGACATGATGGACAGGTGCCATCATTAACTGTAGCACTTCCTCCCAGCTTGTGTGCAAGCCATCAGGTCATCACATGACTTGTTTCAAGGATAATTAATGGCACACATTGTACACTGAAAGATGCCTTGGGCACAGAGAAAGACTGCCTGAGGCGATTCAGAAAATAGGCCAAAACTGAGGTAAAGACCTTTTGACGTGGAGAAGCAAAGCATTCTGAAGAGGCACCGTACAGTCACACCAGTGGTTTTGTTGAATTTTAACTTGCACTGTGTGAAACTGATAAGACAGCCTTAGGTGAAAACATTTTCGAGAGAGTGTTGTTGAGGTAGGGCATGGTGGAAAGCTGTTGTGAGTGGCTTCATAGAGTGCCCCCAGGCAAACCTACCAGCCTAAGCAGGATAGCCTGTCTACTTTACCTCAGGGTGAGGTGAGAGATGGCAGGTTCTCTGCCACTGCTCTCATTAGGGCTGAATTAACCATTATGCTAACTATACTATATAACCAAGATTAGCTCCTTCTGTATGTTATGATCAGAGCTTGGAGAACTTTCCAGAATCATGATCATTGTGAGTTAGAGGTTGGTGGAATTCTGCTATTCCAAAAAAAAAAAAAAAAAAAAAAAACCAGGTTGCAATAGAGAGAGAGCATTTGTCATTAGCAAAATAGCTTGGAGATAAACTTGTAAAATTCAGAAAATGCAGACGGATGTGTTATTTCCAGTAGCTAATGTCATTTGTTGCTGTTGCTGTTGTGGTGTGCCATCAAGCCACCTCTGACGTATGGTGATCCTGTGAATGAACAGTCTCCAACAATGTCTCGTCCTCAAATAGAAATTCCTGAGGATTTTGAAAATCAGACTTTCATGCCAACTGAGGCAGAACATGAAGATGGGATAAGAATGAATAAAAGCCTTCTCTTCCACTGCCCCTCATATGTGCTGTGAAACTAGCTTAGAGTATAAATATTCAAGGAGTTCCATTTTTCAGATTCTGATACAAATTGGTCTGGTGTTCACTGTGTAGACTTATGCAGCATTTAGGTACCTATAAACCATCCATATGTTCTAACACAATCTACATATATATAATGTTTCAAAAGAATATTTTTGAAAGAAAGAGAAAATTATGTTTAGAAATACATTGTTTAGAAAATAAATTTTAAATTAAAACTTATTTGTATGTGAATGTCCTTTTTTATTTAAAAAATCATGCACATGTGAATTTTCATGCATATCTTGAATGAAGAAGTAGGAATATAACTGATTATAGGTCAATATAGAGAAAGTGATACAGACCTGAAATAGAGGAAATTACCCATCCCAAATGCTAAATAAAGTCCTACTCCTATTGCCACATCATGACAGAACTTTAGAATCTGTCAATGTAGTTTGCCTGTCCAGATTTTTTTCCTGTAGTATTATTAATATTTAAGTTAATGTTTAACTCTACTCTTCTAAGACACTCGGGTTGGCATACAGGAGGCCACTGATGTAACATAATCTATGCCATTTACATTGCAACAGTTGTATGACTAGCAAATATATTTTATTTTCACACTCCTCACCTGGCTGCTCTACAGGCATGCAACTTGCTGATCTTGTTAAAAGTTACCCCAGTTGTATAAACAGAGAGCAGAATTAGAAACACCGAGGCATATTGTGAATCAAGCAGCTCCTTTGTGAAGCCAAACTGTGAGTCAAAATCCAAATGCATCTCTTCCACGAAATATCAAGCGTGTTAAGCTGGAGGAGTACAGCTTGGTAGAAGTAAAAAGGGAGCAGAAAGGAAAGACCCACTGTGGTGCAATAATCACTTGCACAGAAAATGAAGCTCGAATCCTAGAGGTCTTCAAGTGGACTTCCTTCCCAATTTGGTTTCCAGGTAAGGGTACTGCTGATCGAATTTTGCAAAGATTACTTTTTTGGATTGCCCCTACCAAAAAATCTCCTAATGGTCATGCTGTCTGAGGGACGCTAAGCCTAAAAAAGTAACTTTCCTGAGGTCTTCTATTTTTCAGTATCATAGGGTTTAAATTGCCAGAATGAAAAATACTATAAAAAGTAGAGAGGTTCTAGCCAGCTCTCTGTCATGTCTTTCTAGATCTCCACTTGAAAAGAAATATTGATTGCTTGTCTTTCAAAAAGGCAGATATTTATTTATTATTTCTTTATCAAAAAAACAGTTATGAAGTCCACCAGGGTCCTCAAAAGCAAGCATTCGAGAATGATACCACAGACCAGCCATCTGAAATGGTATGCTTCCTTCTATAATGTTAGGATTCTTATTACGAGAAGGTCCATAGCTCAGTATACATTTATACAACATGTGCTCTGCATGTTAATGGCCCTGGGTTAAAAATGTTTGACATATTCCTATGAGGTTAGGAACTAAGAGCTTGTAGGTAGGCTACCAATCTGTCTAGGTCTAGACTCTAGGGTATAAAACCTGTAGTCCACAGGTTTAAACCAGACTGTGGATATTCCTCATCTGAGCTATGAAGTTCCCAAAAGTAACTTTTCCAAGCCTTGGTCATGGGACACCTCAGGACAATCAAGAGTTGGTCTCCCCCCTCTCTCTAACTTACTCTTGGCTTTACAGTGGTGAACAGCTGTAGTGTGAGGGGAACCATCCATGCCATTCTGAGCCTCTTCCTGAACTATGTGCATGCCCCCCTCGGAGCCATACTTCTCTTTTTCTGATCATGTGGTGCTTCAGCTAAGGACCCCATGATGTCAAGAGCATGCCCATGCCCACTGATGCCATCAATAAATTGAAGTCTCTAGACAGCAGGCAGAATTCTAGCCAGCCACTCCTCTGTTTTTGATTCCTAACCCAACAGATGATACTGATCTAGGTAGACCAATGAACATATCTCTTATGTTCATTCTGTGCTTTCCGTTCCCACCCCATCCTGCTGTATGTGTAGATTCAACTGGATTCTGGTTCACCAAAGGACACACACTCCTGTCTCTCCAATCGGTGTGCCTGTATGATCATTAGTTTCTTCACAGAGTCCCGTGTTCCACATTTAGGTGTACACCTTTAAGATAAATCTGGAAAAGGTGAAGTGCAAAGGAATACCTCTTAGCTTGAGTTTTGCAACGTTGCCTCCAGTCCTGCTCCCACTTACTTGGAAGTAAGCCTCACTGAACTCAAGAAAACTTGTTTCTGAGAGGTCGTGCATAAAATGGCACTGTTAATGCCGGAAACTTTTTTTTTTAATGCCTTCCAAAAGGCCCAGAAAGGATGATATTTGCCAATAATATAATTGTTCTTTGTCTACTGGCTTTGTTAAGAAAAATGCAGTCATATAAAGCAACCAAGTGACATGATAATGGAAATAGGATGCTGTTCTGCAACAGGATTGAGCCAAATTGCAGGGGGGAGCTTTTTGTTTTCCGCACAATGCTTTTTAAAAGTCTCTGATGGCCTTGCGCTCTGCACGCTGTTAGAGATGCTTGAAAACCATATCAATTTCTTTACTGTGTGGGTCTCCCCCCCTCTTTCTTCCCTCCTTCTTTTTTTCCCATTTAATGTGTTGCTCTCCTCGAATGGAGCTTGGAATTCAAATGATCGCGTTGTGTTTGTTTATGTTCTATTTCATGCACCAGCTTCCAGGATGGATGATGTCAATAAAAGGAAATTCTAACTTGTTTGGTACACACTGTTGCTAAGCTACTGGAAGAAAACCCATTACATTGGGAGACTTTTGAAGGTCCTGTCTAGCATAATATAAACACAAGCTGGGAGCAGATTAGTCACAAGGGCCGTGGGGAGCCACTAGATTTAGGGTCCCTGTGCTGCAGAAGAGCATTTGATGCAGAGTAGCATTGGTTGGGGAATAAAAATAAGAGAGGACTATTGTCTTCAGGCTTCACTGGCTGAGTTCTCATTGGCCGTTAGTGTTGGGGAAGGCGGGAGTTGTAGTCCAATACATCTTGCAGGCACTTAGTAGCAAAAAGAAGGATTGTGTCAGTAGCAATAAAAGGGGCCTTTCTGTCTATCTCAGGTGGGAGGTTCATTTTGAGATTAAAGGAGGATTAGCAGCACCAGGGCTTGTAGGGTCAGAATACTGGGCTTCCTGATTGGTAAGAATGATGGGATCATGCGACACCTCCTACTGAAGTTTTAATGTTCATTTTTCTGACCTTGGTGGAAATCTTCAGTCTAGGCTGGGGTTGGAGGAACAGATTTTTTGTCATCAGTAAGATACTGTGAGCTTTAGCCCCTGTGAGGCAAAGAGTTTTGGGATGGTTTGTGCTTTATGGGCAATTAAGAGCTATTAGTTCTACAAAAGACCTGTTCCCGGTGGAGCTGGAAACTTCTAAAACCAATTTGTTGGTACAAATCAACACAATTGCATGATTTTTAAAATTTTATTTTCCTTGGGAAAATGGCTAGAGGAAATGTCATACCAAACAGGAACATTTTAAGATTTGCACCATGCCTTGTAAGTTGTCCACTTCTTAGCAAAATTCTGCCATAGAATTTAGCTTCTGCCTTTGCAGAAGCAAAGGCCAGCACAGATCTGTGCAGAAAATAACATGGCATTTTACTGAGAGATGTCCCTTATTCAGAGGGGATGGGGGCTAAGTAACTTTTGCAGTGGGGCCAATATTTGTGCAGGCTTTGAGAACTGAGGTGACAGAAGTATTACCTGATGTAACCACAAGCCCCTTTACATCATCATCCACTGAGCTGTCCCTCACTGAAGGGAACCACAAGGGTGCTGTCTATCCTGGGAGCACAATTACCACCAACAATGTAGCAAAGCGCTTCGATGTAGACAAGGACAGAGCTTTCAGAAGTTAGCTTTTTGGACTACAATTCCCACAATCTCAAGTCAGTGTAGCCAGTAACCATGCTTTTGGGGTAATTGGAGTCCAAAAGTATAACTTCGCACATTTTTGTACATGGGAGACCAGGGCTGGAAAACACACACAACCATGAGTTTCATTACTGAACTAACCGCGCCTGTTTCCTTGAGGTGCGGTGCAGAATGCTGCCCCCTTCAATATCACCTACCTCTCAGGGTTTTTCAAAGGACAAATGGTAGCGGTGGGAGGACATCCACACGAGCCCCCCTTAGGCACCTTCGCTGACAAGAGATTAAAATGTCATGAATCTGTAAGTGGGAGAGTGTGCGGCTGAGGGAGAAAACTTTTTCTCTGGTAGCCTTTGTGATCTCTTCCCTGCCTGCGCATGGCAAAAACAGAGGAGTATTGCGTGTCCTCTTTTCTCAATTTAAATTGGTGGTGGTGTGGAAACAACAAAAAAGGTATAGACCCTACTTGTTTTAAAATTAGAGTAAGTGTAAGGGACAGCTGTTATGCCTGAGTCACCGAAGCCTGTGGGCAAGAAGTCACTGAGGTATGGAATTATGATGCTGCACTACCTACACACACACACACACCTTGAAGCCTCAGATACAAGGGCAGTCTGGTGACACCATTTTCTCCTTATTTTGAGGCATGCACAGCCAAGAGTTCAAGGCTGAGCTAAGACTGAGGCAACAGGCACGTTAGCGCCCGCCCCAATTTCACCTACATAAATGTATCGTAGATTCAACCAGCAGTTGGATCTTCCTGCAAAACGTATGGGGAGCCTGCACCACACCTTGACGCTAATGGGCTGGCTTGGGACACACCGTGAAGAAGATTAAAGGTCTCACCTGCTCCTGCATTTGTATTGTTTCCGTGACCATGCGGCCTTTTCCTGATTTTTCCTGAAGTATCCACAACTCTGGCCTTCCAACAGAAGCCAGCAAGGAGGGGGCATTTGCCTCCCACTGCTTCTGTCCCTTCTACGCCACCCCATCGTAGGTGATCTTAGGCAACCAGCTCCCTGTGAGCTTGCCCGTTGAGACATCCCTTCCAAGTAAATACACACAGACTTGCAGCGGTAGTCACTTGTTTTCCTGTTCTTCTGAAGGGCAGCCATAAGGTTGCTGCATATTTATGAGGTGAGATGTTGATTATATTTCTGTCTCAGCTCCAGTGATTCCAACAACTCCTCTCCTCCTTCAGTCTTGTCCCACTGCAGCTGCATTTGGAGACGGCAGCTGTTGCTTCCCCACCTCCTCCAAGACAGGCTTTCCCTCTTGTTCATTGCGCTGTGCTTTGCTCTTTCTCTCTCTTCCCTCCCCACATTTTTTTTTTTGTGAAAAGCAATTTCATGGCTCATGCACTTAAGATCCCATCAGAAAGTTGAGCCTTTGATCAGGCAGAGAGATGCCCTGCTGTGCTTTCATTGGCAAATCACAAGTCCCTTAATTAACACTCTGCGTCTTGATGTTGCTAAACTGCACCGGGGGCTCATTTTACAACCACAGCCTTATCCTGATTGTGCAGCCACAAGACCCTAAAGGACACATGTGGGCATTCCGTCGTTAAGAAGCCCATCCCATCCAGTTTGATCCAGCCATCTCTTCTTTCTCTCTTTTATCAGAATTCACTGGCAAGTGAAGCTATCTTCCCTCTTGGGAGGAAGAAAGTAAGAGGCACTGCAACAAATATTACTCATCCTGATTTCCTATTTATCCTATTTGACGGTGGCAAAGGAAGGAAGGTGCCTAGGGGTTTGGATCATAAAATAATTGAGTTGGAAGGGGTCTAGAAGGCCATCGAGTCCAGCCTTCTGCTCAATGCAGGAATCCAAATCAAAGCAGATCTGACAAATGGTTGTCCAATTTTCTCTTGAATGCCTCCAGCACTGGATCACTCACCATCTCCCAAGGCAATTACAGTGGTGCCTCGCTAGACAGTTACCCCGCATGACAGTTTTTTCACTAGACATTGAATTTTTGCAATCGCTATAGTAATTCGCAGAACAGTGATTCCTATGGGGGAATTTCGCTGGACAATGTTTGGTCCCTGCTTTGCAAACCGATTTTCGCTAGACAACGATTTTGACAGGTCCCTCCACGCTCGCAAAATGGTTGTTTTCAGGACCTAAGATTCGCAAGACAGCTATTTAAACAGCTGATCGGTGGTTCGCAAAGCAGCTTTCCTATGGCCAATCTTCGCTAGACAACGACGATTCTTCCCCATTGGAACACATTAAACAGGTTTCAGTGCATTCCAATGGGGAAATGCTTTTCACTACATGATGATTTCGCTAAACAGCAATTTCAGTGGAATGGATTATCATCGTCTAGCGAGGCACCACTGTAGTTCCATTGTCATACTGCTCTAACCATTAAGCTTTTGCTCATATTCAGCCTAAATCTGGCTTCCTGCAGCTTGAGCTCATTATTACATGTCCTGCACTCTGGGATGATTGAGAACAGATCCTGAAAAGGCAACAGATCATCATCAGGACAAGAGAAAAAGGGGGAGACATTTGTAAAAATTTGTACATGCTAATTTATACAACCAGACACAATATTTAAAGAAACAATTACTCTTGCTTAAATAGAATTGCAATAAGATATCAATAACCAACTGATCTGCTATTCAGGCTGGTCACTGTTGATGAAAAATAATGCCAAGATCTTCCTGCCATCTCTCTTATCTGTATTATCTTTCATACAGTGGTGGATTGGACAGCTTTTCATATAGAGCAGGGAAAGACAATATGCAGCCTGCAGGCCAGTGATCCCCAACGTCAGGCCTCCAGATGTTCTTGGACTAAAACTCCCAGAAGCCTTCACCACCACCTCTGCTGGCCAGGATTTCTGGGAGTTGAAGTCCAAGAACATCTGGAGGCCCAAGGTTGGGGACCACTGGTGTAGAACATAGGTGATTCCAAGGAGCCCAAACACTGCCCCCAAGCACCCATTGTAGAGCAGTGGTTCCCAACCTTGGGTAACTCATATGTTCTTGGACTGCAGCTCCCAAAAACCCAAGCCAGCACAACTAGTGGTGAAGGCGTCTGGGAGTTGCAGTCCAAGAACATCTCCGTTAACCAAGTTGGGAACCGCTATTATAGAGGATGACTTCACCAAGGACTGCCCTTTTAAAATAAAGGACTACTTTCTGTAGAATAGAAACATGACCACCTCAGGTCAACGAGAATTTGTCTAATAGTTTCTGGTGGATGCAGCTTCCTTGTGGCAGCCGCTTTGCTTCTTTCCCTGTTAAGCTTTCTGCTTGGTTTGGATTGGAGAGAGTGCATTTAGTTCTCCACTGTTAGGACTTTCCTGCCTTCCATAGCTTTATCTCAATGTTTAATTAAGCTGGCCCAGTGCCTGGGAAAAAGACTGAATTCTGCGTCTTGTGTTTTGTCTTAGTTACCCTTGAGGAAGCTCAAGCTGTTTGCTTCTTAACTTGGAAGGCCTGCCATGGAAGCCTTAGAACCCTCCCATAGCGACAAAGCTTGGAAAAGTTACTCTCTCTCTCAATCTCTCTCTCTCTCTTTTTTTTTACTACAGCTCCCAGAATCCTATAGCCAGCACAGCTACAGAGTTTGGAAGCTGTGACCCAGAAAATTATAAAAGGACTTTCCCGAGTTGTGGTTAATGTGTAGTGCCAGATGAAGAGAGATGAGTGTGACAAACCCAGACCTACTGGGATCTGCCACACGTTAACTAAGCTGCCACCAACCATTCCCTATAAGAAGTCACACAGACCAGGGATGGATTTTTAAACAAATAAAAGAACAAGGTTTATTTAAATCACACACAGGGAAAATAAAATGATCAGGTGAATAAGATTTAGTAACGTGGCTTAGTTTCACTCATACATACACACAGTTTGGTTCACACAGAACCCTTAACTTGAAGCACAGACCCTGAACCTATCAGTTCTGGCTAACCAACAGACACCTGAACCTATCAGGTTGGTACTCTGACACACAGTAGTACCCTGTCTGACACACAGACTACCACACCAGCTTCTTCTTCCCAGCTGCTGCTTCATCACATCCCAGCGTCTCCTGAACTTCACCACACACGCTCCACATATATATACAGTACAGCCCCTCCTCCTGATGTCCCGCCTTCCACTCCCCATAGGATGGAACTTTCCCTCCAAACCCATGACAGACAGGTAACATCAGTGCTGTATGTAACACCTCCCCTCTTTATAAGTTGTTTTGTAGGGGGAAAGCTAAGGTGCTTTTTCCCAAAAAACAACCTGGATAAAACACACAACAACAGTTATACATACCATATCATACTTACTTATACTTACATTCTAAGTTAACCATAGCAATTAGGCATTTAAACATTTACCATATACATTACATCAATTTACCTTTATTCATACAAACCAAGTTCAAAAAACAGGTACATTTAACTTTTTGTCATCAATATATATACATAGTCCATGTTTCTTTCGCCGTCTTCATTCTTCAGGTCTTCTTGACAAGGCGTCAGCAACACAGTTCACTGACCCTCTGACCACCTTCACTTCAAAGTCATAGTCCTGTAGGTTTAAAGCCCACCTCATAAGTTTGCTATTGTGGGTTTTCATTGTCTTTAACCATTGCAGTGGTGAATGGTCAGTGCACAGAACAAAATGTCTTCCCCAGATGTAAGGCTTGGCCTTCTGGATCGCGTAGACTATGGCCAAACACTCCTTCTCCACGGTTGACAAATGTCTCTCACCTTTTTGAAGTTTCCTACTCAGGTAGGACACTGGATGCTGGTCACCATTCTCATCCTCCTGGCACAGAACTGCTCCTACCCCGCTGTTAGACGCATCGGTGTAGATGATGAACTCCCTGTCGAAGTCTGGAGCACGCAGCACTGGATACTGGACGAGCGCCTGCTTCAACCTCTGGAACGCCTCCTCACAGTCGCTGGTCCACGGGATGTGGTCATCAGCCTTCTTCCTCGTCAGATCGGTCAGCGGAGCCGCAATCTCGCTAAACCTCGGGATGAACTTTCTGTAGTAGCCCACCAACCCAAGAAATGATTTGACTTTTTTCTTGGTGTTGGGTCTGGGCCAATCACGAACTGCTTCTATCTTGGCCTCGAGGGGTTTTATCACTCCTCCCCCTACTATGTGACCCAAGTATTTTATTTCTGGGCTACCCAGCTGCAGTTTGTTCTCTTTGCAGAGCCTAGGCCAAAGCACTTCCTCCCCTGGGTCAAAGCGCCTCTCCCCGGCTCTCTGGACACACCAGGCTTTCTTTCTGACCTTTTGAGCTTGCAGGGTCTCTGCTGCTAGCTCTAGGTTTCTCTTTAGGTCATTCCTCAAGGTGTCTATGTATGTCACAACGTCTTGTGGGTCATCCTGGGTGATCTGCTCCCAATTTTGTTTGATCAAATCAAGGGGCCCTTTCACCCTTCTCCCAAATAAAAGTTCAAATGGACTGAACCCGGTACTGGCTTGTGGCACTGATCGATAAGCAAACAAAAGGGATTGCAGCTTCTGGTCCCAATTGTTTGGATTCTCTGCCAAGTAAGCCCTAATCATGCGCATTAGAGTCCCATTGAACTTCTCAGTTAACCCATTACTTTCAGGATGATAGGCAGTGGTTTCCTTGTGCTTAATTCCACAGATTTGCCATAAGCGTTTCATGAGCTTTGATGTGAACGATGCGCCCAAATCTGTGATTATTTCTGAGGCAAATCCCATCCTGGACATATACCCCACCAAGGCATCTGCCACTGTGTTAGTTTCAATGTTAGTCAAGGGTATGGCTTCAGGGTACCTCGTGGCATGGTCCACAATGGTGAGAATGAACCTGTTCCCCCTCTTTGTGGCCTTGGGCAAAGGTCCCACAATATCCACCCCTATGCATTTGAACGGAGTGTCAATCACAGGCAAAGGGCACAACTTTGCTTTGGTCCTGTCGCGGCTATTCCCCTGCCTTTGACACACATCACATTGTTTACAGAACTCCCTGATCTGCTTCCCTATGTCAGGCCAGTAGAAATTCTGTGTGATTCTCTGCTGTGTTTTGTTCACCCCTAAGTGTGCAGCAAACATGTCAGAGTGCCCCCTTTGTAAGATCATGGGGCGATACTTTTCAGGTACCACCAGCTGACTTCTGATCCCATCTCCCCCTTTTGAGATATTCCTCAGGGTCTCTCTATATAAAATCCCCTTTTTCTCCAGAAATCTCACTGGGGTTTCAGGTGTTAGCTGGGCGTCAGTCACCTGTTCAAAACACTTTTGGAGAGTGGCGTCTGCCTTTTGCTCTTGTCCAAATCTGCTGTCTGTGGTTAAGGTTTCCACCACAGCTTCTGAACTCCCCCCACCTGCTTCCGTCTCTGGCTCATCATTACCCCCCTGAACTGTCCCCGTGGTGGCTTGTGAGCGTGTAATCACTAGCACCCGTTTCACATGTTCAGCCAGGTCATTTCCCACGAGCACGGCTGCTGGCAGTCGATGAAATTGCTAGCCGCCAAACTCCCCTCCAGCCTTGAAAGTTGACAGGTACCTCCGCGACTGGCAGTGAGATTACCTGCCCCTCAATCCCTGCCACCTTCATGCTCTCATTTGGGATTACATACTCCCTAGGAATAATATCTGGATGGCACAGGGTCACCTGAGAACAAGTGTCCCGCAGCCCCCGATACTGACGGTCAAGTATTCCTACGTCCACCCCTGCTGTCTCAAACAACTGAGAATCTGTTCTCACCAGCAGGCAGCGCCTGACCTCTACAAGAGGACCATTTTCCTCAGCCTGATCAGCAGATGTAGCTGTTCCAGATTGAGTAGCCATGGCAACAGGCTCCCTCAGTGACAATGAGCCTTGCTCTTTCTGGACAAAGAACACAGCTTTTGGCTTGGTTCCACTCGAATCCTGAGGCACCATTCCTTTTAGCTGCTTTAATTTCTCACACTCTGAGATTAGATGGCCCTTTCCCTGACAGAAATAACATTTTCTGGTGTATTTTGAGTCTTTCTCATCTTGTTTTGGTTTTCCCTCCAAAATCTGAGGTCTTGGTTTCATGTCTGAGGGCTTCCCTTCACCATGGGCCCCTCCCCCTTGCTGGCTTTTCCCTGGTCCCTGAGAGTACTTGCTGTAGGTTTCTTTGGGTTTTCCTACAGATTTCTCCTCACCTAAGGGCTTTCTTATCTGGTAAATAAAATCTGCGATCTCGGCTGCTTCTGCCACAGATTTTGGTTTCCTTTCCCTCACCTGGAATTTCAGTTCCCCATGCAGGACGGAATAGAACTGTTCCAGCGCTATCAAGTCTTTGAGCTGCTGAAAGGTCTCTGTCCCCTCCTGAGATAGCCATTTCTCTAGCAGCCTCACCAATTGAGCCCCCACTTGGGTAAAAGTCTGCTCTGGTTTCTTTGTGAGGGACCTGAATCTTTGCCTCAGCTGTTCCGCATTTATCCCATGTCTTGCAAACACCAGTTTTTTAAACTCTGCAAAATCTTTCATCAGTTCCTCAGGCATCTCGGCATAGACTTCGGCCAGGCTACCACTGATTAAAGATCGCATGATGGTCATCTTCTCAGTTTCCCTTACTGAGAAGTCCACAAACGCTCTTTCCACTAAGGAAAAGAACACCTCAGGACAATCTCCCTTGTGGTACACAGGGAATTTCTTCAGGTCAGCCTTAGACAATTGGCCTCCCTCAGAATCCCTATTGTTATTATTGTTCTGGTTCATCAGTTCCAATTTTCTTAATTCAAACGCCATTCTCTCTCTCTCCAATCTTTCTTCCCTTTCCATTCTCTCTCTCTCTAATTCAAATTGCCTTTGTTTCTCTCTTTCCCTTTCCTCCATTTCAAATTGCCTTTCTCTTTCCTCCCTTCTTTCTCTCTCTAATCTTTCCTCCACTTCAAATTGCCTCATCCTCAGTTCATGCTGTTGGGCTATGAGCAATTTTCTGAGTTCTGGGTTCTGTTCTCCCGTGCTGTCACCTTGCACTGAGCCAAATTCATCCTCAGAACCTTGGTCTACCTGGGGGTCTTTCACTTCACCCATTTCTGCCATCTGGCTTCGAGTCAAGGGCATAATCCCCCCTCAGAACAGGCTGCTTTAAAAAGTCAAGCCTCAAAATAAAACGACCACTTTTTTTTTTCTTTTGCCTCAGAACCAGCTTTCCCTATAGATTGCTGCTGTCCTTCAGCACTACTTGCAACTGTAGCGAGTTAGAGTCTACCCCCCTCTGCTGGGCCTCTCAGCAGGCAGGCTAGCTCACTGCTATTTCACAGTTTTGCCTCAGCTTTTTCCCGCCAAAACAGGCTGCCTCAGAGCTCCCTAATCTAGCCCCCAATCTGAGGTTACACGTTCTTCTACTAGTGCACCCCCCGTGAGGTACACCTAGAAGATTACCTACGTGCTCTCAGATTGTCCCTGACTAGACCCCCCTTGCTCTGGGCACACTTGCCAAGGCTTTGCTGTACCACTGGACAACTGGACCAGTCGTATCCCACACGCTGGACACCAATCAATGTGACAAACCCAGACCTACTGGGATCTGCCACACGTTAACTAAGCTGCCACCAACCATTCCCTATAAGAAGTCACACAGACCAGGGATGGATTTTTAAACAAATAAAAGAACAAGGTTTATTTAAATCACACACAGGGAAAATAAAATGATCAGGTGAATAAGATTTAGTAACGTGGCTTAGTTTCACTCATACATACACACAGTTTGGTTCACACAGAACCCTTAACTTGAAGCACAGACCCTGAACCTATCAGTTCTGGCTAACCAACAGACACCTGAACCTATCAGGTTGGTACTCTGACACACAGTAGTACCCTGTCTGACACACAGACTACCACACCAGCTTCTTCTTCCCAGCTGCTGCTTCGTCACATCCCAGCGTCTCCTGAACTTCACCACACACGCTCCACATATATATACAGTACAGCCCCTCCTCCTGATGTCCCGCCTTCCACTCCCCATAGGATGGAACTTTCCCTCCAAACCCATGACAGACAGGTAACATCAGTGCTGTATGTAACAATGAGTTTACAAAAGATGTACATAGGGCCATGACTCTTTGAAAGAATAGGGACAGCCAAGTGGCAGCAGGAGTAGAAGCCAGTCTGCACATTCCAGATGAACGGGAAAAGATTAAGCTCTTTTTATTGATTGATTGATTGATTGATTGATTGATTGATTGATTGATTGTCAATGTAAGTATATACACAGTGTACCCATACAGTGAAATTCACAGACACCCAGATACCAGACACATGCACACACATAAAATTCCCCAAACACTCCCCACCCACTAAAAAATCCCCCAATACTCCCCACCCACTAAAAGTCCCCACTAAAAATACAAACATCTACACCGCAGGCCAAGTAACACAGTCCAACTAATTATTCATTACTGGTGGTCTTTAAGCTCATTATTAAGTGCAATTATAGCTCTGGGATAAAAACTATTCAGAAAACGTGTGGTCCGAGTCTTAATTGTTCTATATCTTCTGCCAGACGGCAACAGTTCAAAAAAGTTATAAGCAGGATGGGAAGAGTCTCTCAGTATGCTGTGTGACTTGGTCAGACAGCGGGATGTGAAGATGTCATCCAGGGTTGGTAGCTGGAGCCCGATGGTATTCTGGGCAATTTTAATGGTTCTCTGTAGCCCTTTTTTGTCTGCTATAGAGCTACTCCCAAACCATGCCAGAATGCCATAGGTTAGGACACTCTCAATGCTGCTCTTGGAGTATTTAACACTGTTTCTGATCTTGCTTTCCTGATTTGGTCATAATTTGCGATGGGGAAGTCATTGAGCTGAAGCTTGAAAGGGATAGGTTGCAATTGCTAAGCATGTTTCATAGAACTGCTGGATAGTTCAGTGGTTTAGGCCAGTGGTCCCCAACTGTTTTGACACCGTGGACCGGTTGGGGGAGGATGCACACACACACACACTCATGAGCATGCGCAAAGGGGTTGGGGTGCTTATGCAGCATGTGTAGACACTCATACACATGCACAAAGGGGCAGGGGGTGCTCATGGGGCACGGCACGTGCACGGGCAAAGGGGGTGTGCGGGTGGGGATATGGGGCGAGTTCATGCAGGGGGGGGCGAAGATCTATCTCCGTGGCCTGGTCTGACCAAGGCCACGGACCAGGGGTTGGGGACTCCTGGTTTAGACATCTAACAGAGGAGCCGGAGGTTTGGGAGTTCAGTTCCGCACTGTGCCTCCTTGCCAGGGGCTGGACTCAATGATCTATAGGGCCCCTTCCAGCTCTGCAGTTCTAAAGTTATTGCTAGAGGGAGGATTTCTATCACATTTCACACTTTCTCTGCAACCTATACTTGAACCCACAAGCAAGTTTAAACATGTTTATGAGTAATGGTTGTTTTGGGGGGATTTTTTGGGCTCTTTGGCCGTGTTCTGAAGGTTGTTCTTCCTAATGTTTCACCAGTCTCTGTGGCCGGCATCTTCAGAGGAATGGAGATCCCAGCCGCGAAAGCCTTCACAAATATGTTTATGAGTCATCTGCCCTTTCCCACCTGTCATATAAATCAATTTGGATGAAGCACAAATTATTTCAGTTTTTTTTCTTTTCCTAGCCTTCTCTTTTTGTAAAAAGCAATATTTAATGGTGTCTAGTACCAAATGTGATACTGTCGAGAGACTGATAGAGTAGGGCTTTCTCCATAATCCAGCACATGTTAGCAATTTATTCTCAAATTCCTCTGCCCCTTCGAAATCCAGCTTGTACTTCTGGAAATTCTCGGTCCACGTACTGCTGAAGCCTGTCTTGGAGGATTTTGAGCATAACCTTGCTAGCTTGTGAAATGAGTGCAATTGTACGATAGTTGGAGCATTCTTTGGCACTGCCCTTCTTTGGTATTGGGATGTGGACTCATCTTTTCCAATCCTCTGGTCACTGCTAAGTTTTTCAAACTTGCTGGCATATTGAGTGTAGCACCTTAACAGCATCATCTTTTAAGGTTTTAAATAGTTCAACTGGAATGTCATCACCTCCACTGGCCTTGTTGGTAGCCATGCTTTCTAAGGCCCACTTGACTTCGCTCTCCAGGATGTCTGGCTCAAGGTCAGCAACCATACAATCTGGGTTGTCTGGGATATCCAGATCTTTCTGGTATAATTCCTCTGTGTATTCTTGCCACCTCTTCTTGATGTCTTCTGCTTCTGTGAGGTCCCTACCATTTTTGTCCTTTTGTCATGTCCATATTTGCACAAAAGGTTCCTTTAGTAGTTCAAATTTTCTTGAACAGATATCTGGTTTTTCCCTTTCTATTGTTTTCCTCTATATCTTTGCACTGTTCATTTAAGAAGGCCCTCTTGTCTCTCCTTGCTATTCTTTGGAAATCCACATTCAATTTTCTGTAACTTTCCCTATCTCCCTTGCATTTTGTTTCCCTTCTCTTCTCTGCTATTTGTAAGGCCTCGTTGGACAGCCACTTTGCTTTCTTGCATTTCCTTTTCTTTGGGATAGTTTTTGTTGCTGCCTCCTGTACAATGTTCCAAGCCTCCATCCATAGTTCTTCAGACACTCTGTCCACCAAGTCTAGTTCCTTAAAATTTCTTAAATCTGTTCTTCACTTGCACTTTCCTGTTTACCAGTGCAAATACAGAAAAGTTATAGCTATTATGGTTTTCCAATGCATGTCAATAGGAGGCTTAGAAACTGAATCAGAAGAAGAGCACAAATTTAAACAAATAGAGCACAAGAGTTCCTTCCAGCTCTGCAGTTCTAAGATGATGATAATGATGATGATGATGATGATGAAGAAGAAGAAGAAGAAGAAGAAGAAGAAGAAGAAGAAGAAGAAGAAGAAGAAGAAGAAGAAGAAGAAGAAGAAGAAGAAGAAGAAGAAGAAGAAGAAGAAGAAGAAGAAGAAGAAGAAGAAGAAGAAATTGCACTGAACTGATTTGGGATCTGTTTGAAAATATGAATTTGCCTTCACACTGGATAAGGGAACTCATGCACAGCCCTACTCAGCACATCACTTAAGCTGTCCCCGCCATAGCAAAGGGGACAACGGACCATGTCATGACTATGTTTAGTTCTGTCTACCTCTATCTAAGCTTTTGCTGATGCACTAAGACACTTGCTTCCTTTGAAAACAACATGATGGGATCCAACTTGGCATGTAGCTTTAGCTGATCTTGTAAGCTAAGAAGGGTGGCATTGTCTAAGTAGCATCCCTGTCCAGCTCTTTACACATTCTGAATCGGAACCTCCTTCTTTAAGGGCACAACAAGTTGTCTCCTGGGCTTAGTTTTATAAGTAATGAACAAACAAACAAAGAGATAAAACACAAAGCTGTTCCCCACATTATTTATAAATGAGAGGGACAGGCTTTTGCTCATTGCAAGTCCACATAACCAGATGCTTGGGCTGTAAAGCTACCAGATAAGCACCCAGTATCAATGTTGGAATGCTAGTGAGTTCTGGCATGACCTACGAGGTGCGTATTCCATTTACAATAAATATTTGGATGAGGGGATGAGTTTCATTTGTGTTCATTTGCAGAGGGAGAACACTTCCTTCAATGGATTTGTTTGCTCTCACAGAAACAGAAGGAACTAATTGCACCAAATTAAGTGTACAGCTACCCAGGAAGGAAAGGTCTATGGTGGAAAAGGCAGATTCCATGTTGAGATCATTAAGATAGGAGACAAAATAAATTTCCCAGTATCCAGGGCTGGCCCTACTGTTAAGCAGAAGAAAGTGACTATCTCAGGCTGTAAGGGGCAGGGGTGTCATCCCTTAAGCAAACTGACTGTCACCCTCTCTTGAAGGACAGAATAACTTGTACAACATGGCCCTCTTCTCAACTGGTCTGCTGCCCACAGATGTTGTGCAGGATACTGACCCATCCCAGTTCTGAAGTACAGTTCATCTGATGTTCTGGTAAGCAGATAAGAAGAGGAGGTGCTATCTTGTCCAACTCAGACACCAAGATGTCTTAGATGGGTCCTGGTGATGAAAATCTATTGTGTGGACTTTATCGAAATAATGTGCACAGTCCTGCCCACGCCAGCCCCAAAATGATACTATAGAGCTAAAATAATAAGTTATATTTGGCATAAGCTTCAAGGAACTGTAGCTGGGTCCTTCAGATGCAGAAAATGTAGTCTTTATAGGCAGATACTTTTGCAGAATAGGGACAAGGGGAGCAGGAAACATGACGGAAATGCAAAAGTTCCAGCTTGATGATGATCAATCAGTGGTTATTAAGAGAGATCTTAATAATTGCTGATTGAAAGGCAATGGGTGGGTAACAAATGCAAATGGGTAACAAAAACAAATAACAAAATAAACAAACATAGATAAACATAGATAAAATTCAGAATAATGGAAGTGTTTATGGGCCGTGTTCTGATGATACTATAGTAGTAGTCAGAGAGAGAAGAGGGAATAGAAAGGCAACATTTGTAAGTAGAGAAACATTTTCAAAAACAGTCTAACAAGTAAAGAGAAAAGTACAGCAGTTGGTAATAATACAGGAAACAGCTGTCTGTGGAACAGCAAAGTACAGAAGAGGGCAATCAAAATAATTAAGGGGCTGGGGAGGAAAGGTTACAACGTCTGGGGAACACAACAAAATTTAGGTGTGAACAATCTGGATAAATCCAAACCCAAAGTCATATAACAGAGTGTAATGATGGAAAGGCAGAATGTTTAAAAGGAAATACTTCTTCACAGAGTAAATGTTTAAACGGTGGGATTCCCTATATGACATTTTTAAAGAGGGACTGAGAGCCAGTATACCATAATTAGAGTGTCAGATGGGAACTCAGGAGACCCGGGTTCAAATCCTCCCTCAACCATAGAAACTCATTGGGGGAAGGGGGTAGAATTGGTTAAACCACCCCTTAAACATCTCAAATATCTCAGAATTGACAACACATGAGGCACTCAAAGAGGAATTCAACAAATTTATGGGGGGAAAGGCTATAGATGAGTGATTCTCAACCTTGAATAACACTTGGACTGCAACTTCCAGGAAACCCCAGCCAGCATGTCGTCGTTTAGTCATTTAGTCATGTCCGACTCTTCGTGACCCCATGGACCAGAGCACACCAGGCCCTCCTATCTTCCACTGCCTCCTGAAGTTGTGTCAAATTCATTTTGGTTGCTTTGATGACAGTGTCCAACAATCTCATCCTCTGTCGTCCCCTTCTCCTCTTGCCCTCACACTTTCCTAATATCAAGGTCTTTTCCAAGGAGTCTTCTCTTCTCATGAGATGGTCAAAGTATTGGAGCCTCAGCTTCAGGATCTGTCCTTCCAGTGAGCACTCAGGGTTGATTTCCTTTAGAATTGATAGGTTTGTTCTCCTTGCAGTCCAGGGGACTCTCAAGAGCCTCCTCTCCAGCACCACAATTCAAAAGCATCAATTCTTTGGCGGTCAGCCTTCTTTATGGTCCAGCTCTCACTTCCACACATCACTACAGGGAAAACCATAGCTTTGACTATACAGTCTTTTGTTGGCAAGGTGATGTCTCTGCGTTTTAAGATGCTGTCAAGGTTTGTCGTCACTTTCCTCCCAAGAAGCACGCATCTTTTAATTTCGTGGCTGCAGTCTTCATCTGCAGTGATCATGGAGCCCAAGAAAGTAAAATCTGTCACTGTCTCCCTATCTTCCCCTTCTATTTCCCAGGAGGTGATGAGACCCGTGGCCATGATCTTCATTTTTTTGATGTTGAGCTTCAGACCATTTTTGGCGCTCTCCTCTTTCACCCTCATTAAGTGGTGCTTTAATTCCTCCTCACTTTCTACCATCAGAGTGGTATCATCTGCATATCGGAGGCTGTTGATATTTCTTCCGGCAATCTTGATTCCGGCTTGGGATTCCTCCAGTCCAGTCTTTTGCATGATGTATTCTGCATATAAGTTGAATAAGCAGGGGGACAATATACAGCCTTGTCGTACTCCTTTCCCAGCCAGCACAGATGGTGGCAAAGGCTACTGGGCATTGCAGTCCAAGAACACCTGGGTTACCAAAGGGTTATCTATATCCACTGGTATGGATAGCTATTAACCATGTTGACCTTCTATTATCTCCAGCACCAGAGACACTATGCTTCTCTGTATATGTTGCTGTAGGACACAAGGAGAATGGTGGTGCTGCACTCATTTCCTGACTGTGGACTCCCCACAGACATTTGTGTGGGCACTGTGGGAAGGGAATGATACATCTGTTCAGCTTTTGATCTCATTCAGCGAAGCCCTTCTTACATGCTCCTGTTCAAGGAAGGGAAGGTCTTTCATTGCCCTTCCATCTGCCCACGTACAGTGGATAATGCTGAACATGGAATGAGTGGCGCAACTGTTATCCATCATAATTTTTTGTCAGAAGTGAGTGCTAACAGATCCATTTGAAAACTGACTTCAGTTTGCTCTGGAACCACATATGACCATCCTGCTTCGATCTGCATACAGATTAGTCCAAATCATGCTGATCTAGTTAGTAATTCAGGATGTGTCCGAATCCCACTACACATCCTGAGTAATGAATAAGGATTGCATTCAGCATGTGTGAAAGTGTGCTTTACAAGTCCTGTTTGTCTGTATTGTTAGGTTGATGATGTAGCAAAATTATTGGTTATTTTCTTTAGAGAGAGAGACAGACAGAGACAAGAGAGTTTTGCACTACATGATAAATATCCATTTGATACCACTTTAACTGTTATGACTTTATCCTAAAGAAGCCTGTAATTTGCAGTTGGGTCAAATATTTAGAATGGTCTCCTACTGGGCTCTAGCACTCTCATGGAAAGGAGCGCATGACAGCTCTCCCGCAAAGAATTCCAAGTACCCCAACAAACCTATTTTACAGACCTGTAAAACAAGAACAAAAACTCTTGAAGTGAGTATGGACTAGTCAGGGAAATAGGCAGAGGATGCCTGGGGGTATGAAAATGATATAGGTGCACATCTCTGTTCCCTACAATACCTGTCAATTTGTGAACACAGTACATGCTACAATTGCTGGTTTGCAAGTTCTTGGAGTTAAGATTATTTTAGGGTTGAATTAGATGATACAAGTAGCACATCATGAAAAGCTATGTGTCCTTATTTGATGAAGGTCTCCACCTGTCATGGCACCTGCTTTCCCTCACTGCTGTATCTCACACTCCCGCAACTTTTGTTCTATAATTGGTTGATGGAAGGAGAACATTGGCTTAATTTTCAAGCCTGGTTGTCAAAGCCCCTATCTCTGAGGAAGTGATACTGTGAGAGGAAAAATAGGCTAGTAGTAGGGAATTCACATTTTCTTTCGTGTCTCTTTTGACCCTTTGTCCCGGGACAGTGATGGATGAGAAAACCCTATCTCTCCTGATAGTGTCTACACAGCCACAGCAAAGCTGTTCGAAAAACACAACTTGTGTGAATGCTTCCTCCATTTATATCATCAGTCCTTGCCAGTTCTCATCCTAGTGACGCAGCATTTATTCAGACCTTTCGGCAGCTGAGGACTTTCTTTCCAATCCTGCATTTTCTAGAGCTTGTTCAGTTGTTACAAAATGAGACGTTCTTTCCCCATCCTACCCTATTTTCATTATGTGCAAGATGTGTGCCGGGATTTTAAGAAGATGCTCCTTTAATTGTGGTTTAGCTGCCTGGATATCTCAGTGGCTGTAGAGCCACAGATAGGGAATTCATTTTCCCCTGGGCATCCCAGAAAAGCCAGACTGTGTGACCGTGGGCAAGTTGCGCCAGTATAAGGGAATGGTAAACTACCTGGAAAACCCTGAAAAGAATAGACTTGACAGCACATGATTATTAATGGTGGTTTGTTTAGATTGCTGGGGCTTCCTTGTTTCCTTCCCCTATAGCAGCTTTGGCAGTCAGCCCAGTGTTTACCAAGTTGCAATTTTCAATTCCCTCCTCTTTCAGCAGGCCCGCATTTGGGATGATCAAACTGCGTGATCACAAAAGGTTTGCACCATGCTGTAAGTCTGAAGGCTTATTAACAAGGAAATGATTGGGTTTTAGAGATGGGGAGTGGCGGAGGGCAAAGGCAAATCCATTTGCCAGGCACCTGCTTGCAATGCTTGCATTTTCTTGACACATAAATTCAGGGAAAAGCATCTATTTACATAGCAATACTATGAGTCAGGGGGAAAAGACCAGTGAGTAAAGGCAAGGCCCTCTTTCTCCCTTATCTTCTTGTAATCAGTCATTCAGAAAAAGGAGATGGAATCCTTGAACCGGGAAGGAGAAAGTGATGTCATTCATTAACTCTTCCTCCTCCTCTTCTTCCTCCTCCTCTTCTTCTGCTACTGCTTCGTGTGGGGGCGTAATAATAATAACTCTTTTTTACAGCCTTGGGCAATTAAGGGAACGACTGACAAGAGAGCTATAATGGGCAAAAACCTCTTCAGATATCAAAGGGAGGAACAAGATGAAGGGCCTCGAGGCTAAGGAACTTGTAACCTGCCAGAAGGAACAGGAGGCCAGACTTGCACAGAGGAAGTAGGAACTGATGTGTAATTATTCTGGAGCACTGCATGACTGAGGTGTCTTAACTCCCTTCTCTCTCCCCACCAACTCCTGGCCCTCAATTATATACGAGTGGCTGCCGAAAAGTTTGTATCCACGGTGTCTAATCTTTTGGGGAAGTGTGCCAAAAGTATGACAGAGCATGGGAAAGTTTGGAGCAGGGTGGAATTGCGCTATAACTCCCAGAAGGGAGACCAGAGTCAGGGGCTTGGCAGGTGAAGGGGGAGGGGGTGGGAGGGGGACACAGCTTGAAACATTAGGTTTAAACAACATTTAGTTAAATGTCTGAAACTGGGAAATTAGCTCATTGGTGAAAACCTTTAACTTTTTTAATTGGCATTATTAATGGTTCAATGTAAACATTAGTTTAGTGGATTCTCTGCAGAGGGTACATTTTATTTATTTATTTATTTATTTATTTATTTATTTATTTATTTATTTATTTATTTATTTATTTATTTGATTTATATCCCGCCCATCTGGTATATCATACCACTCATATTATTCTCCTGTCCACAAAGGGCAAAATGTCTATACCTTACTTTAGAAAATAAGTTTATAATACTCTAAACTAGACCTGTCAGATAACTTCAGTTGAAAGAATCAACAGTTTATAATATTTTCTCCTGGCATCTGGGATGAAAACTCCGTCAGAAACTCCAAGGTTGGAAAACCAGTGCTTTATTATGAACCCATTTGCCACTCCCAGTATACTCATTTCGGCCATGTAGGACCTTTTACTTGAAGGTATCCGCTTTGTTGAAGATACTTCAGAGAGCTATTGGCCTCTCAAATCTCAAATAACTACTGAGGAGGTCATAGTGATCCCATTTTTCCTGCACCCAAATCAAGTCAACTGCACTGCCTCACAAAGGAAAGGGAAATACTGGATTTAATCTTCTGTGGCTAAGGCTTTAAAATTTATATTATTAGAGCAAGTCAACAACCCAGTGGCTTCTGTACAAGATGAAACTGGGATGATTTATGTTGTCCCTTCCTTAAACGTCTCTCTTCACAAGAAAGACTCAACCTATGTTGGTGCAATGAGAGGTTATTTTTCGTTTGCAGCCAAGTGTGGGCAAAGAACTGGAATCAGAATGTAGCACTTTAGCTGGCTGTCTCTGCCAGGCATTTTTTTAAAATATTGGGATGGTGCAGTTTATTTGGGTGCACTGAAGGTGGGGTCGCTATGACCTCAATAGCTGCCTGGGATCACATAGGCTAGCAGCTTTCTGAAACACCTTTTAATGTCTCTTCTTACAGTGTATGCTTAAAAAGTGTATGGGAGTGGCTATCTGGTTTTTTTAAGAGTGATGGTTCCTCCTGACTCTATGCCCTTGATAGTCTCAGGCTATATGTCCAAAAGCCCAGAGAAATACCATAGAATTTGCCTTCTCAGTTAAGGCTTCTGGGTATTATAGTCCAGGTGCATTTACAGAGCAACACTACCTAGTATAAATCTAGCATTTAAAGGGAACGATAGACCCTTTTTCCTTTGGAGATGGATGATGTAGACTAACATGGTTTTCTACAGAGAAGTCCGCAACTAATATTTTCAACAAATAACACTTCTCTTTAGGAGGAGGATTTCTATGACATGTCACACTTTCTCTGCTACCTATACTTGAACCCACAAGCAAGTTTATACATGTTTATGAATCATCTGGCCTTTCTTACCAGATTACTCCCAGACATGTCCAAACCTCCTCATAAGTTCAAACACAGGCTGCAGAAAAAATATGCCATGTCATAGAAATCCTCCCCCTACTCTTCTTAGTGCTACATTAAAAAATATTATTCTAGCACCAGTCTTTTTTAAAAAAAGCAATGGATTTAACATCAATGTCTTAACTTCCAAGCTCTGGGCTTGGTAAATCTTACAACTGAGGTGGACATCCAACAGCCCATGATTCACATGCAGCCCCCCCTGCCTTTTTTTTGGGGGGGGGCAGCCCTTCCAAGATGCTTTTTTTCTAAAACTGCAATTTTATAAAACTGCAAAGGTCCGGAAGGAAAAAAATGAGAAACCTGGCCTACTTGGCGGTGACCCCTCGCCTCTCCCCTGTGATCTGCCTGGCTCCCTCACTGGGAGTTTTTAAGCGTAAACTGAAGACCTGCCTCTTTTACTTAATTTCTTCCCCTGGTTTTTCCATCTTGGATTATGTTTGCTTGTTTTAGTCTTTTTATTGATGTATTTAATTTTATTGCTTTTTTTGGACTGTAAACCGCTCAGAGTAGATTTGTCTAGATGGGCGGTATAAAAGCCAAATAAATAAATAAATTTTTAGAAAATAGCTCCCAAAAATCAGTAGAGCAACTTTCCAAAGGCACTTGTGGCTCTGCAGCATTTTTTTTTTTTTGACTGCTCCTAATTTTATTAAAGGTTACTGAAACCCAACCAGGTTAATAAAAGATTTGTTTTATGTTAAAAACATGCAAAATTGGTCTTCACGACCTTAATCCGTGGCATAGGTCTCTGACTGTGGAGTCAGAGGTCTGGAGTTCTATTCCCCACTGGGCATCTTTGAGAGGGGTTGGACTTGATGATCCATAGGGTCCCTTCCAGCTCTGCAATTCAAAGATTAACAACAACAGCAGCAGCAGCAACAATTATTGTTGTTGTTTTCAGATGTTCTCTTCTTACAGCTCCACTTTTGATGGTTCCTTCCATCTTCAACTGCGGTTCTCAGACCGTATGCACCTTGCTAGTATGTTGTGTGGACAAATCGCAGAGCAGTAAGTTGGGGCTTGGGCTCAGCTTCCAAACCAACTTTAAAATTAGTTATAGTCTCATGATGATGTTATGGAGGGGGAGGAGATTTCTAAAACATTAACGATTACAGTTTAGAAGTGCAAATTTGTTTTGAAAAACCGTTCTTTTGGGTGCAAATCAGAAACAGCAACCCTGTGATCTGTTAAAAATGTGAACTTGTCATTCTTGAAGATACAGTGGGGTCTTGACTTGAGAACTTAATCAGTATTGGAAGGCGGTTCTCAAGTCAAAAAGTCTGTAAGTCAAGTCTCCATTGACCTACAGTGCATTGAAAACCGATTAATCCCGTAACAGGCCGTTTTTGTTCCATTTTGTTTTTTTTCTGGTCTGTAAATCAAATCTCAGTCTGCAAGTCAAACCTAAATTTTGCGACCAGAGAAGTCTGTAACTCAAAAAGTCTGTAAGTCAAGTTGTCTGTAAGTCAAGGGTCCACTGTAGACTGGAAGGCGGTATGGCCAGGGTAGGAAAACACACGGTGCAGTCTCATGATCTGGTACAGATAACGTCACACGGCAGCGGATGACATCACATAACAGTTCTCGGTCTCTTGCAAAGTTTTGTTGTGCTCTACTGTATCACAGGAGCTACTGCTGTTCAGTTGTTCCCTGGAGGGAGCAGCCTAGGCACAGTGCCGTGGTTCCATTTTAATTAAGAGCTCTCCGGTGAACCCAGAGGTAAAGGCCACAGTGTGTATTGCTGTCATCTTGCAGCATTCAATCTGACCTACATTCTAATCAGTGACCTAGAGTGGAAGGCGCCAGAGCCCATTACTGATTTCCCTGAGGCACTAAGGGCCATTCCCCTTTATCTGTTTTCTGAAATGGCAGCCACGGGTTGGTCTGTTGCTAGTTAATATACTGCTTTGGTGGATGGATGGAAGGAAGGATATATCCCTTTCTTGTTCCATAGTAGTAATGCTGAAAATGAGGAAGGGATGGTGGTCGACATTTTAAAAGTAAAATAGAAAGGAAATGAGTATTAATAATTGGATTTGCCCCAGGGAATTTTTCATTGCAGAGGGGAATCTATTGTGTGATGGAATCAGAGCGAACACAGACGTACAGCTGGTCTTTTGTTAACCCTGTGTCATTTTCGTGGGTGAGATTTACTTTCACTGTTTGAAACAAAAAAACAACAGGGAATTCTAAAGCATAATGCCAGGACAATAAGAGAAGAAACAACACCCTTTCAAAATTGCCAAGAAAACTTTCCATTTTGCCTTCCTTTTCTAGCCATATTTGAAGAGATGTTTTTATAGGTAGATAACTGTTTCAGATAAAGAAGCAGTAGGCAGATCAGATGTTCAGTCAAACAGGGGGGAGGTCACCAGGCATGGCAGACACACAAGATGGAGGAAGCCTTAGGCTGGATTTCAGAAGCAGGCCTTACCATATCTTTCCTCCTGAGTCTCTTCTAAAATGGAGCTTGTGCTGAAACCTCAGCTCCTAAAGTCCCCTTGAATTTTTATCATGCTCTTAGTTTATGGATGACAGTACTCATCAGTATAATGGTATAATGTTGGAAAACATGGGCCTGTGAATCAGATTGTAATGTGACTTTGAGAATTGTAGTGAACACAAGAGGGTATCCTGGAGACCAGTGGTCCCCAACCTTGGGCCTCCAGATGTTCTTGGACTACAACTCCCAGAAGCCTTTACCACCACCTCTGCTGGCCAGGATTTCTGGGAGTTGAAGTTCAAGAACATCTAGAGGCCCAAGGTTGGAGACCACTGCTGTAGACCATCTTGACTGCTGCCATTGGTGTAGTCAACATTCAGGTTGCTCCTTGCTGTGTAAAGCTTGGCATCTTTTGCCCAGCTGGCAACGTGGGCACAATATTATACAGTGATATTGGGCCATTTCCTGGCTTTTTGAATCATGAGTACAGAATCACAGTATTTCACATTCATAAACTGGAGGTTTTTTGAAGAATTGAATAGAGATGCAAAGGGCCACTCTACCCCACGATTCTAAAAATTAAGTAATGTCTGCATCCTTCTCTCTTTTTTCCCATGTTGATTTTAGTAGACTTCTAATTTCTTTTCTCTCCTTTTCTTTTTAAGTAAAAGATTCAATCATTCACAGAACAAAAAGCAAATGGAGCCACATTTCATATTGCCATATATTTCCTTTCATTTTTAAATGGTATCGATTTAAATGTAGATTTCTCTCATGTAGAGCTTGGAAGGAAAGGCTTTCAATTTAAATGTTAATAGAAGAGTAAACTTAAAAATAATAAAAAAAATATTAAAAATTCTCAGTATGAAAGATCTCTTTCTTGCTGAAGTTAATATCTTTCTGAAGTGCTTCTGCTTTCCTCATACTTCCACTGATGACGTGTCCTATGCTAAATGATCTTAAAATAAAATAAAATAAGACTATACCTTTGGAAATGCTTACATTAAAGTGTTTAATGCAGTTATAATGCAGCTTTGAGTAAAGGCCTGAGGTGCTGGAAACTTAGAGATCTCATACATCTATCTAGCTGGTTCCTTAATGGCCCATTCATCAAAATAATTATTCTGAGAGATTTTAAGTCAGATGTTATAATGTTCTGGTAGGAGGAAGGCTAGATAGAGAATATGGGCCTTCAAAATATTCTGTCAATTAAATGCTAACAGAGACATTTGAGTGGTTGTCAATTTAGATCAGGTTTCGCCAAAATATAGAGTAAGATCTACTGGCAATTGTTGAATAATTTTTTGGTCGATTGAGAAATATTTATGGCTATTGTTTGTTTCATAATAAGAAGACACGCCTGAATTAGGTGATGTAGCAGAGAGCTGTATTAATCTGTTGTAACAATTTATATCAGCAATAGTAACCTAACACTTGTAAGACTAACTAGTTTTTTTCCCTTACATTTTCATATTTTTTTTGTCCTTCTTTGACTCTGTGGATCCCTGTTTCGACCCTGCATTGTGCATACACAGTATTGGTACAGTGGTGCCTCGCTTAACGAGCGCACCGTATAACAATGAATTCGCATAGCGATCCGTTTTTTGGGATCGCTAATGCGAAGGCATACCGACGGTCGCAGTGGGCAAAACTTGGCAGTAGAAGCATTACATTGTTTTACTTCTGTGCCTGTTTTAATCTAACAATCTGTTTAATAGTGCTTTAATATTACAAGATAATGGCTGAAGTCTGGAAAGAAAATGTAACTAGAGGAGCCTCACTAAATCAGTGTTGATTTGGGGAGACAACTTCTCCATATGTTAGATGGATTCAGTGGGTCTGCTCCAGTTGTAACTTACTGTATTTGTCGGCGTATAAGACGACTGGGCATATAAGACGACCCCAACATTTCCACTCAAAATATAAAGTTTGCTTTAAAATCATATAATGACTTGGGTCTCAGTATTGGGAGAAAAGCAGTATGGGGGGGGATTAAGTACTGTGGGAGAAAAGATGGAAAGATGGATAGTACATTTCCTACCCCACCCCTCAGTTCAAGTTCCCATTTGAAACACACCATTTGGGTGGTAAGCACATGACCCAGTTTGGGCAGAATGCTCCACCCCTGTATCTCTATGGGATGGTGCTCCATCTGTCTTCATCTGGAGACAAGTGTTGCTGACTAGACTGCATTGGGACTGGGATTTCTGGAATTAAGAAGAGACCCAGCAGATTTTCTCCAGTTCTGCAATAAAACTTTAGCAGAGGCTGACCTCCTTCTTCCTAAATATCCGCAAGAGGGCTGATTCAGCACACTCCAGTGTAGTACCTATACGCAGTTCCCATTGAAAGGATGGCTCAAAATAGACTTCTCTTTTATGCTGACATTTCTATGCAGCTTCTTCTGAGAGGAGAGAAATGCCGAGAGTCATGGAACTCTAGGACTGGCGCTCCTAGAAAGGAGGGAAAAATGAAAGCTGTGCTGGCTGAGGCATTCTAGGATGGTTAGTCGAAATCAGTCAGTCAGTCCAAACTCTGGGAAGGCCAGCCAGATACGTAATATCAGAGGGAGTGATCAATTCAGACCAGTGGTTCTTAACCTTGGGTTACTCAGGTGTTTTTGAACTACAACTCCCAGAAATCCCAGCCAGCACAGCTGGTGGTGAAGGCTTCTGGGAGCTGCAGTCCAAAAACACCTGAGTAACCCAAGGTTAAGAACCACAGATTTAGACAACCTTTTAAAAAATTTTATGTCACACTTCTGCTATTCGTGATTGGTGTGCTTGGCTGCGGTTATCTGAGGAATGGATGATGATGACGACGACAACAACAACAACAACAACAACAACAGTTACAAAAAATGGCAATATTAGGAACAGCATACATATTGCACTGATATTTAACTTAGGTTTTTGGTTAAAATTTGTATTACTTATATCAGTGTTCCCCAACCTTTTTGGGACTGCAAACTGGCTGAGTCTCTGAGGAAGGCGTGGCACTCCCCCCGTGCGCTTGCACGGGTGCGGGTGCTCTCAGGCGCATGCGCGCGCTGTCTCAGGCACATGTGCGAAGCAGTGGGGGAATGCGGCCTGCCCGCTAGCACCAGCGTGAGCACTCCCCCACCCCTTCATGCATGCATAGGAGCACCTGCGCATGCCTCACCCCTTCACGCGGGCACGTGGGCGCTTGGCCGCATGCGTGAACAGGTGGGGGAGCACTCATGCTGCCACTGGCATGTGTGTGCATGCGCAAAGCAGTTGTGGGGAGGGGAGTGCATGCGGGGGGGTGGGAGGTCTGTCTCCATGGCCCTGTCTGGCTCAGGCCATGGACCGGCACTGGGCCACGGACCAGGGGTTGATGACCTCTGTGTTATATGATACCAGTCAATGTGTTTTAATAATTTTGATTGACTGTGCCTCGTGTTTTTGAGAAGAAGAAGAAGAAGAAGAAGAACAACAACAACAACAACAAAAACAACAGGAGCAACAACAACGCATGCGCAGGCACACACACATACATACTATGCTGGTATTTAGCAGATACTTAGATTTTTTGTTAAACTTGTATGTGTTATATAATAACAGTCAATACTTTTATAATTTTGATTGACTGTGCCTGGTGGGTTGTTTTTATTATTATTATTATTATTATTATTATTATTATTATTATTATTATTATTATTATTATTATTATTATTATTATTAAACTCCAGGCACAGTCAAAATTATAAAAAAAATTGACTGGTATTATATCACAGATACAAGTTTTAATATGCTGTTCCTAATATTGCCATTTTTTGTGATGGTGTGATTTCTGAGATCTGCAACTGTTTACAGTACTGTGTGAAATTTCTTGATATGGTCTCAAAGCCCCAATGACTATGGGAACCACCAAAGTGTGTTTCATCCAGAGGCAAGATGTTTCGATTGTCAGATCTCTGTACTTTGTTATTTCTCCAGGTCTTTATTGTCATCCCCTGGAATTGCAATGTCAATGTTCCGGACATTTCTTTGTTCTATTACTACTATGTCTGGTGTGTCTGTTGTTGCTGCTGCTTGTTGTTGTTGTTGTTGTTGTTCCACCATCAAGTAAATTCTGACTGATGCTGACTCCTTTAGGGCTATTTAGGTACAAAATATTCAGAAGTTGTTTATGATTCCTTTCTGGGACTATAATCATTTGCCCAAGGCTACAGAGGGAGACCTTTCGCTATGGAATGATACTCCCAGCCTCTACCGAACTCACTGGGCTTTCCCAGCCAGCTAAGAAATGAATGGTTCCAAATATCTTCAGATTTCTTCTCTCCTGCATCCATTCCTGCATTTGCAAATGATAAAAAAAGGCTTCATCAAATTTTGAGATGTGGGAAATTTAAAAGGAGACCAGGAATAAAATGTTAACAGTAGATGCTAACCAGCTAACACAGTGTGGACTGTGATCAGTATAGATCTGCTACCATGCAAGGTAAAGATCGAGGGTGAAGTGCAGCCCATAAGCTGTGTATGCCCTCCTCTAAGCCCAGATGCCTTTCAGTCCTAGCACCCGACTTTTCCTAGTTTGTTCTTAATTAAACTTTTTAAACTTTAACTCTTGTGCTCTCCAGGCACTGTGTGTGGCTGTTTCTCTGTATTTTAGGGTCCACTAGCATCCACCCAGGCCCTCCCCTGGAGTTTTTCCAGAAAAAGAAAAGCTTCTTAGGGGAAATGATTTTTGTGATGGGGGGGGCAGGAGATTGAGTTTGGCCCTCCAACTCCCAGGGGTGAGCATGTATGCCCCCCAAGAAGTTGCCCGATTCTGATCTAACTAATGTAATTAAAGATCATTCTTTGTGTGCCTCTTACAATGCTTATTGCTGAAGACTAAGAAGAGGTGCCTAAGGCATGAAATCAATAATGTTGATGACTACAGAGGGAAAAAAAAGTATGTTTGTGTTTGTGGCCCTTTAGAAACAAAGCAACCAATCTTTGTAAATATTAGGATAATATTTGTGAGATAAACATTTTTGCTCTTCTGCAAAGCACTCAATGTGTCAACCAGCAAGACCAACAGGATGATATTAACAGGATTCTTGGTTTCACATTTCAGACCTGCGCAGAATGACAGCTGGTTTCATGGGCATGGCTGTAGCCATCATCCTCTTTGGATGGATTATCGGGGTGCTGGGTTGCTGCTGGGATCGAGGCCTTATGCAATATGTGGCAGGACTACTCTTCCTCATGGGAGGTAAGGATAAGTCTCTTCTTCCAGGTTTCCACCCCCCCCCCCCGTGTACTAGAGCAGTGATCCCCAACCTTGGGCCTCCAGATGTTCTTGAACTACAACTCCCAGAAGCCTTCACCACCACCTCTGCTGGCCAGGATTTCTGGGAGTTGAAGTCCAAGAACATCGGGAGGCCCAAGGTTGGAGACCACTGTACTAGAGAACATCGCCCAATTGTGAAACTTCAAACTTAAAATCTGGTACAACAAACTGATTTCTGATTTTTACTCATATAGCCCATCTTACTAAAAAAAATTACTCTTTTGGATTAAAACCCTCATGTTTTGGGATACCGTGCCCAGAATCTTAGAGGTGTAATCTACAGTATAACTTTTCTGAGTGTTTGAATAACTTTGACATCTTTGTAAACCTTTCGACACTGTCTACTCATTACATCCATATCATTATACCCATTATCCTCGTACAGTATATAGATGGATTGACTGAAGCTTGACTAAGTCTTGGGAGTCAGTGCACTGAGATATTGAGCCCGGGGCTGCCAGTTCATAAAAGACATGGCTGCAGTGCAAATATAAACTACATTATTGTGAGGGCTTTAAGTTCCTCATGGAATGCTCCAGTTCCTCAGTCTTCTTTGTGTGTGTTCTGTGCCATCAAATCAGAACCAACTTATAGTGGATTAATAGGCTTTCAAGGTAAGTGCAATATTTAAGTGGTTTTACCAATTCC
Organism: Pogona vitticeps; assembly: GCF_051106095.1. Taxonomy (NCBI): domain Eukaryota; kingdom Metazoa; phylum Chordata; class Lepidosauria; order Squamata; family Agamidae; genus Pogona; species Pogona vitticeps. The sequence continues at coordinate 174,637,581 of NC_135787.1, forward strand.
ATTCCCCCAGTCAGTTTCCATGCCTGAACAGGGACTTGAACCCTGTTCTCCAGAGTCCTGGTCCATCACTCTATCCACTATACCACTGGGACTCCTCAAGAAAATTATGGATAGTTAGACTAATTCCAAACTGGATTAAGATGGTGTACATATTATACAGTTAGAGATAATACAATTCACTCTTGTGCATATGTACTCAGGAGTAAGAACTACTAATTTCAATGCAAATTACTCTAAAGCAACATGCATGATTTACAATCGAACTGGGTTGCAAGGAGACATTTTATGATTTTGTGATGAGGTTTTTTTCCTTCTGTTTTTTGTTTTATACAATGAATTGTCTACAATTGTCATCTACCCAAATCTCCCCAGAAATAAGGTATTTGTAAGTAAAACATGGAAGTGATCCTTCTGTGGGCCTGAGAGATTTTATAAAGCTGACTTTATTCTGTCCATATTATTTTCGGGATGAAATCCTCTTATTTAGCTGGCAAAGGCATAAAACTTTTGGAATTTTGAAGTTCCTGTAGTCATTTTCTGTTGCGTGCTGAGTGATACAATTCTATATGCAGCAGATAATGTCTACGGAGATTTCTCACTTTGAAGCCATTTGCTTCTAAAAGTTATGCCATTGGTGTTAGCATAAGTAGGCCAAGAGGATTTGAGCCACTGTCAGTGATTTTAATGTAAAACTGTTAACCAGATAAAGATCTTTTAATCAATTAACTGTCAGATTTTCAACCTGTTTATATAATGCACTCCTTCATTAGTTGTGTTTTTCTAAGGCTCCTGACCTCAGAAAATTCTTTGACAACTTATTGAGCAGAGCTTATTGTTTTAAATTATGATTTCATAAACACTCCACCACACACACACAACTACCATGCATATAGGGGGTAAAGTGGGTGTTATCAAGCTTTTTGTAATAGGCTGAGAGCCCCCTTGTGTTAGGGTTAGAGTGTCAAAGTAGGACTGAAAAGACTTGAATCCAAATCTCTGTTTGGCCATGGAAATTCACTGACGGGTAGAAGGGGTAACATGACTCCACAGGTATCTCATGTTTGCAAAAACGACTTACTGGCTCATTCTGTGCACACACACTCTTTTAGATACACATCTTTCCCTTCCAACCATAGGGACATGAGGACCCTCTTGATTTTCGTTATTATCCTTGCGAAGCAACAAACACATTCTCTTAAGCTTAAATCTTCTGTTTGCTGATTTTTTTCAAAGAAAAGAAAGTGGCATCAACTTCCACTAGACATGGGAACGTAAGATACCTACAGTAGTTTTCTCTGGCAGGGCAAGATTTTCTACAAATTGAGTGCCTGGAATAATTGGTTTCCTTAAGCAAAAATCCATGATTAAAGCTCACAGCCCAAATCAGTCTGTCAGTTTCATCTGGATAAAAAGCTAATGATGGGACATTGCTCCTTAGTATAATTTCCTTCATGGCCACAGGTGAGGCAAGAGAGAACATTGTCTGTGCGAGGACTCAAAAATGCTTCCAATATTTTCAAGCACTCATGAGTAAGACTTACTTATTTGGATTACAAGGCTGGGAATTCTGAAGCTGTAGCTTAAAAAAAGTAACATCTCTAAGCACTAATGAAATTTCAGGCACTGCAGGTATATCTGGTTATATGAGATTTCTCATGGCTTGTTTCCTTCAGTACTTTTCAGAGGTTAGAAGAACCATTTCCTTTAGACTACAGTTCCCATAATCCTCCAGCCAGTGACTTTTCCAAGCCACTTAAGTTTCCCAGTAAAGTGCCAAAGGCCTCTAACCATGAGATATCTTATGACTATGCAGGCAAAGCTATACCTGCTTTGTATAGCTTCTTTCTCCCATCATAAGTAGGAAAACCAGAATAAGTTATGTAAAATACGAAAAACACAGAATATGTTATGCAAATTGGCTTGACTTGAATAATACATACAGTCACGGTACTCAGCTGTGACGGATGCTTAGCACAAAATCTAGATTGTCTGGGGATAGAATGAGGATTTATTTTAGTCTTTTAGGGTGGAATGGAAAGAGTTGTGTGTTGGATAAGCATAGGCATAGTAGCAGATACCACATTCCCAGTATATCAAACTTGTGGATGCTGCCCTTAGGTTTTTGAGAGTGTTGTCCTTCTCATGTTTCTGCACTTATATTAACACTAGCATGTATTTCTGTAAATGGGTAAGCAAAGAACCTGAAATGATCTGTTAGTTTAAATGCTCATGATAAAGTAATGCCTATAAACTATTTGCCTTGTATCTGAGTTCTTTATAATTGTCTCCGATAACTGTGCCTTGAAAAACCATCGTATGTGGATATATGTACAAAACCAAATGTGGGAGAACTTTCACTTCAAGAGTGAGTTGAATTTCAGAGTGTTTTTCTTCTATTGCTGGGAGAAATCAAAAATATTGGCAGAAACTTCTTATTATAACCAGCTAGGTCTCAAGAGAGGAATTTCAACCTTTTACAGTGAGGAAAACCCCACACACAGGTTGGGAAAACCAAACCACCAAATAATGGTACAGTATTTCAGAGTTTCTGAGAGGGCCAGACTGGATTTGACCCTAGGGCTCAAGGCTTTCCCATTCACATTTTAGATTTAAAAAAAATATGGAGAACGTATCTTATTCATAGATCTTAATGATTTATATAGGACTCTTAGATTTACCCAATTTGGAAGACATTTGTGGAGATTACCCAGCTGCTGTGGGTCTATGACTACAGGCTTCAGGCCTAATATCAAACAGAATGGCAGAGTCACTTTGGAAGATGGCAGATGCTAGGAAGCAACAACAGAACATTAGAGATGATTGCTCTCCCTCAAGATTGCAGAGGAACAGTACAAACTCAAGCCCTCACATTGTCCGAGATGTGAAGAAAAACACTGTTGCCACCCCACCCACTCTCATGATGCTACCTGCAAACTCGTGATACTGATGACAGTGGCAACTAGGATGGGTGGCAGGCATAGGGTCTTCTTTCCCCTATCCACCTCCCCATCTCACAGTACAACTTCCTTCTCCTCATACCACTGTCTCCTCACTTCTTGGTCGGCTTCTCCAAAATGCCTGCCCCTCAGCTTGTGTCCAGGCATTATGCATAGAGTTGGGCAAATATGGATGTGTTGTGAAGCTGGGGTGGTGGGGAGGAGAGGCTGCTAGAAGAGATAGTAGCAGTGGACTCAAGTGGTTAGCTCAGGCTGCAGTGGCTGGGAGATAGTGGCAGCTCTGTCACCTCCCCGGTACTGCATTGCCTGAGGTGGCTGCATCACCTTTGGCTTTTAGCCAAGCAACCCCTGCAATGAAAGGTGTTGTCCCTTCACCAGTGATGGTTTGTGATGACTTATAAGAAGGTGGAGACATTCTTTTCACAAGGTTCCTCTTTGCTCAGAGTGCAGTACACTCTGATAGAACAGAGATTCAGCGTCCAGCCAGGTTATATACACAGAATGGAAGGTGTTTCATCCTTTTTTTCTTTCAGTTCAGGCAGTCACTTTGGCTACATGTGTAGCTCAGGAGAACATCACAGCCGGTGTCTGTCACCATCTTTCAGTTCCTCAAAGCTCTTAAGTGAGAAGAACATCATGAGGTGCAAGTTAATTTTCACCCCAGAAAGATGCAGCCTACAAACTAACTGTCCAGGCACCAATATGAAATGTGCACAAATAACGAAAGACAGGGTTGGAGGGCATGTAGAAGGGAAGAGGAAACTTTAAGAACAGAACAAACAAATCAAGCAGCTCTCTAAATTTGTGCTGGGGAACCAATCCCCTTCAGATCTTGTTAGATTACAAGTCCTATTGTACATAGGGAGGCACTGATCTTAAAAATGCAAGGGGGAGTATCACTCATTTTGTTAACCCCATGAGAATTAATTCATTGACTGAACTACTGAACATTGAGCCAACATATACTTGAATCACATTATTTCAATTGGTCTTGTGTAGCTAGAACTACAGTTGTATTCAGGCCTCGGTGTTGTCACTGAACAAATTTAAGTGTTGCCATGTATATGAGAAGAACTATACAGACATAACATGCTTAAGCCTTTTAGGAGGTATGTGATTTCATATTTGTGGGGCTGGGACCCCTAACTGCATAGAAAACCTATCAACACACAAGTCAAACAGATTAGAAATGTTGTAACTGATAGGTTCCCCAAAGAAAGTGTTAACAAGAAAATTATGACTAAATGGAAGTCTTCCGTGGACATAAATACTTGACTCAGCTATAAATTCAATAGCATTGCCAACCATGTGGAAGAAAATATAAAATCACTGCAGATAAACAAAAAGACCACTAGAATGACAAAGAATGATAATGATTTGAATCCAGTAAAGTGAAACAAGTTGATTAGGAAGCTTATCAAATCAAGGAGGAGTCTTTTTTTTTAAGGAGGAGTCGTTTTAATACTGCGAAAAGGTTAGACCAAAAAGCAAAGAATGTCATGGGGACATAGTAATTTTGCCATTTCCCACACAAGTGATGTGTCATAGTAGATGTGACGTAGCAGGCCACTCTGATGTCACCCCCAACTCAGGCCTCTCAGAATGCCCACCACACCACTTCACACTCGCTGCCACCAATTGTACTGTCTATTTAAGAAGGACAAAGGTTTCCTTCAAAACAAAACAGGTTTATTGAAATAACAAAATAAAATATGAAAATCACAAGTAGCTAATCACGATGTCAATCACTGTTTCTTATTTAATCAACCACAAACTTTCTCTCACTGAATACGTAGGCACACAGGCCTCTAAACAAGCTTTCTCTCTCACACTCCAGATCTGATCTCTCTCTCTCTCTTTCTCTTCACGCCCCTTTTTCTTCCAGCTCCTCCCTCTTCAGCCCCACCCTCCATCACCCCATTGGTTGATGATTCACTGCCCAGCTGTGATGGACAGGTGAGGTCAGGGCTGCCTGTTACAGTAGAAATTCCGATTTCATATTTATTCTGTGGCAAATTGCTATCTCCCAATGATGTCATTTGGTAAACTTGTTTAGAATAGGTTTAAAAAGATACCAGATTCACATACAATAGGCCAAGGTAAGTAGCCAACCCCACCATTAGGGAGAGTGAGATAGCTGCCTTAGGGAGCAGATATAAGTTATCATGAATGAGCATCAAATGTTTACTTCTTTATTCTCCCACTATTGTTTTTGTTGCTAGAAACAGAGGGAGGTGCTTCCTGCTCGTGTGTGAAAATGTCTGTTTGTCTCAAGGTGCTAGGCACCTTGACTTTGCTGCTTCACCTCACACAATGGCATTTCTTTGAACAGTGCTGGTAGCCACGCACATATGTAAGGAAGTTTTAGGAGGGGAGGAGAATGGGAGAATTGATGGTCTGACACCTACTTCTCTCAGCACAATGAAACCACCCACTAGGAATGAAGCAACAATGTGTTATGGCATTTATGTCCTGCATTGAGCTTTTCATAGACATCTTGTTGGCCAATGTGGAAACAGAATGCTGGACCAGAATGATCTTAAGTCTCAGCAGCCTGCGTCGTATTTTCTTATCTTCATCTATTAAGAATGACATGGAATTTGAGTGCATTGAGCACCTCTGAGGCTATCATTAGACAAGCTTTTCAAAGCATCACTTGCTCTTTCCTTATTTAGAGCATCCAGACCTTCTTAAAAGAATGGGGCAGGAAGGGGATCACCTGCCAAACATGTGGCTGTGAAAAGCACAGACACATCATTATGAACAAAACAGCCCTCAACATTAGGAACTACAGCAAACTGGAACAGATTGATCCTTCAACATTCAGTCCAACATTTTCAATGCAAAGATTAATTTGTGTGACATTTATCAGGAACTGCCATCTTTATGTTTCGGTGACTTCCAGAGCACACAGATACGTACTGTTTTGTTGTGGATTGTTGCAATGTATGAGTTGAGTTTAGCCCCACAGACCGCAAAGCTTAAAGCAGCCATCTTTTAAAAGATTGGTGGATTATACTGATTCAGCTGGACTGGAGGAATCCTAAGCCAGAACTAAGATTGCCGGAAGAAATATCAACAACCTCAGATATGCAGATGATACCACTCTGATGGCAGAAAGTGAGGAGGAATTAAAGAACCTCTTAATGAGGGTGAAAGAGGAGAGTGGAAAAAATGCTCGGAAGCTCAACATCAAAAAAACTAAGATCATGCCCACTGGTCCCATCACCTCCTGGCAAATAGAAGGGGAAGATATGGAGGCAGTGACAGATTTTACTTTCTTGGGCTCCATGATCACTGCAAATGGTGACAGCAGCCACAAAATTAAAAGATACCTGCTTCTTGGGAGGAAAGCGATGACAAAGCTAGACAAAATCTTAGAAAGCAGAGACATCACCTTGCCGACAAAGGTCCGCATAGGCAAAGCTGTGGTTTTTCCAGTAGTGATGTATGGAAGTGAGAGCTGGACCATAAGGAAGGCTGACCGCCAAAGAATTGATGCTTTTGGATTGTGGTGCTGGAGGAGGCTCTTGAGATAACCCTGGACTGCAAGGAGATCAAACCTATCCATTCTGAAGGAAATCAACCCTGAGTGCTAACTGGAAGGACAGATCCTGAAGCTGAGGCTCCAATATTTTGGCCATCTCATGAGAAGAGAAGACTCCTTGGAAAAGATGCTGATGTTGGGAAAGTGTGAAGGCAAGAGGAGAAGGGGATGACAGAGGACGAGATGGTTGGACAGTGTAATCAAAGCTACCAACATGAATTTGACCCAACTTCAGGGACGCAGTGGAAGACAAGAGGGCCTGGCGTACTCTGGTCCATGGGGTCATGAAGAGTTGGACATGACTTAACGACTAAACAACAACTGATTCATCTTCCTGGATCCTTTGGTGGAAGCTAAACAGAAGCCAGCCATTTCTTCTTTGAGAGCGCATTATCACTTGAGCAGAAGCTAAGCAAGGATTAAGTTACCATCATCCTGGGGATTCACTGACAGAACAGACCCCTGCCAACCATGCATCAAACAAATGAACAGACAAAGGAGCCAATGTTTCTCTTATATTCTGTTTATTTGCCTTTTTCTACAATCCTCCAGGAGTGTCCCTAAGGGTAGTTTTGACATATGGCGTTGCTTCAGATGACTGGATGCATTAGCCGACACAGTGCCATGTCTTGCATGAAACATAGCATTTCCCTTCCTTCGAATGCAAGGCAACTACTTGCCATACTTCTTGTAGTAGCTTTTCGCTGCTTGTCCCTCTCTGTCTCTTGCCTTCTTCCCTTTGGTCCAGTTATGGATTCTAAACTTCTGAAGCCACTCCGTGTTTTTGTTGTTGCTCATACTGCAAGGCACTGTGTTGTGCTGAATGACACAAAATAATAATAATAACAGTGATATCATGTCTCATGAAAACTTGACCTAAGCACTGAAGTTCCTTTCTTTAGCTCTACACGGCCGGAAGGGATGACATTAGAAACAACCATTCATTCTGGAAAGACAGGGAACTTTGTGCTCCTTCACACCATCTTTTCAGCTTATCCTCTCAGCTGGTAATTGGTTTGACCCTCCCGTTTGATTCCTGGTTTCTCCTCCTTCCATGACAGTTACCACAACAAATCCAGGAAGTCGTTTTGTAGATGAAAGGTAGGAAGAAGGCAACTGAAGCATTACTGAGTTGCCAGGTAAAGGAAGAATGTTGTATTGCCTTTTCCACCTACCCCTCCAGCTAGCAAAATTGGTACAGTGGGGTCTTGACTTAAGAACGGCTTAAGTTAAGAACATTTTGACTTAAGAACCACTCTCATAAGAAAATATTGACTTGACTTACATACTTAGATTTGAGTTAAGAACTGAAAAAAAACCACGTGGGAGGCAGGGAAAGTGCAAAATTTGAACTTTCAGTTAACTGTTGGCCAGTGAAAAGGGTGCCTGTCTGCTTCCTCACTCCTCCCAGTGTTTCGAGAGTGGATTGGGAGTCTTCAGACTGCCTGGTACTGCCTGGACTGTATTTTCCCTGCCTTCCCTGAACCTTTCTTGACCTAAGAAAAAAAGAAACAAAATATCCCCCTCTAGTGGTCGAAGGCAGAATAGCAGCTTCCCATTAGTTTCTATGGACGGAAAAGAGCAGATACGGATTCAAATGGTTTTCAATGCATTCCTATGGGAAATGCAGATTTGACCTGAGAACTTTTTGACTTGAGAACCGCCTTCCAATACGGATTAAGTTCTCAAGTCAAGACCCCACTGTATCTCTCATTTTGTAGCAGTAAGAGGCTTTAGGAATGCAGAAACTATTAGAGCACGCCCTGCAACAGGGTTGCAAATGGTCTGTTTTAGCAGCTGAGCACTGTGACTCTTATGAACCCACCAGTTGTGTTTTGGGTCTCAGCCTTCAGTTTGTCCTGGTGATATTTCAAGAATGGAAAGCAGGTGATCCTTCAGATGTTGTTGAACCGCTATTCCCATCTTCTCTCGCATGGATCCCACTGGCTATATTGGCTTGGGCTGTTGGATGTTTTAGTTCAAGAATGTGTAGCAGTCCATGTGTGATCCACAGCTATTACAACTAATTTTGACCTATCCTTGCTTCTGCTGACTGAAGGTTTTGCAATAGATTTAGCCCCCAGATTCTGATTCTGTGACTTTGCTGGGGTTTGCAAGTTTATGAATTCATGATCTGAGTTTTGTTTCAATGCCATCCTGAGTGCAGTGAGCTGGCTTCGGCCTGAAGTGGAGACCACCAGGAAAATATCAGCAATTTAAGTAGGGCCAGCAAGGAGTCCTGCCCTGCACCCCTGGATTGTTGCTGCCAGTCAGAGTGGCCAATATATGGGCTAGATGGATCAAGGGTCTGATTCAGTATAAGGCAGTTTCCTGTGTTCCTTTGTCTCTGTTGTCTTTTGTTGTGTGCTATTTGGTTTTCATCCTGGCAGAGCTCCAGAGCTCACTGAATACGTACACTAGCTCAAAACTTGTTTCTGATGGAATTTATGGGAACCTGTGATGTGTTATCCTAAGCCGTGTATACCTACATTATGATTGTTTATCATTATGTTTCATGTGAATGCGTGTTATACAATATTAAAATTGTTCATTACTAAGGCTTTGAGAAATCTGTTTATTCACTGCAGTCCCTGGAAGAGCTCAGAATACAGTTTTTTATGTCCTAGTTGTAGACCTAGCTCTTGTGAATCTGATATTATTTCTACTTATATCATAATCATGATCAGGGTACTTCAGAGAAGAAATAGTATTTTAAATCAGTGTAGATGAAACTGGAAGGAATAAAACTTTTATGTTTGAGGGGTGGATCAGATTGCTAAGTGATAAAGTAGCACGAATACAGAAACTTTAAGTTGGTAATGAGTAGAGTGACAATTTCTTTTCATTTTGTGGAGTGGGGAGAAGTTGAATGTTGAAGAAACCCAGACACGCAGATTCTCCATCCAAGACTAGAACATAGAGTGCTTAACTTTTGAAAGTTTGGATTTGAATTCGTAAATGTTCAACCATGTTAGTCCTCAATGAAATTGGGTTCTTTTTTTTTCTGATAACATCTGTATAGCAGACAGGTACAACATCCGTCACTCAATGCTGGAAACAATATGTACTTTTTAATTTTGGCCAGTCTGAATGATGGAGAACTTTGTTTCCATTCAGATTTGAAGAATGTTTACCAACACTCACCAATTTCTTCAGATCTGGCACAGAAAAAGGTTTTTAAAATTAAATGCAAGAGAAAGTAAAAATCTGACAGGTACTCCCCTGCCTAATGATGAAGGCTTGCAAGTTTTCTACTGGCCTGTACGATTATACTTTTAACAACCACTTGATCTGCAGACATTAGCAGAATGTAATGGTTGGCCACATTCCCTACTTTATTTGAACATCTGTCAGTGGACAGTCATCTTTTTGAAGGAATTGCACATTTCAAGGGCTGTCCAAAGCACATCTAGTTGAAGAACAATGCACTGCAAGAAGAGAGAATGTGGGACTTTCACAATAAGCTCCTGGACAACTCCATGGGGAAACCACTCTGTATGATCTCTGACAGATGTGCATTCCAGAGACCACTCCATTGAACACAATGAGTTATTTTCTGTTTGTGGAAGGGGCTTCTGAATGTGCCTTTGTCCAAGTGGAAAGAAAAATGGACGCACACATGGAACAGACCATTCCACATTCAGTTATAAACCAACAGGATACTACCCCTTGGTCTTCTGTATGATGGAGAAATGTCTTATATTTCTCTTTAAAGTATAGCAGTTATTTCTAAATTTTTACCTGTACATTCAAATTAGGATATGCAAATGTTATGCACATCCATATCCAGATCCTTGGGCTCCAAAAATAGTGTGTTTGCATTAAGGTTTAAAATAATTGTGGAAGCAATACTTCCCCTTTAATTCTGATTACAGCCTTGAGCAATAAGTGGACAGGATTTTCAAATATGTTTTCATCTGATTTTTTAAAAAAATATACTTTCTATACTTTGTTTTTCATATATATTCTACACAGGAACCAAAACACCAGGGATATTCCCTTTTGTGAGCCTTGCACAATGAATGGGGGATGTTTTAGACCCACGTCCCGTTACATTCAGTGCAAAAGATCATGACAAAGTTTTGTAAAGTTCTTTTTGGCCTAAGAATTATTTTTGCAGTAGCCATGCTGATTTAGGAGATTCTGGGAAATGTAGTCAAAGCAAGTAACATTTCCAAGCACTGGCTACCTAAATAGGAGGAGGCATTCCCCAAACCTTGCTTGGCCAGAACCATAAGGTCTCATAAGCATTCTTCATATTCTCTGAGAATAATATGGCCTAGGATTTCTTAAATTTAATGGGTAAAAGCCTGGATATTGGGTGAACAGCAGTCCTGTGTATACTACTCTGTGTGTACTACATGTACTCAGAAGTAAGTCCCACAGTGTTCAGTAGTGATTAGTGCTTTCTAAGGAAGGGCTGGATAGAGTTAGGGAGGTCTTTCAAAGTTCTAAATGGTGTGAGATCCCAATATCTGAGTTCTCATTATGTGTTTAGGTCTGCCTGATCATGAAGACCAGCCAGGGGAACTTCCTCTATGCCCTACTGTTGGGGGCAATACATTATGTGGAGTGAATAAAGGCTTTCTTAGTGATGGGCGCCTGATTGTGGAATACTGTCCTCTTGAAGACCTGGCTGGCATGGAGATGGGTCCCATTTCAGCACCAAGTTATACGTTTGATCCCTCAGATGTAAAGAGATTGTGGTTTTTTTCATTTAGCCTAAGAAGAGAGGACTGCTTTCGGTCCCAGGGTGGAATCTGATTGAAGGTGTGGTTGAGCACAAGGTGGAAAGATGAGACTGTAAAAACAAGAATAGGGTAGCTTAAGGCTTTTACTGCTAATTATTTAGCCTTATGAGAAGCATGTAAGGGTTTTCAACTATGTTTTAGAAGAATGATTTTTTTTAAAGAAACAGTCAGGAGGAAGACCCAGAAGTCTTGATGTAGCCTATCCACAGTTATGTACAGCAGTGGTTTTTAACCTTGGGTTACTCAGGTGTTTTTGAACTGCAACTCCCAGAAACCCCAGCCAGCACAGCTGGTGGTGAAGGCTTCTGGGAGTTGCAGTCCAAAAACACCTGAGTAACCCAAGGTTAAGACCACTGATGTACAGTACTCGGACATAAACTCCACAGGCACTTGTGTCACTTAGCCATGTGAGATGCACTTCAGTTCTGTATAGTCAAGTTCCTACTGTTTATTTATGCTTACATAACGATTAAGATGATGGACTGCTAATCCATTGTGCTCTGCTCTCATGGGTTCGACTCCAACCTTTGTTAGTTTAAATTTCTTTTTTGGGCTGACTAGATAGCTTGGTGGTTTAGGTATCTGGCTGCATAGCCAGAGGTTGGGAGATTCATTCCCCACTATGTCTCTTGTGAGTAATGTCAGCCCATGTGGCCTTGAGCAGGCTGTTCAGTCCCAGGGCAGCTCCCCCAGAAGAAGAAAATGGTAAACCACTTCTAGTACTCTCTACCTGGAAAACCCTGAAAAGGCTCTCCATAATTCGTATGGCACATCATTGTCATTTAAGGGACATTGTGTCACTCTTTTTCTTTTTAATCACTTGTGTCACTCTTGGAGACAAACTGCCACTTATTCACAAGGTTTCAGTTGTTTTCCTTGGTGTGTATCTGAACCAGGATTCTGGCCTTTAAAATTCTACCTCTGGGGATCTATTTCTAAGTGTAAATTTGCATACACAGTTTGATGCAAATCAGTACCTTCTTTTGTCCTCCTTTAAAAAATAATAATGCATGCCCTCTTTTTTGGATGGTGTGTGAGTAGCCACTCTACTCTTTCTGTGTTGGTGATAGCTGAACCTGTTGAGTCTGACTGATACAGATGGGAGACGAATATATTTTACTTCATTATCTCCCATCCACACACCCAAATGGGTTCAAAATTTCAGGAAACATATAATGCTCCAAGTGTGATTTCCAGCTTGCAGTTGCGTATGCTAGAGATCATCCTGTAGAAATCAAGTTACTGCTCGTATGTGCAAATATCAGGGAAAGAAACCAGTCGCACATGTAATGTACCAATGCACACAGAGTAAAAACATACAGGATTTTCCCCAATGCCTTTCTACACATGGCAATATGGATATGCCGTAGGGGGATGGGGGAGGACACAGGAGAAAGCAAAACACAGTGGTCCAGGTTTTTCTTCCACTCAATATTTTCCCCTACTCTGCTCCCCACAGCTTAAAATCCTTTCAGCCTCTTGGCTCTTCGAAAGCTAAATGGAAAGGGCACCTCCATACCACTCAAAGCGGCTAGTGCCATTAGATGTATCTGTTCACAAGGAGGAGAGCCCACTGTTCCCATGCATAGTTTCTCTGATGTATGGTTTTATGACACCGTTTCATTTGTACGAAATCTCATCTTTTGCTGACCTTTTGTCTTGAGCTGTCTCATAAAAGCTTTTATGCTCATATGTATTGTATCTAGGTTTTTGCCATTAGCCACCCACCACCTGAATCCCATGCCCTTAGGTGAAGCCAAAGCAACGCTTCACCAGTCTCCTTGGCTTTCTCTATTTATAGAAGCTTTTCTCTGTACGTTTGGGACTAAATTCCATACTCGAAGCATGTTGCGCCAACGATGACTTACAACAGGCTTTCCAATCACATTCAAAGCCAAAATGGTAGTGATGAAGAGATGCAGAAAACATTTGTGCCAAAACAGCAGCAGGATAAACACTTGTTGCACAGCTGGGATAGGGATGGAAAGGATTAACCAAAGGGCCAGCCCTACTGTTAAGTAGAGTGTGAATGGGTGGGAAGGGGCGGAGGCAGAAAAATACTGGAAGAGAGGACTCTGTGCCACATAGTCTGCTCTCTATCTGCAATCCACAAACTAGCCTATTGCTTACAGGTGCAATGGAGGGTGTTGCCTTTTTGCCTGTGTTGAAGAAAGATTCAAATGCAGTTCAGTCAGCTACTGTATATCAAAGGGGGAGTGGAACACTCTCCTGTTCTGTGTCCATCAGGAAGCAAAATGACTAGGATTAGCCCTAGTTAACCAGTAACCGTTGCCACCAAAATAAGGTGGTTGCCATAGTGAGCATGGGAAGACATGCCTGTGAGATGTTTCTTTTGCTCCTTGACATCCTGGTGTGGAGCAAGGTCTCTATTTTCTGGCCTCTCTCAAGTAGCAAAATGCCTCAGTCTTCTCCTGAGCACCACCCACAGTTGCTTACTCACCCACACCCCTGTCAAAGGCCTGAAAATAATGGCTTGGGATCTCTAGGTACCTTTCTGATTAATCTTTTATTGTCTCATCCATGGAATTTTACAGTGACACGAGACGTCATCTTCCCCTAACAACCCTCCTACTGCTTCTTTTATGTTTTCCCACTGCTTCTTTGCCATTTTTCTTTAGCCGTATATAAAATCTGTTATAACAGAGAAAGATGGAACAACTAAATAATAACCTTTGAATGGCAGCATCATGACCTTTCCTTCTGGAAGCATTGCAAATCATGAGCCTTCCCCATAACCTGTGTTACAGTGCATATGCTCATCAGGACAGTCTCCCAACAGCCACTCCTCCAAAAGGAGAGTCTAAAAATCCAGGCAGAGGAATTGGTCCATGTAAACAAAGGAGGAGGTGGTCTTTTGTAAAGATTTTGTAAATTGCCCGTTCAGTTCCAAACCAATATCAGATGCTTTGCATTACAGGAGAGATGCAAATATATATTGTTCATGAGCAAATCAGTTTTTCTCCCAACTCCTGTGAAGGTTATAGCTAGGTTCAAAAAAGAAAGCAGGGAAACACATTGGCTCGTAGGCATCTTTCAGTCTCGAGAGACGATGGTGACATGCTCTGTATGGAGAACTTGGAACAGCGTCTAGTGTTGGAGTGGTCTCTCCAGGGCATGAAGCCTGGATAAAATAATATGGAGGATAGGCTGTTACCCAAGCAGCAAATCCCCCCTCTCCACATCACTGAAATAGTCCAGTGGAAAGGCAAGAGCCGATACAACTGGTTTCAGCGACATTGCAGGAGTTGACAGAATGACACGAACTGCCTCCGGGACTCCGGCTCCGGATTTTGCCTTAAGGTTAACTCCTGAAGCCTTTTCCATTGGTGGATATAGCCACAAGGCAGTGGAAGTTTGGAATCACAGTTTTCCTTTTCCTAGATGGGCTGCCTTCCAGGGCTGACAAGTCCCACCTACCCAGCCTGCTCCCTCATGGCATGGAGGCCAATGGTGGTGCCTTTCTTTTCAAAAAGAAACACATTGGAGCAGGAGATGATTTCATAGTCCCTGTTGCTCAGAAAGTTGTGGACCTTTGACCCTGTGAATTCTGGATCCATTACATTACTGCACATAACATATAGTACAGTGGGGTCTTGACTTAAGAACGGCTTGAGTTAAGAACATTTTGACTTAAGAACCGCTCTCATAGGAAAATATTGACTTGACTTAAGTACTTAGATTTGAGTTAAGAACTGAAAAAAACCCACGTAGGAGGCAGGGAAAGTGCAAAAAGTGAACTTTCAGTTAACTGTTGGCCAGTGAAAAGGGTGCCTGTCTGCTTCCTCACTCCTCCCAGTGTTTAGAGAGTGGATTGGGAGACAGTCTTCAGACTGCCTGGTACTGTACTGCCTAGACTGTATTGTCCCTGCCTTCCCTGAACCTTTCTTGACCTAAGAAAAAAAGAAACAAAATATCCCCCTCGAGTGGTCGAAGGTGGAATAGCAGTTTCCCATTAGTTTCTATGGACGGAAAAGAGCAGATACGGATTAAATGGTTTTCAATGCATTCCTATGGGAAATGCAGATTTGACTTGAGAACTTTTTGACTTGAGAACCGCCTTCCAATACGGATTAAGTTCTCAAGTCAAGACCCCACTGTATAGTTTTGGGAAAGCTGTTTGATAGAAGTTACTAGGATTATTTCTTCCAAGATTCCATAGTTGACCATTAGAAAGCACTAAGATCTTTGATCACATGGCATCTTATCCATATAATCCCCAGGCAAGAGTGCCTTCATGGCCAGCCTGAAACAAACTGTTGCGTGAGGTGGAACAGGAAATGGTGTCCCCAAAAATCAAAGTACATAACACTCGAAGCCTAAGACAACTTATTCAAAGGGAGTTAGATTTAAATGAACCAATCATGGTTCCTCATTTTGAATCCTACATTGGGTAGCTTTGAAAGAGCTCAACTAATTTTCACTTGCATTCTATCTCAAAGACCTATTTAGTGCAGATGTTTGCTGGATTTGGCTGTTAGTGATTCTGGGAATGTTACACAGACCCTTTAAAATAGCATCCATATATCAGCCAGTTTAAAGCTTCCATGTGCTTCTTATCAACTGATGAAAGCTCTGTTCTTCTTTTCTCTCCTTTTCTGTCCTTGTTCTTTTTATCCTCTTTAGCTGCCAATGTTGTAGCTCAATACAGACAGTTGGTACTTGCTTTCTAAAGCCTATGTGGTCTGCTAGTTCCATGTAACTTGTACGTATTACCCTCATTTTTCACCAATGTTTAAGTGGCAGTGTCTTTTTTGGTGGCTTATTAGTTCTGACTTGCTACTGCAAGATTTGTTTTAGTCTTCAAAAACATAGCCTGGCAACTTTCACCTGGAAGCTCAGCTCTTAGAAATGTGACTGATAAGATTACTGGGGTTAGGGGATAGTTTTGTCTAGCAGTTTCTTGATCCCTCAGAATGCAGTGTTTTGTCTTGAACAAAGCTTACCCAGTCACACCTGAGATGGATTTCTGCCTTTACCCATCACCAGAAAAACCAAAAAGCACTAGCAGAAAAAAAAATATTTTTTCAGTTTTCCTTCTCATAGCCAAAGAGATTTCCCATGGAGCTTATGCTATACAAATTTAAGTGCCATCACTGGCTGAGAATTTGCCTAAGATGTCACACGTGTGTGTGTGTTTTTTAATTACGTGCATTTTGTTGTTGTTGTTGTTGTTGTTGTTGTTGTTGTTGTTGTTGTTGTTGTTATGTACTGTCAAGTCACTTCTGACTTATGCAGACTCTATGAATGAGTGCTCTCCAAAACATTGCTTATTTTCCCAGTTCTGGGCCTCTTTTTCTCTCTCTCTGAGCTCTTTCTCTGCTCTTGTTCCTCAGTTTGTCCCCAATAGGGAGGTTTGTGGTACATCTGCCCTCTCCATTCAGTGGTACCCATGGTACCCAAAACTCCATCCATTCCCCCGTCCAGGGGTCTCCTTGGACTCTCTCTACCTACCCTTCCTCAGATCTCTCTCCAGTCCCTCTCTCCGAGGCCCCAACAGTAGGTCTCTCTAGTCTCTGCTTCCAACTGTTAACCTCCCTCACCCGTTGCCTCTCCCTTTTTATGCTCCTCTTTTCCTGCCCACAGGTCTCTTCCTATTGGCTCTTCCGTTCCCAGGCCTTTTTTGCTCTACTTTCGCCAAAGTTAGCCCCTCCAGGGCTTTCTCCAGAGTGACTGTCTGTGCCTGGGTTGCTTCTTCCAGGGCCCACTCTGAGCTCCCTGTGGCCAGTTGACTTCTGCCTCACAGACTTACAGAGGAGTTGATTCAACAAATCCCCATTGAGTCTAGTGGGTCTACTCTTGTGTAATTTATTACACTAAGCAACCAGATTTCACCCAGAGTGGCCAAAGTCCTATTGCTGATAGTAGTACTGTACATTGCAACTCGAACAGGCTCATTGAATCAGTGGGGATTTGATGAGTCAGCTCCTCCGTAAGGTCCATCATTTCAATGTGCCTACTCTAGTTGTGACTTACTGTGCTAAATGTCTACAGAATATAGTGACACACACACACACACAAGCCCTGGCAATCAGTTAACTGTAAGCTATGTGCAAAAAAAAGCCAGTTCATATTTTGTGTGTGAGCATCACAAGTTGTCACCACTGGGGATTGGAGACTCAGCAGTCTGACGGCTTCAGCACAGTCCTGAGCCACTCCATGCCTCTCAAGTAGAGTTTGTGCTGCTGGCTGCCTGTCAGTGTCTGTGGGTCTCTGATCCTGGAGTATCCTGGAGACGCTGCTGTTGCTGCTGATCCTTCTGCCTCTGGTCCTTCCTGTGCCTCCTCTGGGCCGAAATGGGTGCTGGGTGCTGGCTGGATGCCAAGGCCCCCAATGGCTGGTGGAGGAAAGCGGTGATCCTGGGAGTCGTAGGTCTGAGTGCACCTCTTCTGCACACTCTCCCTGCAGGGAGTTGCACCTCAACCAGGATGCTCATCCAGGGGTCCTCTCCAAAAGCATAACCCATGACCCCTGCTGCACAGAAGATGGTCTGGCTCTTCAGTGGTGTCATCTTTCTCCTCCTTAGTCTTCTTCTTCACCTTCTGCTTGCTACAGCTGCTTGCTAGCCTTGCCCCCTCCCATGTCCTCACTCAAGTGGCCTCTATCATCTGCCTCCTCCTCTTTACCCTGCGCTGGCTGTCCTGCATCTGTGCTCATCTAAAGCCTGGCATTTGCACCTTCAGATGGGCCCTCCAGGGTACTGGAGACAAAAACAGATGGCCCACAAGGGGACCTGGCAGCAACCCACACACACACACACATTGTGTTTTAAAATACAGTGGTGCTTCGCATAACGTTTGCTTCGTTTAACGTTTTTTTCACTTAACGTTTATTTTTTCAGAGTCAGATTGTGCTTCGTATAACGTTTTTCCCTATGGGCGATTTTCACATAGCGATTTTGGGACCATGCTTCGCTTAACGTTTTTGGTTTTAGGTCCCCTGCTTCACTTAACAATGTTCATTTTTTCAATTACAAAAATGTCTTAACATGTTGAAAAACGGTTTTAAATGCTTGGAATCGTTAGTGCACCTTCTAAAATGTGTGCATACTTAATTTGGCGTTGATCTGACCTTTCATTAATTTTTTGTGAATTTTTTTCTGCCCCATAGGAAACAATGGAGCTGTCAGATTTTGACAGCTGTCAAAAGTTGGGGGGAAAAATTCAGCATAAATTAACGAAAAGTCAGATCAAAGCCAAATTAACTTTTGCATCCGTTTTAGAGGGTGCAGAAGCTAATCCAAGCATTTAAAACCATTTTTGACCCTTTTATGACACACTTACTGTAAATTTGCAAAAATTGACTTCGCAAAGCCATTGAAATGTATTGAGTCGGCTTCAATACATTCCAATGGAGGAAACATTGTATCGTTTAACAATGTTTCCTATGGGTTTTTTCGCTTAAGGACGCCAATTCCTATGGGAAATGGTGTTTCGCATAAAGTTTTTTTCGCATAAGGTTTTTTTTTTGGAACCAATTAAAAACGTTATGCGAGGCACCACTGATATAACATTTGAATACAAGTATTTTTGCAAATATATATTGTGCAAATACGCTTCTCAGAATGCCAGGATCTGCTGTGACGTTTTGTCATGGATGTACAAACTCCAAAAACTCCCCTTGCAATGTGTACAAACCAAGTGTTATTAGTTTTCTGATCTTGGTGCTTCCTCATTTGGAATGGTGTACACAGTATGAATCCTATTTCAGAGGAGCTGTTCAGCATAGCGAGCTGCGGGCTCATGCGTAAATCTGGCATAACATTTGGTGTTATTATTTCAGATTCATTAAATTCTACTGTCTCTTGTTTTAACAAAAAAAAGACCTACTAAACTTTACATCTCCTAAAATGCATGAGATTCTCTTCATGTCTGCTACCTGGTGTTTTCTATACAGGAAAAGCAAAAACAAAAACTTCTAAGAGAGTTTCTTTCCCCCCCCCCCCCATCTATGCACAAAAAGAAAAGAAAAGAAAAGAAAGGGAGAGGTAGAATCTCTGATATAACAGGTGGAAGAGAATCCTTTCAACAGCTTGTTTAATGAGGATTCTGGATGGATATAAATGGATTATGTAACTGATCACTTAATCAAAACCAGGTAGTTTGCACTGCCAAAAACACAAAGCAGGGGTGGATAATTTCCTTCATATCTTCTCATGAATCTGTCTTGTAGACTAAGGATGTAAAAATCTGTCAGTTTTGTTTTTGATATGTTTTGATGTCTCAGAGTCCCACCAGCTGAACCATCCCAAATTCCGTATTTAATTATTATTGCTTTCCTCCCTGCAGGGGCATTTTGTACATATTTTGGTGTGCACTTTCCCCTAATGTACACATTTTCCCTAATGAAATGCATTTTTTCCAGAGATTTGCCACTTTTAGCAATCCACATCTCCCCACTGTACATAGGGTTGTGTGTACGTTTGTTCTTTTATGAAGCTTGTTGAAAGGCTCCAGAATGTATGGAGGCAAAACACATTTCATCTCATTGCCTTTTCAGAGGTGCAAAAGGTATTATTTTTATAGGGAAATGAGAACACCATCTCTCTTTCATCCCTACTGTGGACTGTGACAGAAAGCCCATGCAGAGTTCCTAAGAATAGATCGCGACTGAAACCCAGTACATCCATGACTCTTGTGAGCTTTGCCTCCTGTCCTCTTGGGGAAGATAGCTCAACTCTGGTATTGTTCAGAGCACTTCTTCACCACATCCTGAGGTTGCCACATTATGCTATCATGCTATCACTTTACATGAAGTCATCAGACTTTGATATTTATTTATTTATCTGTTCAACTTATATACTGACTATCTGACCTATGGCCACTGTGGACAATTCTCAGCCGAAAGTGACACAAACAAAATCATACAATACAATTACAAAAAATATATAACAATTTAAAACAGAATTAAATACATTCTAATATATATAAATAGAAAATACTTTCTAAAATGGTGGGGAGGTTGAGGCCATTGACCCCAAAGCCTGGAAAGAAAAGACTAGAAACTGGGCCTTCTGAGTGGTTGCCCCTCATCTCTGGAAGGATCTCCTGCCTAAAATCTGCCTGGCCTCTTCAATGGGAACCTTTAAATGATCTTTGAAGATGTGACTTGTTAGGTAGGCTTTTCCACAGTTCACATCACAATGACGCAGTTGCATTTCCCAGTGTTTATTTCTGTTTCACCGTTTTGCCTTTTGAACTACAGTGGTGCCTTGCATAACGAGCGCACCGTTTAACGATGAATTTGCATAGCGATCTAATTTTTTAGATCGCTAATGCGATCACATTGCGATGTTCTGTATAGGCAAAACATCGCATTGCGATGATCGGTAAGCATTTCACTTACTGATCTTCGCATTGCAATGGTTTTTTAAACAGCTGATCGGTGGTTCCAGAATGGCCACCGGGTGCCAAAATGGCCGCCGCAAGTGTTTTCGTGCCCTGCCCTCGCTCACCAAGGGCGCGAAAATAGTGGCGCTATGGAGGAACATCGCTGAACGGTGAGTTTTGGAGCCATAGGAACACATTAAGAGAAGTTTAATGCATTCCTATGGCTTTTTACATTCCGTTTAGCGATGTTTTTGCATCGCGACGATTAATCCGGAACGGATTAACGTTGCTATGCAGGGCACCACTGTATTTATGTCTATGCTGGTTTATTTACAGTGTATGCTGTATTTTTTATTGATTTTTGATTTTGTGTCTGATTTTGTATAATTGAGTTTTATATCTGTCACTGATGGCTGTAATTCGATGATGTCTTATATTTTTGTGGTTTATTTATTTGAATGTACCATATTTTTCCATGTATAAGACGCCCCCATTATAAGACCACCCCCATTTTTTAAACCCAAAATTAAGAAATCTAAGTGAGGCTTAGCAAGTGGAGGGGAAAACAGGGATCGAAGCCCTGCAGGATCACTTTGATCCCTACTTTCCCCTCCACTTGTTTTTTCCTCTATCCTCAGCATACTTCCGTGTATAAGATGACTCTCAATTTTTAGTCTAAAGATTTTAGACAAAAGTATAGTCTTATCTTATACATAGAAAAAATACGGTAAACTGCCCAGATTGACCTTGGGTTGCACACAAATTAAATCAAATCAAATCAAATCAATCAAACAAACAAACAAACAAATAAAGAAAGAAAGAATAGCAGTGGGGCAAACAGCCATTGAGGAAGTGGATGGAAAAAGTTACTTTGGTTGACTGCAATTTCCAGCGTTCTATAGGCACAGTACACAGTAGTCACTGGCTGTCAGATATAATGGGAACTATAGTCCAAAATAGCATCTTTTCCCACCTCCATGCTGTCCTTTGACTTTTGCAGCCTAAGCTGCACTTAAAGGTACAAAAGAAGAGAACGTAAAAAAAGCTGGTGATATATTTAAGGAGTAATTTTACTAGTTCCACCTCCCCCCAGGAACTTTCATGGCTGAGCAGAGATTCAAACTCAGGTCTCCTTAGTCTTAATTGGGTACACTGGGTACCTTTGCAGAGATCTACACTGTGCCATTCAATATGTGAGTTCACTGGACAACATTCTTCCATTGGGCTGGTCGCCCTTTCTATATTGTCAGACCCCCATTCCTATCAGCCTCAACCGGCATGTCTAATGATGAGAAATAACAGGGGCTGTAGCTGAACAACATCTGGCAGACCACCGTCTCACCATCTTAGGCTTTTTCTACATATTTCTTCCTCACCTGCGGTAGTACACAGGATTGCAGTAGTACACAGTACAAAGTGAAGGAAACCTGACTTGCCTTGGCTTTCACTCCATCATGGGAACTTAAAGCAGTGGTTCTCAACAAGTGACCACTCAAGTAGCTTGCAGGTCACAGAAGCCCTACCTGCCCAAGGCATAAGTCCAAAACATCTGGAAGGCCAAACATCTCTCGAGAACCCTGGTCTTAATATTCAGTGCAGAAATCTGGGGCTTGGGCTATGCAGGTCTAGTCTAGTGCAGAAGGCTCACTTTTTGTATAAGGCAAATACACCGCTAGGCCTTCAAGAATCAATTATCTCATCATATGGAAAAAAGAACTCTGCCTAGCTTTTAAGAAATGTGCCACTTAGCAGAAGTAGCCTCTTGGGAGGAGAGGCAAGGTCCCGGTTGCTCTGGTCAATGGCTGCCCCAAACGGAAAGCCAGCATGACGCACAAGTACCAAGGCTTGTTTACAGGGTCACACACAACATTGCCATTCAGTAAAAGAGAAGCAGTTGTTCCCGTGGTAAACGATGGTCCATGGGGAGCAATGCTGCTCTTGCAGGGTGCTGCAAGCATGCATGCCATGCTGTCTGCCCTGTGCTGCAAAGTGACCCCATTACCTTCAGGTGCAAGGAAGGAGGTTGACTCAGCTGCCAACTGTATGGCCAGATGCAAAAGCAGGCAAGACACCTGCATCTTTAATGGTACTGCAGAAGAGGAAATTTTAGCAAATGCATCATGTCCGACTCAATCAACACATTGCTTAGGAAGTGGGGAGGAAAATGTGAGTCATCTCTGCTTACTACCTATCCCTGGCATGTGAAAGTAGAACACATGGGCCATATAGTCCCTGGGCACCCACCAAGCCACCCTAAACCACCCAGACATCTCACAAACTTTGTCTCCCAAAGTGCTGGTGCTGAGGTGGTCACTTCCTCGGTTTTTGGGGGTTGGATGGGGAGGTCTTTCTTGGCCTCATGATGGTTAAACTGCAGTCAAAACTCTGCTCATGAGCTGAGTTTGATCCTGACAGGCTCAGATAGCCAGCTCAGAGTACATTCAGCCTTCTATCCTTCTGAGGTTGTTAAACTACTTACCCAGCTTCCTGGGTGGCAGCAATGTGTAGCCTCCATAAATAGTAAATTTAATTCACAGTTAAATTGTAAATCACTCAGAGAGAGCTTTAAGCACTATGGGGTGGGATATAAGCAGCATGCTTTGCTTTCCTTACAGCGGCCTAGGGTGAAATTGCATAAAAATGTAAAAGGCTCCCTCTCAAAAGCTTCTGGAGGCAACATTTGCTATTTCCCATCCTCGTTTTGGGAGAAGATCTCAGTGTTTGGGATTCAGGTGTGAATGTAGCCCTGCAAGGTCTGGGGTGCCTGAGACATCAGAGGTTGCTCACCCCTGACTCCAGCCTTCTTGAGCCATCTAAGGTCCCATGCTACCAACTTGTCCACTGTCAGGCATTTGTGAGTTGTCCCCAGGCCTCTGCATGGGTAACTCAACTTACTAAAAATGCTGGCTCCTTTTGTTGAGCGAAATGAAGCATTAAAATGAAATGAAGTAAGTAAAAATCTTAGAATCCAGAGTTAAGAGACCTGGAATGGACCTGAGATATCTTCCTTATCAGAGGAACTGGGTCTAATGGGTTCCTAAAAAGTTATTTGGATCAACTGTGCCGTCCCATCATGATGTCCTGCTAGCAAAATTAGCTGTACTATGCTGCCTTGGGGGTGGTGGTTCTGATATAGTCCAAAAACACAGTTCCATGAACTTCTTGTCCTTACGTCATTGTGGTTGTACCAAATTTGAAGAACCTTCCAGATTTTCCTTGTATCCTGACTTCCTGAGAAAGTGGAATTTCTTACATGGCACGCCTGCAATCTATGCAGTTCCAGAATTGCAGTCTCCTGCTGTGCTTTCATGAAACACAGTGACATTAGGATCATTGGATTTAAATGGCTTCAAAGATTTCCATTTCCCACCAATTATTTTTACCACCACCTAAAAAAGCGAGCAAGCATCTACTGCAGAATGATCACAATAAAATCTGTAACTATTGAAATTGTGTAAAGAAATCAGAATGTGAAGGTTTCTTAAATCAACCAATAAATAAAGCTCGTGTAGCAGAGGAATATAGTTAGCTGTTTTTCATTTTTAAAATTAGTTACAACATTGTTCTAGGTTTAAAAACAGCCAAGTTATGTAGAAGTCTGAAAGAATAACAACTCGATAAATGGGGGGAGCAATCCTCATGTTAACACTAATATGGAAATACGGTAAGAGCCAGACAATTAATTCAGCTAACCAGTTATTTCTATGCACAGTTAAAAATGATTTCACTTCATTGTGTTCATTGTTATCAAGTATTTCTAGCCCTGCAGTACTGAATTCCTGTGCATACATACCTGGAAATAAGACCCACTGAACACACCATAACTTTGTAAGGAATGTAACATGTATTATATGTTTGCACTATGTAAACTAAGAATGGGAAAATCTTTTGATGTTACGGGTCTCAGGATACCGAGTGTGGCATATTGGGTAGAGTGATGGCCTAAGACTCAAGAGGCCCGGGGTTTGAAGGTCTGTTCAGCCATGAATACTCACTGGAGGTGTGGAAGTGGTAAAAGCAGAGTGTTAGATATTTCACACCATGTAATCCCTATTAGGATCGCTGTAAGTCAGTCCCAACTTTGACAGCACGTAACAACAGGTCTCTGATGATCAGGTTTCCTCCCTTATGGTTGCATGTTGGCAGTGCATGGACTTGAGGCCAAACCTCCTCACTGCCAAATCCTTCTTTCTTCTACTCCAGAATCCCCCCCCCTTTCTGCCAATTCCCTTTCTTCCTATTCTCCCTCTTCTTGCCTTCCCTCCCTCCCTCCCTTCCTGTCTCTGTATTTTTTTCCTTTCTGAAACTCCTGTTTTCTTCGCTAATCCTTTCCTCTTTCTCCCCCTATCCACTGCCAATTTCTCTCTCTCTCTTTCTGCCAGCCCACCCCTCTGTCCTCCTCAGTACTCTTTGAAAAAAAAATTTCATCATGTTAGCCATGAGAAAACCTCCCAAATCTATTCTAGCTTGATACCATTTTTCTAATGTCTTAAAACCGGAAATGCACCTCAACTTTCTGTCCCCTCTTTTCTCTGTCGTCCCCTCTCCTCTTCCTTTTTCTTAACTCATTTCTTTCCTCTCCTCTCCTTTTTCTCTCTGCCCTCTGGACTGCCAGTGGGGAGAAAAAGCACGCAGTGGCCGCCCCCCCTTCCATCAGTTCGGCCTTCCCATTGACAATGTAGAGAGGTTTCAACAGTTTTTTTATCATTCTCTGCATTCTTTTCTTCCCGCTTTTTCTCCTTCCAAAAGTGTATGAATTTAGGCCAAGGCCCACTGACTGCCTACTGCTGGGGGAGAGAGCCTTGTTTTGGAAGTGAATGAGACCAGATCGTCAAGATTGTGTTCCCTGTGCCAGAGTGGTGGGCGCATACAATTACGTGGCAAATGAAGTGCCCATGTAGAGCAGCTCATGGATAACTACCTCATGCTGAATCATTTGGGTCTCATAGTTAACGTACCTTGAAACTGTTCTAAGGAAAAACAGAGCCTGCTACAGGAAAGGATTCAGCAAAAAGAATGCTTGAAAACACTGACTCAAAAAGAGATTTAGCTGGAGTCTGTTGTGAATATGGGCATCCATCAGTCTCTGAGATTTTCATCCTAGACGTGCATGGAAAATTCAGATATTCCAGTCTCCACAGAAGCAAAGATACATGGAGTGCTTCAGTTCATGTCAGTGAACAGCCGGAGGTGTTTAAATGGCAAACACATAGTAATATTTTGTGCTTACATTGGATTTCCAAGTGTTCAAAACTCTTCGCTGACAGTTGGCTTAGGCTCTTATAACAACTCTGTATGGTAGGTGACATTTTTGTGGAATTGCAGTAGATTCTAACTGGGCATATTCAGATTCAGAGTTTAGGTTGAGATGTCATCTTTATCAGGGGAAATTGGGAATGGCTGAGATGACAGTGTCTTGCCAGCAGAGGGATCTTGAGACTGTGGTGGATGTGTTCACCCAGGAAAAGGCAGATTCCATGCAGTAGATAATTAAGAAAGGTATGAAAGACAAAACTACCAATATCATAATGTTATAATACAACTCTGTGGTATCACCACATTTAAAATATAATCTCTAGTTCTGGTTATCTAGTGAAAAGATATCTGGCAACATGGTAAAGGTTTGAAAAGGGGCAACCAAAAAGACCGAGAGAGTTGACAGGGATAACTTGGCCACAGCAGTCTTTGCACTGGTACCTTCGCATTTAGACTACTGCAGTGCACTATACATGGGGCTGCTCTTGAAGATGTCACAGACATTTCGGTTTCTGCAATATTTTGCCAGGGCACCATATACTATCCACATGACACTGTCGTCAAAAGAATTTCAGTGGCCTGAATTAGAGGCCTGAATTAGAGATGCTAATGATGACTTTTGAAGCCCTAAATGGTCTGACGGAGAACCTCTCCTAAGCGTACATGCCTAAACACTCTGACTTAGTAGGGTAAACCTCTTCTGTGTCTCCCAGTAGGAGTAACACATTGGCTGCAGTCCATTAGTTAGTCACAACTAAAGTAGGCCCATTGAATCAGTGCATGAGTCCTCCATTGATTCAATGGGCCTACTCTAGTTGTGACTTACTACAGGATTTCAGCCGTGATATGGAAACATGAAAGAGCCCTTCTCTGTTGTGGCACCTTAGTTGTTGAATGAAACTTTGGAGGTCAGAAAAAATGCAAGAGGCATCATAGGTGCAGTGCATTATATATGGCGTGGGGGAAATGGTTATTGAGGAAAACTTCATCCTCTTTCATAATGCTAAAACCTAGGATCATTCATTGAAACTGAATATTGAGCTATATAGTACTAGTGAAAGGAATGTAATTGTGGTCACCAACTCAGATGGCTTTAAAGAAAGATTGAATAGAGGCATGGCCATCGTCAGCTGCAAGTCCAGACTTCTCTATACTACTTCTGATATTAGGGCAGTATATCCAGATGTTGCTCTGTTTTGCTAAATATTCCATGGATAATATTAATTTATTTCCTCTCTCCCCCATCTAATGACTCTAAATGCTATTACTTGCCATTTGTACATGGAACTCTACCTCCAGTTCTCCAGTTTCTCTTTAGAAGATAAACGATCAGCTGATGCACAGGAAAGAGACTGTGCACTTGAGTAGGCAAATCTGATTGATCTGATCTCAGTTCCAGGTCACCAAACCTGAAGTATGGGAAGCTTTCCTGCAGGCAATCGATAAATTAAGTTGTGTAAAACAAGTATGGATTGTCAAGCAGCAGAGTTGCCACCTTTCATTTCTTCTCCCTGCCAGAGGGCTTTGTGAGCTTGACACATTGCAGTTCCACTGGTGCAGCTTTTTTTTTGACATGTTGCAGTCTCACTGGTGCAGCTTTCCCCCGACACAGAAATGTGTACAGTGGTGTGAAGGCTGCTTCTGTGGAGGACTTTCTGTCTGTTGTGCAGCTGTTAAAAGGCTTTTTAAAAAAATATCCCTCTCCAGCTGGTTCCACTGACAATTCTTCTGCTTTTGGCTGCTGCAGAAATATTCGGGGCCAAGTTCAGAAGGACGAAATCCAAATGCTTCCAATGCCCCTCCCCTCTGTCATCTCTTATTTTCTGCTTCTAGATAGATGCATCCGCAGAGGCAATGAAAAGGGCATCTCATGTAGTGCTTTACACTTCACACAGCCCACTAGTTGAAGCTCTCTTACCATGGAGAGCTTTTAGTAAACAATCTGCTCCAAAGATACTGGAGAAAATGAAGAGGACACAACACAGTTTACCTGCGGTCAAATGGTAACTGTTGAATCTTGAAAACAGAAGCATTTTTCTAATTTGGCCAAGAGATCTGAGATGCTGGAGCATGTCATATGGCTGAATCCGGGTTTTTCAGCTGAACCGCTGCTAGCTTGCTACTTGTTTCACAAAGGGATAAAAGCTGCAAGAAGGACCAAGATTAAAACTCCCAGAAGCTATCATGCTGGGTGGTGGATTTTTGGAACTGTTGTCCGAAACAGTCTGTTTGTGACATGGGGAAACACATGAATAAGGATCATACAGTGAGATTTTTTTTCTGTATGGACTCAAAGCAGGGCATTCATAGGTAGCATTGTCATGTCTCACAGATTATATACTGTATTACTTGCTCTGGGCAGAAAGTCTTAAAGACAGCGTTCTGATTTGCAGGTGATTCTTCTGGGTTCTTCTCCAGCCTCCTCAGGGCAGAGTGTTTACTGAGAGCTCTCCATGGTGCTGTAATTACTGGCTGCTAGGAATACAGTGATGCCTCGCTAGACGATGATAATCCATTCCACTGAAATCGCTGTTTAGCGAAATCATTGTCTAGTGAAAAGCATTTACCTATTGGAATGCACTGAAGCCTGTTTAATGCATTCCAATGGGGAAGAATCGTCATTGTCTAGTGAAGATTGGCCATAGGAAAGGCACTTTGCGAACCGCCGATCAGCTGTTTAAATAGCTGTCTTGTGAAGCCTAGGTCCCGAAAACACCCATTTTGCAAGTGCGGAGGGGGCTGTCAAAATTGTTGTCTAGCAAAAATTGGTTTGCGAAGCAGGGACCAAACATTGTCCAGCAAAATTCCCCCATAGGAATCACTGTTTTGCGAATCGCTATAGGGATCACAAAAAGTGAATGTCTAGCGGAAAAAACTGTCATGCGGGGTAACTGTCTAGCGAGGCACCACTGTAGGTGTCTCCACTGCTTTCTTCCAATGCCCTTCTCTGAATTACTCTTCTCAGAGGTGCAAGCTTAGAGAGAGAGAGAAGCTCCAGGGGATCTACCACCATCTAGGGGCTGCAGAGGTCCCTACACATGAAACCAGATAAGACCGGGAAGTCATTTGAAGGTTTAGTTCTTTTGTTTGTTTTGTTTTTGCATTGTTTTTGGAAGGGAGTAAATAGCACTTTGCATTTTGAGACAAAGTCAGTTCTAATTTTGAAAATGAAAAAAGCAAGAGAAAGGGGCTGATTGTAAAAACAAGATGTTGGAGGCATGCCATTTATTAGATGAGGTGCCCTCTGGAGGTGCATTTCCTCTGCAAAAAAAGATTAAATCTCCTTTGAATACAAGCAAGAAGAAGAAGAAGAAGAAGAAGAAGAAGAAGAAGAAGAAGAAGAAGAAAGGGGGGAAGAAAAAGAAAAACCCTCCCCAACTTCTGGCACAAATATTGCAGAGCCCCAAGGATCATACAAATGGTCTTCGGATCACAAGTAGCTGGTGAGCTTAATGATCCCACTTCTGATTTAGATAATCTGGGGAAAGTGAGGTTCATTTGTGCAAAAATAAAACAAACTAAAATGGCCAGTATTTTGTTCCATAGTTCTGCTAGTCCAGCAGGACTGCCATCATTAGCAGCAGTAGACTGCCACTAATTAAAGAGTTCCTGGTTCAATTTCAGGCTGTTTACAACTCGAGAACAATACGACAAAGTTACCTAGGACCTGAAATCAAAACAGGAACTCTTTAATTAGCAACAATCTGCCACTGCTGGTGATGTCACTCCCATTGTATTAGTGGGGTGATGGAACAGGATGTTGTGTGTTATTTCTAAAATTGTGAGTCTCTCTCCAATTTCTTTTGGAATTTTATTGGCCTAGCTACACATTACTTTTTTCAAAGTGAACTGAACACTTGCCACCCTTCAGAATACAGCAAAGCTTGGAAAAGTTCCTCTCCTTTTTTTACTACAGTGCCTTCCTGGGTGGCAGAGTCTGGAAACTTGTCAAAAAATATAAGTTTTCTAAGTTTTGGAATAGCCAAATGGTCATGTTTGCATGGATAAGGGTGAGCTTAGGAACTCAAAGAGAGAAATGTATGTATGATCCTTTCTCTCCAAAACATGTGTTTCCATGGTTTCATATAATTCTTTTTAGTTCCATTTCCATCTGTGGTCAAGGTGTGGATTCCCTGCAACCCCCACATTTTTATGAAGGAAAACAAACTGTGATGGTAACCCAGAAGATAAAGAAAGGAAAAATGAGAGGCAGTGTTTCAGACAATTGGTTACCATGACTAAAGGGACAGCAACCCTGTTTTGATGAACAATTTCAGCACAAGGGAGGAAGATGACAGAGTCTCTGTCAAGAAAACCATTTAAATAACCCACCTCTTGTTTAAAAAATGTCCATGTGCAGGTTCATGGGCAGGTATTCAAAAATATTTTGTACCTGAATACATGGAAGAAAGAGGGAGAGGCAAGGATGAGGGGAAGGGGAAGACAATCTGTTAGTGCAAGGTTCTCTCAGACTAATAGCACCCTGGTGCCAATTGGTCAAGCAGGAGTCGTTGTTGTTTAGTCGTTTAGTCGTGTCCGACTCTTCTTGAGCCCATGGACCAGAGCACACCAGGCCCTCTTGTCTTCCACTGCCTCCCACAGCTGGGTCAATTTCATGTTGGTTGCTTCACAGACACTGTCCAGCCATCTCATCCTCGGTCGTCCCCTTCTCCTCTTGCCGTCGCACTTTCCTAACATCAAGGTTTTTTCCAAGGACTCTTTTCTTCTCATGAGATGGCCAAAGTACTGGAGCCTCAGCATCTGTCCTTCCAGTGAGCACTCAGGGTTGATTTCCTTTAGAATTGATAGGTTTGTTCTCCTTGCAGTCCAGGGGATTCTCAAGAGCCTCCTCCAGCACCACAATTCAAAGGCATCAATTCTTCGGCGGTCTGCTTTCTTTATGGTCCAGCTCTCACTTCCATACATCACAACAGGAAAAACCATAGCTTTGACTATTTGGACTTTCGTTGGCAAGGTGATGTCTCTGCTTTTTAAGATGCTGTCAAGATTTGTCATCGCTTTCCTCCCAAGAAGAAGGCGTCTTTTAATTTCATGGCTGCTGTCTCCATTTGCAGTGATCATGGAGCCCAGGAAGATAAAATCTGACACTGCCTCCATATCTTCTCCTTCTATTTCCCAGGAGGTGATGGGACCAGTGGCCATGATCTTAGTTTTTTTGATGTTGAGTTTCAGACCATTTTTTGCACTCTCCTATTTCACCCTCATTACAAGGTTCTTTAATTCCTCCTCACTTTCTGCCATCAGAGTGGTATCATCTGCATATTGGAGGTTGTTGATATTTCTTCCGGCAATCTTAATTCCAGTTTGGGATTCCTCCAGTCCAGCCTTCTGCAAGCAGGAGTCAAAGAGTTGAAAAACACAGAAATGTCCCTGCTCTATGGGTTATATTGCAAAATGACTGAAAAGGGGGGGCATAGGGACTGAGACAGGAAGTCATCTGCAAGGAGGCTTGTTCTGGATGCAACCCATGAGAAGGGAATCATCTTCTTATTTTGTTGCCTGTCTGGATTGTTCCTTCCCTGTGTAAAGAGAGAAGTAGCTTTTTCCCACACTTCAGTGGAGGCTGAAAACGGATGCATTCAAACTACCTCACAATCAGGCGATTGCATAAAGGTGGGGCCAGCTGGAAAAAAAATGCTTCTATCCATCACACAGCCCAGGCCAATTTTCAGCCACCTGAATGAACTCTGAGGGAGGCCAAGTCAAGATGCCTTGTGCAAGTGTCTGGAGAAAGAGAAGAAAAATCAATACTGCTTTTTTTGCTCTCTACTGTTCAATCAGACCTTTTGATTTGTTCGGAGAAGAGTCGTGTAGCTTCCCCCACCCCCCTTGTTTTTTGGCTGTCAGGAGGTGACTGTGATTCAAGGCCCCTATCCCAGAAAGTGTCAATTTCAGACTGAAATGAGCAGAGAGTGCTCTTGTGGGAACAAAACAGAAACCTCTCTGATAAAACCATGGAAAACAAGTCATGCACTTTTGCAAAATTCTCCCCTTTGATAGTATTGCCAGGCTATGCATCAGTGGCTTCACTGAAAGAATAACACCATTAAGGCCAGGGACCGTTACTCAGAGGAATCTGAAGCATCAGTTATAACCCTCAAAGGCACAGTGCCACAATGAAACTAAAATGAGATCATTAGAATTTAAGAATAATCGTGTTATATACTTCTTCTTTTTTCCCTGGAGGTTTTCAGGATGAATACAGAGAAGGTCCATTTCAGTTTGAATTAGTCATGAGACCAATTGACGATGGAATGAAGGGTCGGACCTACATGATACATTCCGCTTCTTTTTAGAAGAGGTGCTCTCTCGGGGTAAAAGGCATCTGATTCTCATAGCATTGGATTTTTCTTTACCAGTGGAGCTTGCATTCAGCATGCTTTGTTTTATGATTGCTGGAAGACTAATAACAAGTCTTAATGCTGAGGCAGGTACCTCTGAGGAAATCATGTTGTAGGACAAATAACAAATTAATCTCAAGGGATGCACATTCCCCTTAACATCTAGTCTGACCCTTAGCCAAAGAGCTGAAATAACTACAATTTCCTTGAAATAACTACATTCTCTTGAACCATTGAACGGAATCCTGTTTATTTAATGTGCATAAAGGAAATCACATACATTAGAGCAGCACATTGCTGCTAATTAACAAGGTGCTAGTTGTGTTCCTCAGCATGTGCTTGAGTGCAGAAGCAGTTGTACGCCCAGGAATACAACCAACACCTCAGTAATGAGTGACAATTTGCTACCACAAGTTCACATGATTTTTCCTTGTGAAGGCATACATTGCCATTTGGATTCTACCCAGTATTTGGGGAGAACAAGTGAGTAAGCAACGTTTCAAGCTTCACAGAACTCTAAGGGAGAAAACACAGAAGGTCTGTGATGTTTCTGAACCTGCACTTTCTCACTAAAAAAAATTCACCTTATCAATCTGCTCTGTAGATAAGCAGAGTTCTCTAGCCTTCCAAGCTGTCAGACTGACAAATTTCTGCAACTCTTCCCTTGAAACATAGCAGCCAATGTCATACTCAAAGACAGCGATCTCTTTTAAAAAAGATTAGAAAGAGGTCCTTTCTTGGACTTTTCTTTCTTGGAGAAAGAATGAATAGTGGTATTGCATAGAGGTCTAAAGGAAAGGGTCATTAAAAGTCTGCTTATTGTTGCAGAGGAAACAGAATTCCTCTGTCTAATAGTGAAGGTCACTTTGAATTTGAACAGAGATCAGGAAGAAGTAAACAGCCATTGTGCCTGCAGGAGCCCTGGCTTTTGTTAAGTATATAAGCTTGGTGTAAATAGATTTATTTATTCAGCTTTTGTCCTGGTATCCCATCAAAAAGGGCTTAAGGCAGTTAACAGTAAAAAAAAAAAATGCAGGCAAAATTCCTGCTTAAATCCATTATATAAATAAATAAATTAAAAACACAGCTTAAAACATACAGTAAAAAAAAACCTGCAATGAAATGCATAGCCAGCACCTAACCGAGCTGTGCAGGAAGACATCCATGTTTGCCCCCTTGAGGGAAAGAGAACAGGCACAGCTGTCTCTGTATATGACCTAGTGCAGTGGTCCCCAACCTTGGGCCTCCAGATGTTCTTGGACCTCAACTCCCAGAAATCCTGGCCAGCAGAGGTGGTGGTGAAGGCTTCTGGGAGTTGTAGTGCAAGAACATCTGGAGGCCCAAGGTTGGGGACCACTGACCTAGTGCACTGAGGGTTCCTCACAGGAAGACCGGCATTTGTTCCACTGAGAAGAGAGAAAGCTGACTGTTCAGTTGTCGGGAAGCCTGTATGAATTGCCCCAAATTTCTCACATTTAAAGAATCTTAGTGGTGTGTTGTGATGCTTAGGTTCGTTCGTTCGTTCGTTCGTTCGTTCGTTCGTTCGTTCGTTCGTTCGTTCGTTCGTTCCTTCCTTCCTTCCTTCCTTCCTTCCTTCCTTCCTTCCTTCCTTCCTTCCTTCCTTCCTTCCTTCCTTCCTTCCTTCCTTCCTTCCTTCCAGAATTATATTAAATGCTTATCCAGGTGAATTAAGATCCCACGTACCTTGGGCCCTGCATTAACCAATGGGGTTGTTTGTTCTTTCCAAAATATTTCAATAAATAAATAAGGGCAGATTTAAACTAAAACCCTATCTGTCACGCACCCGTCTGTTAGCCGATGATGAGGCCACCGTGTGTAATTAAACAATCATTTATATTCTGCGCGAGCATGTGCCAAACAATAAAGTACTCTCGAGAGCCTCGTGCTGCTGAGGCATTTAATCCATGCACAGAAGGAGTTTGCTGCAAAGCTCCTCGGGCAGAATGGGGCTTGTCCTCGTGGAGCAGGACGGGGAGGGGAGTTTATATTCTTCAATAATTTGATAACACGGTGGAATAATTTCAAAAGCTAATAAGGATGCTGCTGCATTTCCTGGGCCAAGTCCACATTCTGTTGGCTTGCCTTTCACATACTTTGCCAGGGTGAGATGATGTGGGGTTGGAATGTGTTTATATGGTACTCTCGTACTTCAGGGTGGCATAGCTGGCTTTCATGCTCCACATACTGTCTCACAATCACCCTGAGAGGTAGGTCATGCTGAGACAGTGTGACTGGCACAGTGGCACCTGGTTTTTCTTAGTCCCCATCTCTATAACCACTACACCATGCTGCCTCTCCCAATGTAATACAGTAAGACAGACTGGATGTTTCTGTGTGTGTACTTGTATATGTGTGTCAGACAGGGCAGGGAAAGAGAGGCAGGAAGAGAGAGGGTGGGGAGAGCATACTTTGAAAAGTTACTTTTGGACTACTATTCCCAGAATCCCCCAGCTAGCATGACCATCAGTATTCTGGATATTCCTTCTAAGTTCTCATACACACACATGCATGCAATTCTACAAAATGGGAGGGGATGGGAAGGAGAAATAATGGGAAGACATTAGCAAATGTTATTTACCATGTATTTTCATGGACTACAGCCCACTGCATGATGCCACATTTTTCATGAATCTGGACATATTAAATCTCTTGGAGAAGGGCTCCAAATAATCAAAATCTGCCTTTTGCATTGGCTGAACCATTTTAATGCATTGCTTTTATATTAAAATACAGATTAAATATTTTAATTAAATATTAAAATATTTAATAATAATTAAAATAATTATTATATTAAACAATAATGATATAGTTTAGGTATACTTTAATGTTATATTATATTAACAATATATACATAGTGGCTGAAATGAAGAGAGTTACAGCAGTCCACCAGACTGGGGAAAGCTGTATAGTGTTATTCTATTCTATTCTATTCTATTCTATTCTATTCTATTCTATTCTATTCTATGTGAAATTGCTATTTGGACTGTGGCCTGGAGTGAACAGAGCGGCTTTGAAGAAAGAGGAAGGACAGCCACTTCCAAAGTCTAGCTAAATACTATGTGAAGAAACATTTCCATTCCTTTGTCCTGAATCTCCCACATTTCCACTCCAGTTCTAGAATTATGAAATTGGAAGGAATGCTGCCCACTTTCTCCATTCATTTTTTAAAAAACCTCTACCACTTTCTCCAGCTCTTTTGTTTAGTCGTTAAGTCATGACAAACTCTTCGCGACCCCATGGACCAGAGCATGCCAGGCCCTCCTGTCTTCCACTGCTTTCCGGAGTTGAGTCAAATTCATGTCTCCAGCTCTACAATAATATTTTTGCAGTATAGTAACAAAAAGTCAAGCTCATTATATTATGGAACAATACTCATTTTGCATGTGGGAGGTTCCAGTTTTCAATCCCTGACAATTCTCATGAAAAGACAGCAAGTGATGGTTCTATAGACTAATAATCTGACCTCTTATTAAGTGGTTTTTAATTTTTTAAAGGATTCTCTTTGTCACACTCTTTGGCCCATTACCTCTGGGCCAAGCCCTTTTCTACAGAGATCACACAATTAAATGAAGGAATTCCCTGAGTGCTCAGAATCCCTGATTACCATAGCAGGAACTTTTCACACCCCCTACAGTTTGCAAATTAACTGTTTTGTGATTGGTCAGGAGGTGTGCACAGGCTTTGTGAATGTGATCGTGTCTCCAGAATACTAATGAAATTCTAGGTTCTAAGATGAGCTACTTACAAACTATACACTGGATTCCAGGCATACTGAATTTATGGGGACATTTGAAGAGTATGGTGTTCTGGTCTCAACTCCTTTGGAATATAAAAATTTATCTCATTTTTAATGCAGTAAACAAATGGACGCCATTGCAGAGCTGACGCACACCCAGACTACAGTGGGAAAACAGGGATCTGTCAGTCTCTTGAGTCTGGAGTCAGGACTGCTAAGTTGCTAATCTAAACATCATCTTTCCTAATGAAGTCTGAAATAGAAATCATGTTTTTGTGGACTAATATTTCATTTGCCATGGTGGATCACAAATGAAAATTAAATTAGGTTTCTCTAAATGTGATATTTTGGAAAGGCAGAGTAATGACAGGCAGCCAATTAGAGTCCATGGAAGGGGTAATTTCATTGCTGTTGGCAAGCCGAATACCCAGTATAGGGAGCAAGAAATAAAATATAGTCTCTTTCCCTCATCCCTGTCAAGATTTCTGCCTTCTGTTCATCTCCAGTTATGCCAGTTTTTAATGATCATTCAAATTTCTTTGACCCGTCTGTTTTTGGAAACGGAAGCAGGAAAACCCAAGGAAAGGGGATTGGAAGTTGGGAGTTAGGATTTGGAAAAGAAATCCTAACACTTTGCCTTAATAAGCCAGTGTGAGCTTCTCTGTCTCCCAAATTCTTTTTGGGGTGGGGGAGGAGCTCCCCTCAAAAACAGAATTGGGTAATAACTTTATTGAGACAACAAAATATCAAAAAAGAGGAAGAGAAAAAGAAGAAGAAGGTGAACTTCTGAGACTTTCAGATCTTTTCATCAGACAGGCCATTGCAATACTTGGGTGCAGGGAATGGAAGAAATAGAAAAATTCAAAATTCATCCTGGCCAGATGTTCTAGATATGGGAGAAAGAGCTACTTCAGTTCCAAAACACAAACTGCAACCTTGGAGTTGCATCTTGAACTGTGGGGTTCTCAAGTTGCACCTCAACAGATTTAGAATCAATTACTTACTTCCATCTTCGATTTCGAAACCTTTATTGGCATATATACTTCCATCTTTGTAAAAAGGAAATTTACAAACACTCAGCAAATTGTCCAGTCTTTAACTTCAAAGTTGTTTTCAGCTGAATTTGCTTTAAAAATCCATACATTTTGTCATGTTCTTATCAAAAACAAAGACAAAAGCAATCCTCTCCCATCCCTAGTAGTCTGGTGGCATCAATTGGATGGCCTTTTGAAGGCTATGAAAGGTGTCCTAACCTTGTTACGTGGCCATCTGTGGGAAGCCAGGACAAAACAGAAGTGCCCCGCGGCTATAAGGGAAGAGCTCCATTGGCAGGTGGGCTTGCCCAATGCAGAGGCATCTGGTATGCCCACTGAAAGTTATGTGGGCATAAACCTATTGCAGTGCTTGTCCATGAAGCCTGTTTGATACTCCACCTGAACATGCCATTATACAGTTACAGTATTAACTGAAAAGTGTCCATGGAGGTAAGCATGAGGTGGCAATTCTACTCATTGATCCTTTGAAGAGGTGGTTGTTAATCGGGGATCTCTGAGTTGTGAATTTCCTAATTGGCAAAAGGTTGGCCTGTTGACCCTTGGAGTGTGCTTCAGCCTCACAAAATCTAAGAAGTCTGCGAATCTCTGAAGTGCTGTCTTTTCAACAGTGGCACCTATTAATTGAAAGACTTGTCACAGACATGATTACCAGGCAGTCATGCCTCTTCTTGTATTAACATGCATATGACCTTGCATTTCCCTGTTGGGTGTTATTGTTTGTTTTTTCTTTTTCTTTTTTCTTTTTCTAATTTTTCCCAAAAGTTTTGATTGCATTTTTGGTTAAAAATTTGTTTGGGCTGCCTTGAAGAATCAAGAAGGGACAGAGATTTCAAATGGATAAATACAACTCACACCACAGTAGTCAAATTAGACATTAGATTATCTGATTTTGCTGTCTACAGCAAGACTTCTTCACAGATTCATACGACGGTAGACTTGAACATGGATTCGTGTTTGTCTACCACTGTCCAACGATAAAGCAAAACAGGCAGGTAGGGAAGGGAAGGAGGTGAGGAAAACCATCTACTCTGAGAGACAGCTTTCCCTACTTGAGGAGCACTTCTTCCAGAGATGTTGGCAAGTCTTTGGTACCAAGTCTTGAGACTTTTCAAGTCCCTACTAACAACTAGCTTTTTTCCCTAGAAAAATGGGAGGGTGGATGGATTCTGAGTCACAACTTGAGTCCGAGTTATTGAAAAAAAAAAACCTTGTGAAGTCCTACTCGAGTCAACGGTGTAACATAAGTCTGACTTGACAGCGAGTCCTATGACTCGAGTGCCCAACCCTGACTTCTGAAAAGGCTAAGAGTATCATCTAGTATGAATTCAAATGATTGAGTGTCGCTTACACGTTCCTTCAAGCCATCCATGTGTCTCTTGTCTATATGTGTCTCCTCAAATATTTTTGCTAAGTAATTCGTTTTCCATACGGCAGGCAAATTATTGTTCCTGCAACTCTAACTGTTATTCGTCCTTCTATCTCCCCACCCCCTCTTCTTTCTCCAGGAACCTTCTGCATCATTTCACTGTGCACATGTGTGGCTGGAATCAACTTTGAGCTGTCCCGATACCCTCGATACCTGTACGGACTTCCCGACGACATCAGCCACGGCTACGGCTGGTCCATGTTTTGTGCTTGGGGGGGCCTGGGGCTCACTTTGATCTCCGGCTTCTTCTGCACCTTGGCCCCCTCTGTTCAACCTGTCCCCAGGACCAACTGCCCTAAATCG
The DNA here is from genome assembly GCF_051106095.1 of Pogona vitticeps. NCBI lineage: Eukaryota > Metazoa > Chordata > Lepidosauria > Squamata > Agamidae > Pogona > Pogona vitticeps. The sequence continues at coordinate 174,676,342 of NC_135787.1, forward strand.
AGACCTGAAAATGGGACAGTGTGCTAAAACAAATGCAAACAAACCTATAAATATACATATTATAAATATATATATATAAATATATACATAAAACATATATTATATATAGATCTCAAACAGATGCCAGTGCCAAGGTAGAGTGGAGTCCAACGTGGCGCCTACATCTTCTCTACAGACTTTGTTATTGCTCTTGTTCTTTCTCCTGGAGGTGGGAATAGCTTTGCTGCAACACCGCTCTTCCATCTAGTTCTTTAAAAATTTTCAGCATCCCAGTTCAAAAAGTCAAGTGAACATATTGTTGCGTCTGTCTACTGCCAGTTGTGGGGGAGGGAACGTGCTAGGGATGGGGAAAAGGGAAGTATTTTGGTGTATGTGGTACCGAGTCTGTACAGGAAGCTGAAACAAAAAAACACAACCTTGTCTGCTACAAATCGGGGAAATACAAAACGAAAAATAAAACAGTTGAGTTACCTCTCTAAAATGTAGCCTCTTCAGCACCATCTTCAGAAACCCTCCTCCTAATACTCTCTCATAAAAACAACAACACACAAATCATTTCCTGTTATTTTGAGTTGCCAACAAAAGGGAATAGAACATCAAGAAAAGTGTCCCTTTATTTGCTAAACTTTAAGTGGGTGGAATCAAGAATCCCATGGAATAAAACTGAAAATGAGGACACTTTAAGGGATGCTGTTTTTGAACTTCCATCTGCCTTACTGAGGAGGCTGAACTGCTGACAGAAATGCAGAAGAGAGCCTTGCTGAAATGCTGTGATATATGTGTCTATAACCTCTCCTTCCTTCTTCCCCTTGTTTATTTTTTTGAAGAAAAGAAATTCAAATATTACTGTGTGATCATCCACCAGACCATCTCCACAGTGTTTGTGACTGAAGGCATCAAGACTTGCAGGATATCTGAGGAAAAGTTTTTGTTTTGAGACGACAGGTCTCATTGGCTAGATTTTGGTCTGCACAGGTGGTTTCTCTCCCCACAAGAATCAGCAGGAAATGGCACATCTTAGGTACAAGGCATTGTGGGATTGAGGGGCAATGGCCTTTCTGGCTAGTTGATGATGCAGAAGAAGTTTGGGCAGAGGGTTTTGTTGTTACTGTTGCTGCTGCTGTCATTTTATTAACTGTAGACAAGGGGTTAAAAGCCATTGCAGAGAACTGGGGAGCTCTGAATTGTGTGTCACTGATGAGGACAAGACACGGTGCCTCTTGTTACATCCATGTACACCAGAATAAGACATCTTATACTTGTCATCAGAAGTTGTTCTTTATCCTCAGTTTTTCTCCCTGTGTTTGAGAGAAAACATCTCCATACACATGGAGCAGAAGGAGATAGAGGCAAAAAATTGAAAATCCATTTCCCGTAAATTCAGTCTTTATATGGCATGGTTGTGGCTGATTCAACAACTGGAACTATCTCTTCCTCTTTCTTTCTCACCTACCTTTTTTTTCTTTCTCTCTTTTAATTCTCGCTTCCTCCCTCCTTCTCTCTATACCTAGCCCTCCCAATCCATACTATTCATGCCAAAGATTCTGGGACAGATAATAGTGGGGATCCATTCTTGGGATGGATTTGTTTTTTTTTTTAAAAGGGAGTATACATAAAGACTCATTTTACTATTCCTGTTCACATAAAGTAAAAGGAACAGTAGAACGTCTGCCAATTTAAAAATAAATAATGATAGCAATGAGATGTGGTGTATATACCAGAATTTTCCAAGTATTTTGAATCTGTTAAGAAATATGGTGTCATCCCTCTGATGTCAATGTCCTCTAGTCCTACCTAGACATGCAGATAAATCATGCAGTACACAGTTTGTGGGACTATTCTAGTCTAGTGGCAAGTGGGGAAAGTGTCCAGTTTCTCCCTCACATCAAAACCACTTTTGGAGATCCATCAGAGTTTATCTCTGTTTTGTCCTGTATTTTTCAACAATAAGAAATTCTAGTCATCTGCCTCAGCCCATCCATCAAAGAAAACAGAATTATAGAAACGGCTTGGCAATAGGTCCCTTTGAACACAATTTTGCTACATTCTGACCTGCTTGTCACAAGGCCTCCTCCAGTAATAACTTCAGAGAAGAGTCATAAGAAGCTGGATTTAAAGTGTAAAGCTGCACTTTCATCAGACAGATGTTGTGTTGGCAATAGGGGGTGTTGGAAGCCTTGACAACAAGATGTGAGATTTAGAATGTCTTCCATTTGGCTGAGCTGAATTATTTATCATTCTTGAGAGCCAAAAGGGAGTTCAAACACCTAATTTGAACCACTACTTTTACAGAACAATTTCCATCACTTTAGTGTCTTTCCTTATGGATTTGTCATTGGATCATCTACAAATTTTCCGCTGTTTCTTCTGATACGAATAGTAAAAAGCAAGGGACTTTGAGGGTTTCTCTTGCCCCAGTGGCTTAAATTGCCATATTATAAAGAATCTAAATGTAGTATCTCGTATCTGGTGTGTGTGTGTGTGTGTGTGTGTGTGTGTAGTGTGTGCATACATACAGCCTATACACAGAGTTTGATTTTGCAGTCTAGACCATCCTGCAAAACCCTGTGCTTATAAAACAACAGTGCTCATTCACAGAGGCAGCAAAACGAATCCTTGATTTCCATCTAGCGAAATCAATACCTTTTTGTCTAACTATATTGGTGCAATTACACCATAGCTACATTTATGCATCAAAGTAGATGTCTTTGGCCTGAGACCAGGTATATATCTGACACACCCCTCATTTACTCCAATTGAAACCTCATAAAATCTACAGACTTCAAGGAGTTAATATAGAGCTTGCCTGAATCATTTTCACTGTACAGTTCCCGCACGTCACACACACACACTGATGACGCAGTTTTGTTTTCCTTCTATTGTTGGTCTTGTTCTTATTTGCACCCTTCCAATTTAAAGCAAGACACACAAGGAAGATAACAATCCACATCTTCAAAGCAATCCATACATGTAATTAAGTAAATCAAATGTAAGATAAAACCAATAGGACCTATCAATGCAATCTTCTTAAACTCCTACAAAGCCTTTGTTCTTACTCTTTGGATCCTGGCCCTCCCCTAGGTCACAGTTAAAATAGGCTGCTCATTCCCAGTTGTTTGTGATGTCCAGGAGTGGTGAATTCTGTAACGTAGAAAATAACCATGGCGATAGATGCACATACACAGAGACAAACGAACACAAAGAAGACGAGCATAATGTACAATGTATTGGGATCATCTTGAGTATCATTCTTTGGCTGGTTATTCAAAATGCTAATATTATTAGAAGAAATTGCTGGAACGAAGTAGGAAACCCCCTCAAAGAAAAAAAAATAAGTAGCCAACCCCCTTGCTTCATTGTTGCCTTCAATTTTTGACTTGTAAATCTGTCACAAGCAACAGAAAAACTTGAAAGCTTCATTATCATCTTACTGATGTGCCATAGCAAATAGGCCTTGTCTGCTGTGCTCATAGCATAGGGTCATGTAGGTATGTCAACATCCCTATTCTGAAAGAAGTTCTGGGATTGTCCTTCCCTGTTGGCCTACTTCACTATATCAGTGCATGATATATAGCTATCCCTGTCCCTTCCATTTAGTTTGGAGCAGCCCCCATACACACACCTAATTATTTGCATCAGGATAGCTTCTATTCTTCCTGGAAACCCCTCCCCAGTGCACGAAGTGTGAGCAACAAGATGCAAATTCCTTTGCACTACTTGCGTGCTTTCCGAAAAGGATTGCACTAGGTCTCCAACCAGTATTGTACTCTGCTAAAGGCCACCATGATAAGATACCAACTGACCAATTCAATGGGAGTCTTCCAAGTTAATTGGAATGTTGCAATGATGACCCTAGCTCAAAACAGTATATGTGTGTATTTATCTGTATATAGATGTACATATGTAAATTAGCAAAGAATGCCAATAGATTTTGTGGTTCCTTAGAATAGTCTGAAACTGATGCACAAATGTAATGCTGCTATTGGGCTAATATGTTTTGTAAGATGGATTTCCTGTTGATCTATTGGGGAAATATTCCAGAAAGTCAAAATGACCACCTTCTCTGCCTCATTTAAGATGCTGAGTGCAAGAAGGGGCAAATCACCTTGGGGGGGGGGAAGCAAACTCCCAGACCTTTACTCTATTACAACCCTGGGATCATCTGATGAGCCTGACACTACAGAGTGTAGTGAGCTGAAGATTTGTACCCTAAAACTGAGATCTTCACCGCAGACTTTCTCAGTGATTATGTCAGTTTTTCCATCATGTTTTATAATAATCTTAGAACTGCAGAGATAGAAGGGGCCCCTACGGATCACCAAGTTCAGCTCCAGGGAGGAAGGCACATTGGGGAACCAAATTCCCTAACCTATGGTTCCACAGCCAGAATCCTGAACCACTCAGCTCTCCAACAGTCCCCCTCAAAGCATTTCAGGAAATGAGGGAGATTCCCAGCACCTCTTACCAAAACTTGTTTTCAGTGTGCCTTGAGGAGAGAGAATGACTTTGAAACTATTTTACATCTGTTGTATAGATATGCCATAATTCTGTATTCCTGTGAGTGTCTTGGAGAACTACTCATCCCCAAGCTCCAGGGGTGTTGGTTTTCGACGTGCATTATCCCCAACCACCAATCTGGGATCATGTGATAAAAATTTCCTCACCATTCTATAAGATGACACAAATGGTTGTATCACAATAAGGTGCACCTAGTGGTAAATTACTGTTTAGTAAGCAGTGTAGTTGTTTGTCTCCTGGATCAGCTTTCCTCAACCTGGTATCCTCCAGATATGTCAGGCTATGACTATAACATCATCCTCATCTAGCTCCAAATGATGGAAGATATAGCCAGACCCAAGTGAAGTACTGATTTTTTTTTTATTATTTACTACAGCCTCTAGAATCCACATACTGGTTAGGACAGTCTAGGAGTTGCAATCTGAAGATAAGACTTCTTTTGGACTAAGCGATATAGACAGAAGATTTATTGCTTGAAAATTGTCCCCATTATGACACGGGCACCAGAACTTTCCAGAAACACCACTTGCCCTGAATGCCAATTTCACTGGGTGTGAATGACTTTAAAAAAAAATTCCATGGTTTTAATCTATACTTGACTGATTAATACTGACTGACCAATTAATGATTTCAACAGGGACCAAATCCAGGAATACATATAATAATAACAGCTGCTTTCCCACTCTGTCCTGTCACTGATTTGGTGCTGATTATAAAATATTTGGTAGTTTTGCAGTCCGTCTAAGGGGCCACCATCTCCTTAATGCTACTTGGCATCTGTTGGGTAAAGAGCCCAACTCGATGAAGTGTTCAGAGCTTAACTCCAGAGAAAATGTGAGAAGGGCACTGCAGAGATTCTCTTTGAGGTGTGGACTGCAAAACTGTCCAGGCTGAGTAGCAATCTCCCCACCTTCTTGCTGGGCAATCGGGTTGGGTGTTTACTGTCTGGGGAACAGGGGTATGTTGAGCTTGCAGAAAACAGAGGCACCAAGAGAAAACAGAGTGGGGCCTGAAAGCAGAGCTTGTAAAAGTTACTTTTTTGGATGGCAGATCCTAGAATTCCCCAGCCAACTCCCAGATTCTTGGAGTTCGCAGTCTAAAACAAGGTAACTTCTCTAATCTAGAATAGAACATTTCCCCTACAGAGTTCAACCCCAAAGTCTGAGTCCCTATGATACTCCTCTAATCTGGTTCCTTTTCTCCCACTCTGTCTCCCTTTATTTTCTCTCTCTCTTTCTCTCTCTTTCTCTTTCATGGAAATGTTTTGTATAAATAGGAAAGTTTCTATTCCATGAACTCCATTTTCATATCAACCCCTTCCGTGTGTGAGTGTTTTCAGATCCAGATGCCTGTTAAAAAAAATAAAATTGTACAAATTTAAAATTGTGAACTGGAGGGGACGGGGAAGGGAGGGGTGGGATTTGATTGTCAAGTGAAGATGCAGCATCTGTCTTTCCTGTGGAATATTTTGACACCACCCCCCTGACATGGCCTCATGGGTGACCCTCCTTTGTCAGGGGTGGTGGGGGCGGCAGCAAGGGAGACCTAGAGCATCAGAACCTCTGTCGTTGTTCCTGTTTTTTCCGTAGATGTCACCGGTTTCTAAAGCAGACTGTTTGCATGTATTGCTGTCCAAGGAAAACAACCCCCCCAAAAGTTTTTTTTTTAAAAAAAAATAGCAACAACCCTGTCTCAGAAAGGCTTGTAAGGTCTCTGTGTCATAATAAAGTCAATGTCATAAAAGTTTATTGGGGAGAAAGTGAGGAGCGAGGTGAAATGGTTCTTTCCAACAAATTGTTTTACTATTCTGTTGCTAAAGCAGCTCCTGACATCTGTTCCTGTTGGGTTATCCTTCCTTGGCTGTACTGACCTTGGCCAAGATGGATGCTCGCCAAAAGGTTTATCTCCTGAGCAAGTGACCTTATGAGGCTGCCTGACTATGCAACAGCCAATAGGAGATACGCATTTAACCTGGTTTGATTGTCTTCTCCTTTATCAGAAGAAGATCTTTGCTCTTTTCAGGAGAGATGCAGCACAACCCCCATCGTTCTTAACAACAGAATGACGAATTCACACATTACAGGAATGGCATGGGGGATGGCCCTCTAGCCAGGGATCGGGAAAATTACTTGGATGGACTATAACTTTCAGAATTCCCTGGACCTTGTGGCCTGGAGATTCTGGGAATTGTGATCCAAAAGGATAACTTTTTCATGCTTTGGTCCACCGTCTCATGCCATTGCAGTAATGAAAAAAAAAACATGCAGAAACAACAGACAAGGGGGAGCTGCAGGGGAAGAATTCCACAAACCCTATTCCCCAGTCTGGCCTTGTAATCCCCCTTTGGATTTCATTCTTCCTACCCAAAGGTGACATTTGTGCATTAGTGGAGTGAAATAAGTTGGAGCTACTGAGAAAGCATGGCCATCGTATCCCTATTACAATTCAGTTCTACAGTGGACCCTCTACTTACGGAATTAATCCATATTGGAACGGTGGCTGCAGGTCGAAAAGTCTGTAGGTCGAGTCTCCATTGACTTACAATGCATTGAAAACCGATTAATCCCATAACCAGCCATTTTTGTTCCATTTTTGTTCCATTTTGGTTTTTTTCTGGTCTGTAGGTCGATTCTCCGACTGCAAGTCGAACCTAAATTTTGCAGCCAGAGAAGTCTGTAACTCAAAAAGTCTGTAAGTCGAGCCGTCTGTAAGTCGAGGGTCCACTGTAAATCCCATTGAAACCCTAAGTATTGTATCCCTAGGAGAAAAGTAAAACTCCCAGGGTGTCCCACTATAGCAGTTTGCATAATAATTCTGAAATGCTACTTTTCTGCTAACTGAGAGTTTGTTTTTAAATGTGCCAAGTGCAACACACTTGCATTCACAAGCCCCCGCACAACAGCCTGATGTGATATTTCCCCAAGAAAAGTGTTTCCACTTGATCTTCCTGAACTTGTATGTTTGGGTTTGTTCTTTTGGAGTATTCAGTAGCTCATCTAGCAGAGCAGTGACCTAGCTTTTGTCTTGCTCCCTTCCTCTTGCACTACCAGTGCCCTATTGAACCAGAGGGCTATTTCATATGCCAAGGCAAGTCTTATCGACTGCCACAGCGATTGCAACATTTGTTAGGCATAGCAAAATGCAGTTGTTTTTACAGAAACTTGCAGAAGCTAAGCAGTTTCCACAGAAATCTGGGTCTGGCAATTTCTGTTCTATGGAACTGCAATCCAGTGCACGACCTTCATCATCTTTTCTGCTCCGAGTATTCCACTACAAGTGCTCCCTTCAAAATAATTTCCATAATCATCTGTCATGACTTGCTAATGTGAACTTATTTGTCCAGATTTGCATAATATATTCTCAAAAGCAGAATGTGAGATTTTGCATTTAGAATCCCCCCCTTTATGATAGAATTTGGCATTTGTAACGAAATGTATGACAATATTCGCAGCTCTCACAGCTGAACAAGATTCTTCGGTCTTACTGTGGCACTAACAGCACTGCCCTTTCCAGTTCCGTTCCAAAATAAGTCCCCAAATACATGAGTCTTATTTTGGGAAAAGACATTCCAAATCTGGCACCGGTATACAAAAGCTGCAATTTTATATGTAGTTGCTGTAGTTTACCAAAGTAAGCCCCATCAGACTCAGCAGAGCTTAGTTCTGGGGAGACATACCTAGAGATAGGATTTCATCCTTATAGTCAAAACCAATTATTACTTTGAGTAGAGCCACTGAGTTAATAGGGCTTACTAGTCAATATCCCGTTTGGTAAGTTATGCCAATTATGGCTGATGATATAATTTTTCAGAAATAAAACATTTCCAACCCTCCTGAAAGGCCCTAAGCTCCAGTGGAATCTCATTTGTTGTTGGAGAGCTTTTGGGCTGGGAGAGATAGAAGGAAGTCTTTAATTACCCACAATTCCAGCCCTTGGGAAAGTCATCTTGGTAGCACCAATTTTTGATAATTAAAGCCTTCACTACCATCTCATGTCTCCCAACAGCTTCCTGACAATGACAGGAATTTGACAGGAGCCTTGGAACATGGGGGAGAGGATGAAAAATGTTCTGTTTCCAGAAAATCTTTGCAGCTGATGACATCATCAGCCTTAAGCGGTGTAACTTAACAGAGCAGGATTTCAGTCATTAAGCCAGTCTTACATAAGCCTTATTCTTTCAGAGGGAGTCTACTCTAGTTAAGACTTCAAGTCATTTGATCTTCACAGAATAAACATAACAGATGCAATTGGAGTTTTGAGTATGAAAAAGAGCTTGTGCATTTTTACAGAAAGACTAAACCTGAAATTTTTGGCAGGAAAAACAATTCTCAAAAGGCAATTAAAACAACATCAGGTGTTCTGTCAGAATGTGTTGGCACTACAATGCTAGAAAAATATGAATAAAACTGGATACCAGTTGTGTCTGCATCTTGGACTGGAACAGAGTGTCGCTGGGCACAAATGGAAAAGGACGGATCGGTGCTGATCTATACTTGGGATGGTGATGTCTATCTATGCATGGGTGGCAGAAATCATTTGCCATCTTTGTTTGGTGCTGCCAAAAGAACTAGGCAACATGTTTCTGTGACTGTGGTACAAAAGACTGTTGCTGCTTTCTCAGCTGCAATTTCTGATTACAAATATGTCAGGCTTAAAAGGTGTCTTGGTTGATGTGCAAAGTTCTTATTTTTGAGCACATGCAGAAGCAGAACTTGGAAAAGACTTTGACGTCAAGTTCCAATGTCTGTACTTGCAGGAGGATTCTGGAAGCTGTGGTCTTTTCTAAGCTCTGTGTGGAAGCTCATAGCCTTTGCAGTAAAGTGAATGAGAAACAACAGAGTACCATTGATAAGATTAGACAGCCCAGATGGTGGATTTGTGGAAGATCTAGCTGTCAATGATGTGTAACCCTGCATAATTTCCCAGTCTTTAATTCTGCAATCCTGTGCATGCCCCCTGGGAGTAATCCCCACTGAATTCAGTGGGGCTTGTGAATGAATACACATTCATAGGATTATGCTATAGAAATGTTACCATAAATAAGATGAGGGGACTAAAAAAATGAAACTAAAATGCAAAAATCAGTTACTTTCTACCTGATACGTCAATATTTGTATTTCTGGTTTATTAATAAGAATTAACCAGAATATGCTACAGAAAGTAATGCAGCCCTAACATGTGTACCAATAAGATTCCGGTCAATGTATAACTTTAAACCTATTATAGCCAATCCAAGCTGTCCCCAGATAACTGAGTTAATGGAAAACAGCATGAAAGTTACAAAGCTCCAGATGGACAAAGTCACGTATAACAGAAACGTAGAAGAGGGGTGAGCTAGTACAGAGGTTTGGGGGTGCTTCCCTGTTCCTCATAGCATCCCTCTGGGCCACTTGGTTTTGTAATAAGGTTGTCTGATTACATCTTTCAAGGGACAGTGCTGAGCAAAAGAAAAATATCATTCATATCAGTTAGCATTTAGAGTCCACACAGTACAATATAGTGCACAATGTAAATTATGACCTAGAGTGCGGTTCTTCATCCTTTCATGCATATACTATCTGTCTCTCTGTCTGTCTGCCTGTATGCGTGAAGGGGAGAAGACATCTCCCTCTCCCTCTCCATATACACGTATACTGTGATGGAAGTTATTTATTGCAAACAGAAGTATTTGTACAGTGTTCATATCAAGCTTTCTTCTTCAACACCCCCCTTTTTCTCTCAGAAGTCTGTTCTCCATATTTTTCGGTTTCAGAGATAACTACCTCCCACACATATTATCACTGTCTCCAAACAAGTTGACACAAGGTGCGCACCTACTTTTAAGAAGAGCCTCCTTCCTGGAAGACGGGCTGTATATGAATCCATGACCTTGCTGATACCTAGAGTAGGTCACATGGCAACACTATCTTTAGACTTGATAGCTGTAGAATGCAAAGAGAAGAGGCATGTAGTCGAATGTTTCCATTAAGCAACCATCTCCCAGCTTCTATATTGGGGAAGAAGTGAGGTTAAAATGGTTTTTTTCCCCCTGACATGGAGCTTTCTTTATGCAAAGAGAGCTGGTTTGTGAGAGAACATTGTGTGGTAGCCAATCATGCATTTCTTCCACCTATTATCTGAAGTGAGACAGCCTTAAAGCTGTTTTGTTACTTTTGACTGGCTAATATGTCAGAACTCATATTGGTTTTATTGCTCCATCCCTTTTCTTGGCAATTGGACCTCTTCCATAGAACAATGGCCTGTGTTTCTGAGGTGATATTTAACAGGGTTGCTCACCTAGCCCCAATGGTGCCTAATGCATTTTCAATTGACTGGTCAACTTGCAGCATCAGCATGAAATCAAGATGGTACACACCAGTTCCCTTCAGGACATAACTAGAGGCCCTGTATAGATAAATATTTTCTGTGCTTTACTAGATCTAGCCATATCAAATGATAAACCCATTTCTAGATAGTGAGAAAGGATAATCTCATTGGTGCTGTATAACCTTACAGAAGGGAAATATCGATAAACTGGTTATTAAAGAATAGAATTAGACATGATGCTGATCCCGTATCTAGGAACATTGCTCCCTTAAGTGGCAAAGGATATCTAACTGTAAAAGCATGCAATTTGCATCACTGCTCTTTGCGATATAAACACAAACTTACTTTGTTGATCTGATTGCTGAGTCACACATCATAAAGGAAATAACATAGCTGGGGTGAAAACAATATAAGGGCAGGAAATGCACTTTTCTCTGAACCTTTACTTTCTCCAGAGTTGGATGGTTGAGTGCTAGAGAGGTGAGTAGGTGAAGAAAGAAACTGAAAAACAGAGAAAGAAATGTAATGAGGCATTCACCATGAGACAGATTTTTTTTTTTAAGAAAAGAAGGGGTAGGTGTTGTATGGAATGGTCACTAAACTAACATAAGAAACATCACAGTTTTGGACTACAGCTTCAAAAATATCCCAGTCAGGATGGCCAGAGGCCACTTACTGTTTCTGGCACAACGTATCCAACATAATCGGCACAAGTGGGGTCTACATAGCAAAATATCCATTCAGAGATTACTGAGAATGTCCTGCTGGTCTGAGTGGTACTTAATTACAAAGAATTCAGAACATTCAGTAGTGATGGCCCAGCCTTCAAAGGCAGTTTGTTGCATAGGAAAAGGCCCTTCCTTACCTCAAACAACAAAGCCATCAGTGTAACTCCTGTACACAACTCAGAAAAATTGATTTTGTTCCCTGATACGTGTAATTTAAGACTGCAGCATGAGTTTTGTCATCCGGACTCAAATGAAGTGTGGTTCACCAAGCTAAGCATAGTTCACAGTTCGCCAGACATATGTGGCAGCTCATCTAAACCTGAATAAGCTCCTGAGGTGAATCTGGAAGTTCAGTCATGGCAACATGGCAACTCCAGATCACCTCACCTGGATAACGAAGAATCTTCACAGATATACTCCTGAGGTGGACTTCAAGGCCAGTGGGTTGGTCCAGCTCTTAGTAGATTGCCATATATGGCCAGTGAGCATGTGTTGGTAACAGACACAGGTAGTGATGGGAGATGTCTGAGGTGAAGGAGGCTAGACTACAAATCCCAAATGTTTCTCATCCTGATAAAATGTGAATTGAATCCAAATGTTAAAAGTTTATTAAACTTGTGTTTTTGTTTTTTGGGGGGGCTGGGGAAAAGGCAAAATCATACAATATGACATGTCAAAAAAATGGCGACCATGTCTAGTCATTTCCTTCCTTATTAGTGGGATTATTCAGGACCTTTGCTATCCAGTCTTCTTCCCACATCATCATCTATGGCAGAAATAAGGATTTTCCTGATTGAATCCCATCAGTTAATCTGGAATGAAGATGAGACATTCTGCATTGTTTTCAGTCAATCTCGGGCCTGTCGTGAAATACAGTGGCCCAAGTGGCTTTTGGTGCTAATAATAATAATAATAATAATAATCCAATAATGTTACATTATTATTCCTGTTCTGAGATGATGTGAATAAAGTTATTGTTTGATTTTTTTTCACAGCTAAAGCTCTATCTTATTGCCTCTAACTCTTTCCCTTACTGATTACAGAAATTGTGAGCGATTGGGGTTAAATGCAACAGAGATTTTTAAAAACATTGTTTCTGGTTACTGACTCTATACACCTTTAAGAACAAGGGCTTTTGTTGATAGTTATGTTAGAGATGCCCCTAGGAATGCAAAATGGAAGCTGGTGATTTCATATTTAATTTCAGGACCGTGGAAGGCACTTTTATGTAATGCAGGACTTTTCTGGGAAGAAAAGCAAAGAAACAAGAACAGTTGAGAGGGATGCTGAACAGGAACCGTTGAACAGGACTTTTCTGAGAGGCCAATGACAAAACAACAAAACTTGGCTGCATCTTGCTTTTTTTTCCATTCAATTGGCAGAAAATTCTATATTTCCATCAATCTACAATCTTGTCTGGTGATTAAATAATTCGTTAGAGGGGGGAAATGAAAAAGTAAACTGTCAGTTGTGGAATGTAAACTGATTAAACTAATAAAAAGAAACCATGTTGTGTGTTTTAAAGACTTGTGTGTGGCTATTTTTTAATAGTTCACCCAATCCCAAAGGGTAATGTGTGATAGCAATACTTGGTTGTCTCTTTTACCCTCCTAAAATACATCCCTGTTTGAATCACCATGATTCCCACTTTTCAGCTGAATCATAGAACACTAGAATAATGGAGTTGGAAGGGGCTTAGAAGGCCATTGAGTCCAACCCTTTGTTCGATGCAGGAATCCAGCTCAAAGTAAATCTGACAGATGCTTATCTAATTTTCTCTTGAATGCCTCCAGCACTAGGACACTCACCGCCTTTCAAGATAATTGGTTCCATTGTCATACTGCTCTAAACAGTTAATAAGTTTTTTTCCTGATATTCAACTGAAATCTGGCTTCGTCTGACATGAGTGTCCTGCTCTCTGAGATGATCTAGAACTCTAGATAAGACCTAACCAGTGCTAAATAGAGTGGGACTCCAAATCATGGGATTTGGAGACTGTGCTTCTGTTAATGCATCCTAAAATAGTATTGACCTTTTTTCGCAGCCACATCACGCTGTTGATCCAGCTTTGGATCTACAACAATTCCAAGATCCTTCTCACTCGAAGTGTTACTCAGCCAAGTATCCCACATCTTGTAACTATGTGTTTGGTTTTCTTCCCCCTGAGTGTAGGATTTTTGCATTTATCCCTGTTAAATTTCATTCTGTTGTTTTCAGCCCAGTGCTCGAGCCTACTGAGATCTTTTTAAATTCTGTTTCTGTCTTCTAGGGTATTAGCTATTCCACCCAATTGTGTGCCATGTGAAAATTTGATAAACATTCCCCTCATCCAAGTAATTAATGAAATGTTGAAGAGCACAGGGCCCAGGAATGAGCCTTGGGGTACTGCACTTGTTACCTTTCCCCACTTAACCATTGATAAGCATCCTTGCTTACAATTCTTTAACCAAATGTATATCCTTCTGATAGTTGTTCTATTGAGCCTGCACCTGGTTAGCTCGCTAATCAGAATATCACAGGGCACTTTGTCAAAAGCTTTGCTGAAAGTCAATACATATTATTTCTCCAGCATTCAGACAGTCTACAAGGGAGATTACCCAGTCAAAAAGTGAGATAATCTGGCAGGATTTGTTCTTGACAAATCCACATTGGCTTTTGGTTATTACTGCATTGTTCCCAGGGTGCTTGCAGAGTGGCCACTTTAAAATCTTTTCCCGAATTTTCCCTGCAATTGATTTCAGCCTGTCTACTCTGTAGATCCCCAGTTCTTCTTTTTTGCTGTTTTTAAAGATAGGAACAACATTGCTGTTTGTTGTTTAGTCGTTAAGTCGTGTCCAACTCTTTGTGACCCCATGGACCACAGCACGCCAAGCCCTCCTCCAGTCATCCAGCACTTAACTCATCCTCCATGATTTTTTTAAAAAAAGACAACACACAGTGGTTCTGAGAGTTGTTTAGTACTCTTGGATACAGTTAACTGGCTTGGAGAATTGAACTTGTTCAAAGTGATAAGATATCCCTTGATTATTTGTTTATCATTCTCAAACTGTAATCCTGCCCCCTTTACTTGTACTTCATATTTGTCTGGAAGGTCATAGACTGTCTTTTGGGCAAAAGCTGACCTCAAGTAAGAACTAAGCACTTCTTCCTTTTCTTCATCATCTGTTTCAACTTTTCCATCCCCACTGAGCTACTATTTCTTTTCTCTGTCTTCTGCTAATTACAAATCAGAAGAATGCTTTCCTGTTGCTTTTAGCATATCTTGCTAACTTCAACTGCAATTTTCTGCTATTTGTCTGTACTCTTACTTTGTAGCCTGGCTTTCCTTCCACTTTCTGTATGCATCCTTTTTTGTTTTCGGGTCCACGCTGACCTTTTTGTGAAGCCATGTTGGCCTTTTTTCTGGCTTCCATCTTTGTTTTTCCTTGTTAGAATTGTTTGTAGTTCTGTCTTTAGAATTTTTTTTTAAGAAACTCCCACCCATCTTGGGCTCCTTGTTAGAATCTCCTGTCATGGGACCTTACTTATCATTGTCCTGAGTTTATTAAAATTGGACTTGAATGTTATGCTTGAGGCAGACTTTCTCAATCATGCTGGGAAAAACTGAAGGTAGCAGGAAAAGAGAAAGACCAAATAAAAGACAGATTTACTTAATATCGGAAACTATGGCCTTGAGTTTTAGAGCTGAGCAGAGCTGTTAACGATATGATCTTCTAGAGATTACTGATTAATAGGGTTGTCATAAGTTGGAAGCAACTTGATGGCACACAATAACAGCCTTAAAATACACATCTGTACACCTCTACTTGCAATCCTACCGGTTAAGATATCACCTACCAATTAACTGGTAGGACTGGCTGGGAAAACAACTGCAGAAATATGGACTATCAAACATCTGACAAATTATAATACATGATTTGGGGCCTGGATTTTGTTGGAGGGGGTCACACATAGATTGAGTTCAGATGCAGCTTTCAACACAGGCCTTAAGGGTAGCAAGACTGAATCATGGTGCACAGCAAGGCTGGCTCACAACATTTCCCTGTCTGAAATGGCGCCACAACAGGCAACTCTTACTCAATCAAGTTAAGGTATAGAATAGGTATAGTTCAAAGCATGGAAAAGTTACTTTGGGGTCTGTAGTCCCTGGAAGTAACTTTTCTAAGCTCTGGTCTCACAGTTTACAGGAGGAGAGAATTGGCCTTCCCAGTGCTTGGTACTGAGTGACAAAAGCTGTCACTTGGCCTAGAAATTAGAATATCACAGTTCGTAGTAGATTCAGTGTTTATTGCACATGCTGATTTCTGCATATCAACAAACTGCAAGGCTAAGGACAGGTCAGACTGTTGTTGCTGCTTCTCCTCTGACTCACACTTCTATATAATTTTAACTGAAGGAATATAGGAACGGCACAACCCAGAACTACTCCTGAAAGGACACAGAGTAATCAGCCATACTCTGGGAGTAGAGCAAGCTACAACTGAAAGTACATAATCAATACTCCTGCACTGCTGCAGAAGAGGACATGCATCCTCACTAGGACCACTTTACATCAACACAATGCACCTCACTGCAGAAGACAGGACTGCAACCAAGTGACAAATGTGCTTGGTCACTCAACTGTGTATGTATTAAAGCATTCCTCAGCACTTTTCCAGGCGCCTGCTCTCTCTTCTAAAGGCTTTTAACCAGTTTTGATCTAGCCAGCTTTTCAAGCTGAGAATGCCTTCAAACAGATGACTTTTCCCTTACAGACTTTCAGATGGAGGGTTGTCCTCTGTCAGACTGGATGCATGACAACACGGGATCATTGATGTCTGGGTGCTAACCAGGAACTTCCTCTAAAAAACCCACACATGAGACATGTGAATATCTCTCAGGTATAGCATGCATTTTCATATAGAAGGATTAATAGCATGGACATGTGATATGTGGTAACCCTCAGGAAAAAAATCAGTTGGATAACACTTAATCTTTCATACTATGTCTTTTGTGTAGGAGAAACACAACATGTATATGTTTTACATACACAGTCTATGGAGGCCTTCGAGGCTTCTTCCAGGGAGGTTGACAAGTCTTGGAGTCTGTGTCCCAAGTCTGAATCTGAGTCTTTGGTGCCAAGTCCCAAGTCCCAAGCCCCAAGTTCGAGTCCATATTAAAAATAAGCTTTTTTCACACACACACACACACACACCAAAAAGGGAGGAGTTGGCTGGGTTCCAAGTCAAAAACTGAGTCCGAGACTTTGAAAAAGAAACCTGAACCAAGTCCATGTCGAGTCGCCGGTGTGACTTGAGCTCTACTCGAAAGCAACCCCTACAACTCAAGTCCCTGTTTGCATTATAATATTTAATTTAAAAGAAACACACAAATGTATAACAGGTATTACTAAGTATCATGATCATCCCACACTTATATACTCAGTCAACTAATACTGTGCCAAGTTGATTTCCCGGGTTTTTCAATACTGATCTGTGTCTCTCTTAAAGATTAAAATTTTTCACTTTTATGCTTCCATTTTTCCTTCCACTTCATCCCTTTCTTGGAAGGTCCCGGACTACCCATCTGAGTCCTTTTGGCCCACAACACCGAGATGCATCCTTGCCAGTTTCTTCCACCTCAACATAGATCAAACATTTGTCAGCAGTCAAGCATGTAATGACTAGAGCAGCAGGGTAAATGACAGAGAGCAAGCCTCTATCTGTCTTGTTAAAATGGAGTGTTTCCTGTGGCAGAGAAATCAGTGTTTAGAAAAGAAAGATGTACGAATCTACATCAGAGAGCCATCAATTGTCAAATGCATAATTTACATGGGCTTTCATTGCACCGACCCTCCTGTCATGACAGCAGACGGAAAACTATGAACTCTTTTCAGTGGGTCTTGGTGAAAGGTTAAGCACGCTCACGCGTGCACCCACAAGGAGGACTTTCAGCAGTACAAGAACTAATTAACCAAGCACATGAAAGAGATGAAGATCTTTATGATTTGTTTTGTCCGGCATCAACAGCTGAAAAAAAAAATATTGAGAGGGCACAGAAGGGGCAAAATGAATTTCTAATAAGAAGGGAAAGGAAAACTTTGCCTGAAAATGTTTTGCTGCTATGTGCTGTTAAAAAAAACCTTTCAATTTATCAGAACCCTATGAACAGTCATGTACAAAATGTTTTGCCTACAACAGTTCTGCTCAGGTCTTCAGGTCTTTTACTGATTTTGGCCCTTTTCTATCCAGTCATCCTTTTTCCCTGCTAACTTCAACTTTTCCCTTCCTGCCTTTTCCAGGGAGTCTTGCCTTCTCCTGATGTGCCCAAAGTGTGACAGACCCAATTTAATTACTTTTGCTTCTAGTTGCAAAGTCCCAGGAAGCCCACAGAAGAAGGAAATGGAAAACTACTTCTGAGTACTCTCTACTCTGAAAAGGATCACCATAAGTCAGAACTGACTTGACAAGCACATGATTATTATTATTATTTATTATAATCCCACAAGAAGACAAAGATGTTTGTTTGTCATGGTACGTGATTTCCCTCACTTGCATGTCTAGCACTTGATGTGTTTTGCTTTCTCATTGGTGATTGAGATTGTCTATACCAGGCTTGTCCAACCTGCGGCCCAAGGGCCGCATGCGGCCCAGGTTGGCTCATAATGCGGCCCAGTGCAATTTTTTATTTTTAATGAAATTCCAAAGTTTCAAGTTACACTGCCGGCGCTTGTGGCCGGAATGCGGGTGGGGCACATCACAATGGGGGGGAGGGAAGGAAGGAAGGAGTGGGAGGGGAGGGGAGCTGTGTGACTGCATTGTGCCGTCCCTGTCAATAGGTGGACCCCCTCCTGGCTCCATAAAGCCACCGGAGTCGAAGCTGGCAGCCTCTGCTGTCTGAGATCACAGCTAGGAGTGGGGCTGCGGAGGACGGCTAGGGCTGCCCCCCCAATGCGGCCCAAACCAAATTTATGTGCGGCCCAAACCAAATTTTCATCTTCTCATGTGGCCAAACCAAATTTTCATCTTCTCAAGGTGAAAGTTTGGACACCCCTAGTCTATACCTTCCAATCACCAATGAGAAAGCAAAACATATCAAGTGCTAGACATGCAAGCAAGGGAAATCACATACTGTACTATGACAAACAAACATCTTTGTCTTCTTGTGGGATTTGCACATCAAATGCCTGATAAACAAACCTCTGAGAAAATCTCTCTGTAGCAGAGCACATGAGTCAACAATAGGAAATACATATTGTCCGCAATGTACAGTTTGACCCTAACAGCAGTTTCAGATTAGGTTCTTTCATGTTATCACCCCATCTCCTTTACTGAAATTTATAGTAGCTGCTGACCACAGTTTCACCCATTTATATCCTGCTCTTTCTCTACCATCTCTTCTGTAGGAAGCTCACTGAGGTGAAAAAGAAATACCCTGTTTCCCCAAAAATAAGACATAACCTGAAAATAAGGCCTAGTACGATTTTTCAGGATGCTCATAATATAAGCCCTACCCCAAAAATAAACTCCCGTTCAGTGAAACCCCGCCCTCCACCATTCTGCAGCAACCAGAAGAACATGACATGACTCTATTTGAATAAATGTAGACAGTTTTACATGGGGGGAAAAATAAAACCTCCCCTGAAAATAAGTCCGAATATGTTTTCTGGAGCAAAAATTAATATAAGACCCTGTCTTGTTTTTGGGGAAACACGGTAGCTGCTTCGTGCTTTCTAATTGCTAAAGTGAAGAGCCCTTCATCTGGAAACCTTTTGAATCACATTAAAGCAGACTCAGCACTGCTTCCTACTGAGTGCCACAGCAGGAGAGATACCACCGAAACACGACGATTCTTTTGGGTTGTACCATTCCACGTAGCTATCCCAGCCTACCTATGTTGTCCATCTATGAAGGCAAAATCCAAGAAAGTAATCTCAAGTGTCTCACAGGGGGGCAAAAAAGCATAATCTCTAGAAGCAAACCACCTACCTTTTTTTAAGTATGTGTTGAAAAAAGGAGGTGCCGTTTCAAGAAAAGGGAAGGACCACTCCCATGCCCAACCCACCACCCCAAGCTTTTTTATTTGCAAAACAGACAGAATTGTTCCTCAGAAGCACCTCCATTTACAGCCAGCTGACTGAACACGGGACAATTAGTATTTCAAACGTATCTGTAGACATTCCGATGGCACAAATCACTTTGCTTTCGTTTTGAAGTGACAGCATTATTGCTGTAATTAGTGGAAATTGGGAAAAGTAATCACAAACATTCTTAAAATATTCTTCTCTGCATGTCGGTCTTTAATGTATACATGAGTGGGCCTTTAAATCTTGCTGAATATTGATACCTCCACATAGGCACCATATGAAAGGGATATGACTTTAACAACGTGTCTTAGAGCTTGCGAAATTACTTTTAAAAATTGATAAGTTGCAATTATTGGTCTATGGCTCAAAGAACAGTTAGAGTTCAAAGAGTAGTTAGTTACCATTAGAGTTACTTTTTAAAACTAAGCATCCCCTTTAAGCTTAGGAAAGAATCCTGCCTCAAAGACCTGTTGTCATTGGTGTGTTGACAATAGTGGTCTACATGGAACAAGAATCTGACTCAACATCAGGCATGTTCCTGAGCTTCTATATAACTATTTACTTCCATTTTTCTCAACAGTAACTAAAACAATTCTCTTTAGTTGCTTCGTTTAAAATTTGAATGCTACGGTTCATTGGCCTGTTCCTTTCTCTTCCACTTCACTGTTCCTTCAAAGTTCCCAGTAGAGCCTGCCTGGTTGTTAAGAACATCAGGGAAGACATTCTCCCACCACACTCACAGGTGCATTTAGTGGGGACAAGACAGAAGATCTTCTTTGTTCCAGACTGTGGAACTCTCTCCCACAGGAGGGTAGACTGGCCCCATTTTTGGTGTCCTTCTGCAAGCAGACCTTTCTATTCAGGTAAACTTTCCCTTAAGCCTGGCTGTCTAAGAGGACTTTTCTAAATGGATTGTTGTGTCTTACTGCTTAGGAATATGTTTTTGATGTTTTGTGTGGTTTTTTTTAAACTATATTTTAGTGTGGTGATTGTTTGATGCTGTTCAGTATTTATATACTTGCTGCTTTTTGGTTTATATATTTTCTTTTAAAGATGTAAGCCGCTTTGGGTCCTTCTTAAGGATTGACACTAAGCACTCAATGCCAACTGCCTGGATGGACAAATTCATGTGTGCGTTTTCCTTTCCCCTCCCCCCACATTTTTTTAAAGGCTGAGTTGTTTCCATCTCTTTTATGGAAACATCTGTGAATTTTGGGAAGTTTGACTTAAACAATGAACTGAAGGCCAGAATCCTTTAGTTGCCAGTACATCACCATAAATCTCAATGGTGAATTGCTGCCAGTTAAGAAGGCAGCAACTGTCTTTCTGGTCACACAACAGGTTGTGTGCTTTGGTGTGCAATAAAAAAATTACAAGCTTTGATTTCTTAATTAGCAGCAATTCACTTCTGTAACTGACACTGTTGGACTTGCACCCGAGTAAGTAAGCAATAGGATCCTGGGCAAACAATATTTTCATCCATCCTGACTGAGCATTCACTGAGGATTACACTCCGATAAATATGTATAAGACTGCTGTACAGACTTTATCAAAGAGGTATTAAAATATAGATTTTTGTGTGTGTGTGTGTGTGTGTCTGTGTGTGATCGAGTGAATGAGCGAGCGAGAGGGGGACGTGGAAATCCTCTAGCTAATTATGACAAGGAAAAATAAAAGCTTCATTCCTGGTAACCAAGCAACTCTTTCTGATCCTAACAACACCCTTCATGTAGCAGGCGGGAGGAAGAGAATGAGTTATAAAATGTGCCTGCTGTGCTGGTTGTCCAGTGGGAGAGCAGATGCTCCTTAGACAGCCAATGAAATTGCTGTGAACAGGTAGTAACAGCTAAATTCATCTCAGACAGCTCAGCCAATCCCTCTTCTCGATGGTTCCCCTATTAAAGGTGGACCAATCTCTCTCTCTTCTCTCTCTCTCTCTCTCTCTCTCTCACACACACACACACACAAAAACACATGCATGCACGCCCACTTAGACAATGCTCTTTCACACACAGAGAGGGCTGCGTAGCTCTCCTGATGTTTTCTCAGCTATAGCTGTGTTGGCTAGGGAGAGTGGGTGTTGTAGTCCATTCTCCAGTTCCCCACTTTAACATTCTCTGGGGCTGTCTTCCTACAACCACACAGTGAACTGTTTATTGTTTATTTTATATTATTGTAATGTTTATGTTGTTATTATTTATTGTGGTTATTATCATCTTTTTTTTCTTGTGAACTGCCCAGAGTGGCCTTTGCAGCCAAATGGGTGGTATACAAATAAAATAAAACCAATCAATCAGTCAATCAATCAATCACATACACAAAAATCATTATTGCAACAGCTTCCTGCCTATGGCTGGTTCGTGGTCTGATCACACTTTGGCTGGATGTACTTATCCCTTTTAATCCTTCCTCAATCCATTGTCACCAGTGTTGTTCCGCACTCTGGATTGAAATGGCTCCTGTTTCGGGTTTGTTTTCTTCACAGCAACACTGAGCTCTGTTTTTACTATATATTAACTTCCAGAAAAAGCAGAGCAAAAGCAGGAGTGTGCACAGCACAGTATCCGTTCGCAGGCATCTTAATCTGCTTTGACAGGGCATTTCTCTAACATGTAGATTCATTCTTAAGGAAATTGCCATCCTACCAGGCTGGCACAAGGCTTTCCCATCTAGTACTGATATATCAGCCCCCCATCTCCCAGTTATAAATTATAAAACAAAAGCAAACTAATTTGCAAAATGCAGATCTAGGCAAGTAACATGTTAAAATGAACAGGGTTTTTTTTCCTCTTAAGGGTGCATTGCTTCTAGATGTGGAATAAGCATCTCATACAGTGATTGCTGGATTCGTACCATTATGTGAATTTTGTACCACATTTGGGATTTGGTTTAGGGTAGCCAAAAAGTGAATTATGTTCATTTCCAATAGCATGACAACAGTTTAACCCTGGAGGCAGGAACAGTGCTATATACCAATTGGTAGCCATGGTCTAAAAATGGTGGTCAAAATATTTCATTGCACTTGGTATGTGCTCAGTGGTTGTTTTATATGAGAACAGCTGTCCAGTACAAGTATTTAGGAGAGACGAAAGAAAGCAAAGTGTGGTGCTTATATATGCCATCCTATAATGCTTAAAGCACTTTCTAGATGATTTACAATTTTATTATGCAGGCTACACTTTGCCCCCCTCCATCACTTGGATACTCAGTTTACCAACCTCAGACGGATGGAAGGCTCAGTCAACTCTGTTCCGGCTACCACAGCCCATTGAGGTTGAATTTAAGCCGTGAGCAGAGTTTCGACTGCAGTACTGCAGTTTAACCACTGTGCCACAAAGCTCTTGTGTAAGTAAGGAATATAGAATTATAGAATAATTGAGTTGGAAGGGGCCTATAAGGCCGTTAAGTCCAACTGGCTGCTCAGTGTTTATATCTGATATCCAGATGTATACAGTTTTATGTGACCTCCTCTAAACCTTATGAAGACAAAAAATAATGACTATAGCAGAGTTATGTAACTTTAATGATGACAACGAAGAAATGGAAAAGATTGAAGACTTTTTATGTGTTGGATCCATAACAAGTCCAAACTAAGACAGTAGCCAGTCTCAGAACTCTAAGAAGACCGTGACTTGGAAAAACTACTGTGAAGGAACTAGAAAAAAACATTTAAGGATAAAGATGTTTACTGCAGACCAAAGTCAAAATCATCAATGCTCTCGTGTTCCTGATTCTTTTCTGTGATATAACCTATGCACCTAGTTACGTTGGCTGCATTGTGTAGCTCTATCTTGACACCTGTAGCAAGTGGGCGAAGAGATAATGCCACAGCTCCATGCTCTTGCCATCTTGCACTATGTTGATCTGTTGCTGTTTATCTAAAAGACTCCGTTTATAGGCACCATTAGCTTTAACTGCCTGGAAAAATACTTCACCATCTTTTCTTTACTGTGGACTGTCTATTTTCAAAATGTATGGAAAAACATTTATCATCCAAATCTGATGCCCTTAACATGTTGATCAGGAAGAAATAATACATTACTTGCTGTATAGTATGCTCACTTATTTGATCTGGCAGTTCACAGTGCAAAATGCCAATCCATTTTCCTTTAATTTTGATGGAATTACCATTAGCAACTTGGATATTTCCAGTGCAATGACTAGTGCATCCTGAGTCAATGATCTAGTTATCTGATTTCTGGTCACAATTATGGGCTATGCAAATCTTCTGTTAAATCTCTTTCCAGCTTTTCTTGTTGTCTCTCTGTTAGAGTCAGGCTCTTTATATTTACTGTGATTTTTTTTGTTCTTTTGATTTGAAACTAGTATAATTTCTATTGGTTAAGGAATCTCTTGGGAATGGACAGTCTTTTGTCATGTGACATATCTTCCCTCAGCCCCAGCAGCTGTGTGATTGGCTGTGAGATGCGCCCCTCCTTTATCTTTTTGACTCAGCATGAAATCTGAGTCACTTTTAGCTGAGGTCTCCTGGGAGTCTTTTTGGTTGAAAAGAATGATTGGTTAGAACAGGATAAATAGATAATCACCCGAGCCCAGAAACTACAGATAGTATGCAAGGTTGCATATACATCGCCAACAAAAACATCCTGCTGTTTGGAACAAGGCAGGGAGTGAGCACCAGCATCATAACTCATGAGCCTTCTTTCTGCACAAGATAGCACACTCAGTACAAAGTCTGGGGAGTAGTGGGAACCTCTTCTAAATCTTTGCCTAGCCCCTGTGACATCATAAAGGTCCATCTCATCACAAGGATATGCCTCTGGTTTCAGTTTTTAGAACTTAAAACTCAGGGGATGCAATGCTGCTGAAATATCAACCCTATTTTGAGCCAATAACTGTCAATTAAGAAACCTCATTATATTTATCATATATTTATCATGTGAAATAAAGCACACTGTGTCTGCAGGTGATCGGTACCAAACCTCTCCTGTACATAATGAAAAATGTGGATTATAGCAAAGGCTATACACATCAAGGTTTATGGCTCCCTCTAGTTGCCAGTTCTAGTAACTTCTCAATATTTTAAATATTTTCTGACTGTGGATAAGTGAATCAGTGGATACTGATCCCACGGATAAGGGGGTCCTACTGTATTATTGTATGCATTTATATTTTGGTCAATTAAAAAATCCCCGACATATTCTAACTAAAAGTTTCAGAGCAAGCTGTGGGCTACGTGGCCAAGTTTAGGGACACTATACCTCTGCTTGAAGACAACTGCTGCTTGAAGAACTATCCAGTTCAAGTCCATTTTCAAAATAATCAACTTCGGGAAGGGAAAGCAGGGGCCTTGAAACTGCCCATCCACACTTAACAGAGCAGGTTAGACGTGTCCCTCTATCATCATCGTCACAAAACGCCAGGCATTTCTAGATGAATGTAGACTGCAAATGCATGGCACTTTCCAGCCTGAGGAGCATAAGAACCACTGCTATCTTTATGAAGTCCCCAGAGGGTGCAGTTTGTAGGACGGAGGAGAGACATCCTGCACATCTGCTGAGCATGCATGACCAGCGTGCTGCTTTTGACAGCATGGGTGGAGGAGAGAGCCTACCATCTATATTAATCAAGAGAGGAGTTGAGTCCCAGCACATTATTCACCGTGTGCTTAAATCCAGTCTTGCTTCAGAGCATCTTATTAAAAATAAATTACAATTAACTTCCCCAACTAAACCCATTATGATGCATCCACCATATGGCAAAAGCAAGATTTATCATTGCCGGCAATTCAAACAGTTAGTAAAGAAATTATGTGGCAAAATTTGCAGCAATTTTGTTGTTGTCGTCGTTATATGCCATCAAGTCAGAAATGACGTATAGCGATCCTAATAAGGCTTTCAAGATAAGTCAGATATTTGAAGGAGTGGCTTTACCTTTTCCTCATCCCCAGGGAGTCTTTATGGCTAAGAGGGGATTCGAATCCAGTCCTAGTCTCCTTTTCTGTCCACTACACCAGACTGGGTTTCCTGAAGGACGACTGAGAGTTTGTGAGAGTGGGCAATGTGAGACATTTGCCTCAAGCAGCAGCTTTTGGCTATTGAGAAAGGCAGGAAACTGTTAGTATTTAGAAAGCTAGCACTGCAGTTTTACTTCAGAGGAGAAAGGTACACATGGGATTTTCTGCCTCAGGTCCAAAATAATTTGGCTGGCCTCAGGTCTTGTGAGCCTTCACTTGGCTAAGTAGGGAGCCACCACAAGGCGCAAAATATCTTGGGCTGGTCCCAGAGTGTATAATAATCTTACATTTTTCTCTATTTCTTTTAAAAGCAGACCATACCAAATGCTATTTGAGAAATATACCATATTTCAAACCAAAATTCTTTAGTCTCAGCCTGCATCATCTAGGCTGCTTGAAAACCTGTAAGATACACAAACATCTTGAAATTAGATTTGCTGATTACTATTTGCCATGGCAATCAAAAATATCCAGGGGCAGTGTATCAGTATTTTTATTTATTTATTGAAATATGTATATCCTGCCATCATAGCTACAGAAGTCACAGTGGGGTGCAGATAGTATCTGCAACTCATAACAACAGTTTACAGCAGAATTAAAACAGGGGATAAAATCCACAGCCCAATAGTCAAAGACAATCTATGGAAGGTCACAGGAATGACGTTTGGAAAAGGAAGTAGGTTTGAACTTGGGGCTGAAATGAGGTCAGCACTGATGCTTAATGGGGCCTCCAAGAAGAAGGTATCACAAGGGGGCCACAGCAGAGAAGACCAACACCAACACCCACGAAGTTTCTCTGATTACAGGGCTTGTAATGTAGAAAGACATGACATAAAAGGAAACAAGGTTGGGGAGGGCAAAGGAAAATAGGAAAACTAAGGCACTATTTTTTTAATGTCATAGCGCAGAATCCTCTTGATGAAATGTGGATTGGGAAGGCATTCATGTGAACAGTTTGTTCCTTCTGATGGGTTCCTTTATTTGACCAGTGGCATACCGGTTGCAAAACTGGACGTACAACCAATCTCATGAAGGGGATTGTTCACACTTACAACCTTGAATATCCATTTCTCAGCTGGATTTCTTCGGGACAGTTTTCATGATTGTTATCTTTACTGCAGCTATAATCATTGCAATATAGCAGGCATTGCTGATCTTCCTGTCCCAACCACTTGGAACGGGAATAACTGAAAGGGAGAAAGAAAGAAAAATATTTGTGGAGAGAGTTTGTTTCATGTGTGTTGAATACAGTATGTGGATGGCAGAAGACAAGGTCTGAGCATATGGTGGTCTTAGACGGTGTGGCTACCAGGGCAGCTAAATCTGTCCATGAAGACTTGCAACATGTTTTCGTGTTCTTTAAATGTATGAATGGGTTTGACTGAACCTCCTGTATTTTCACCCCTTGACTTAACAACCAACTGAGGTCTTGGTTCATGTCCCACACTATTGAAAGCATGGACTGCATTTGAGTCGGGACAAGGACAGAACAGCAGCAGCACACAACTTATGAAATTCCTTTATCCTCTGGATGGCCCCTATCCATGGGCAGAGTGAGGCAGTGGCCTCAGACAAGAAAATGTGGGGGACAGTGAGCCCTACCCATTATTCCTCTTGAGCCCAGCAGCTTATCATGTACCCCTGATCTTGCTGTTGAAATAAAATCCCATTGCCTGTCCATTTGACTTCTGAAGATGGGCCTGATATGGACATTATGTTGCTCTTTACCTCAGGCAGCATAATATCAGGCTTGCACTGTTCCCCTTCTGTGATCATTCCCCCTAAAATTAAACATGCACAGTAATATGCAAATTAGTTTATATTAGATATTTGAAGGTGTTAAAGAAATCAGTAGGTAGAAGACTTCTGCTGCTTCTTGACAGGAACCTGATAGTTTTGGTGCAGATTTTAGACAGGAGGAATTTATACCAGCGGCCACACAGCCCAGATCCATCCCCTGTTGACTGGCCTTCCGGCCAGTTTGGCTACATGCGGAAAGATCAGAATGGAGGAACAGAAATCTTCTGAGCATAACAGAAACAAAACAGAAAAGGTGGAGTCACTTTGAATTTAACTGCATTCCACATTGAAAGCAAAATTCATTTCTTTGAGATTATTTTATACCCAGAGAGCACACCAACTGGCTCAGACAGAGTACCTACTTGACAATACTCTAGTTAAAAAAACAGACTTTATTCCAAGCCAGACTGAAAACTGTAGCAAAAAAGCATATAAATTAATCAAGAGAAAAATGGGGCAGGAGGGAAATCCATGGGGAAAGAGTAGCAACAAAAAACTCAAAACAAACTCAACTCAATTTCATAAAAAAATTAACTGAGTGGAAAATATTTTTCGACATACAAAACCAATAAAATGTGTCAGGGCCCACTGTAAGAACAAAAACAAAATCCACCGTAAAATAAAATTACCCTTTTCAAATATCAGAGGGAATGACTGTATTTTTAGGCAGATTTCACTTGGAAGACCTCTTCACAGATTGCTGCCTTGTCATGGCGAAGGAGCTTGAATAATTCAGAGAAGCTATGGGCTATGCCATGCAGGGACACCCAATACAGACAGGTCACAGTGGAGAGTTCTGACTAAATGCGATCCACCTGGAGTAGCAACTGGCAAGCCACTCCAGTATTGTTGCCAAGAAAACTCTATGGACAGAAACTGAAAGATATGACGCTGGAAGATGATCCCCTCCTTCCAAAAAGTCTCACATGCCATACCATATCACCTGTGATTATGCTGAAATTACTGCCTCATTCACCATAGAAGGAAAGGAAGGATGTCACATCCAGCTTAGAATCAGGCAACAATATCCTTTTGTTGTTCAAGAGATCAGTAATTTGTAACAATGTGTGTACAAGCATATATCCTTCTGGTCAAAAGGTACAAAACACATCACTTTTTGTCTGTTGAAGAGAAAACTTTTCAGGCTCTCACAGAGGGAGGGGGGTCCTCTTTCACAAAATAATATATTCTGTATGTTGTCAATCTGTCAATATTTTGGTACTGCAATGGGAACTTTCTAACTAATGTTTGATTTACTTGCCTAATCACTGTGTTTTGTTTACCAGGTTGTTTTGTGTATACATATATTGGCCAGGCTTAAGTTTTGCTTAACTTGCCATGGCTAATGGTACCTAGTTCAGAAGGTGTCAGGGCACCTCTTGGTTGAGTCCCTGGTCATGTGCCTGATTACACAATTGAGACTTGCCCAAACACATTATTAAGCACCACACAAATTAGTCAAAATTAGCTGTGGCAAGTTATGCAATCCTAGAGAAACACCAATAGGATTCTGGCCATTATGGTCTTGTGTTATTTATTTGTACACAGGAATGGTTATTGCTTACAGTCATCAGTGACTGCAAAGAGTGCAACAGAGGAGGAAATTACTGAAACTAAGACATAAAATATAGTTAGTTCCTCATAAAAATTAAAAAGACAACCAAAATCATTCAAAAAATGTGCAGCATTCTTTTTAGTTTACGAACACCAGAGGCTTCCATTTGCAATCCCTTGACATTTTCTTCAAGAGATTTTGTTCAAATTTTTCTAACTTCTATTGCAAATGGTGGGGACATGTATATATTCATCTAAAGGTAAGCTTATATCTCACATACAGATATACTTACACACACATGCGTATAGGTCATATATATTTCTCAATTACTTATTTATTGTTTATTAATTGCTTAATAAACAGTACAGCCTATTAATTAATTAATTAATTGCATGGGACACATAAGCGAATAGAAATCTTGTTCTTTGAGAATCATGTGACAAACAAAACCCACTCAGGGGCTTCTACATTTTTGTGGTGGGTAGAATAGCTCTTTTTTGGTCCATTTCCAGCATGTGGGATTGCTAGGAACTGGCCAAAAGTAAACCCTTTTGCTAATATATGAAATGGTTTAAGACAGCTTCAGCTACAGGCAAGCTCCCCACCAAACCTTGAAAAGCTAAGCAAACAAAAGGGATCTAAAGTGATGCACCAAATATTTGCTGTCAAAGGCGCACTTATTTTTTCCCCTACTACCTCAGCCTTTCTATGGAGCTGAGGGAGTGATTAATTTGCCAATATCCTGAAGTGGCTGCCTTATTAATTTATTTCACAAATTTGACAAAGACTGCTGCAGACGAATATAGAGTCGTTTGAGGTCCATCTCACATTTGGATGCAAAGATTACACCAAACCGCTTATCATACCTCCTGCTGACCTTGTTTAACACAATACAGCCTGTTCCAGCCAAGCCATTTACTGTAGACAAGCCTTTAGTTCCAGTCCTACAACATTTGTTGGGCTGCATTTTTATACACTCCTGATTTATAACCATTTTACCACTGGAAAAGGATTGATCTGAACTGTGTTTGGCCTGCTAAATCTTTTCCTCTGCAGCTGAACATCTCCTGTCATTTTCTTCCTCAAATGAAGATTTTCTGCTTATCAGATAGCATTCCAAAGCATGATCTTTGATTACTGGTATCTAAATCTGCCTCTGTAATGATGTAACATTACTTTCACCCATTTGGCAATTCAATCCCAATCTATAATTCATGTCTCCTGATAACACCCTTCTGAGTTCATCTTCTTATCTCCAATGCATTAATCGGAGCTTCTGCAAAGCACCCAAGTTTCATTAGTGATTGCTTCATTGCCCATCAAGATAACGATGCAGCAATTGCTGGCATCATTCAGCTGGACATTTGCAAAATTTACTCACATCCCAATAAACACCAGGGTAATTTTCTGTCTTGTTGTTTGCTCAGAGATACAAATGGCCACGTTCCGTTAATTCCTACTGTTTATAACCACAGACCCACACAGTGTAAACAAGAGATGGGGAAAACCATGGACCCACCTGTTACATACAGCACTGATGTTACCTGTCTGTCATGGGTTGGAGGGAAAGTTCCATCCTATGGGGAGTGGAAGGCGGGACATCAGGAGGAGGGGCTGTACTGTATATATATGTGGAGCTTGTGTGGAGAAGTTAGGAGAAGCTGAGAGAAGAAGCTGGTGTGGGAGTCTGTGTGTCAGACAGGGTACTACTGTGTGTCAGTCAGTACCTACCTGATAGGTTCAGGTGTCTTTATGGGTAGCCAGAACTGATAGGTTCAGGGTCTGTGCTTTATTTAAAGGTGTTCTGTGTGAACCAAACTGGTGTATGTATGATTGAGACTAAGCCACGTTACTGTATCTTATTCACTTGATCATTTTATTTTCCCTGTGTGTTATTTAAATAAACCTTATTCCTTTATTTGTTAAAAATCCATCCCTGGTCTGTGTGACTCCTTACAGGGAATGGTTGGTGGCAGCTTAGTGAAAGTGGGGCATATCCCAGTAGGTCTGGGGTTGTCACATTGATTGGTGTCCAGCGTGTGGGATACGACTGGTCCAGTTGTCCAGTGGTCCAGCAAAGCCTTGGCAAGTGTGCCCAGAGCAAGGGGGGTCTAGTCAGGGACAATCTGAGAGCGCGTAGGTAATCTTCTAGGCTTACCTCACGGGGAGGTAGGCTAGTGGAAGAACGTGTAACCTCAGATTGGTGGGACTAGATTAGGGAGCTCTGAGGCAACCTGTTTTGGCGGGAAAAGGCTGAGGCAAAGCTGAGTGAAGTAACAGTGATCTAGCCTGTCTGCTGAGAGGCCTAGCAGAGGGGGGTTGGACTCTGGCTGGCAACAGTTGCAAGTTAGTGCTGAAAGAACAGCAGCAATCTATAGAAGGCTGGTTCTGAGGCAAAAGAGAAAAGAAAAAAAAAGTGGTCGCTTTATTTTGAGGCTTGACTTTTGAAAGCAGCCTGCTCTGGGGGGGGATTATGCCCTTGACTCGAACCCAAATGGCGGAAATGGGTGAAGTGAAAGACCCACAGGTGGACCAAGGTTCTGAGGAGGAATTTGGCTCAGTGCAGGATGAGAACACGGGAGAACTGACCCCAGAACTCAGAAAAATGCTCCGAGCCCAACTGCATGAACTGAGGGTGAGGGAACTGGCGTTTGAAAGGGAAGTGAAACAGAGACTGTTGGAAGTAGACAAAATGGTGTTTGAGCTGAAGAAGATGGAAATAATGAGTAGAAATAGGAATAACAATAATGGTGAAGGGAAGCCCTCAGACATGAAACCACCTAGACCTCAGATTTTGGAGGGAAAACCAAAACCAGATGAGAAAGACTCCAAGTACAGCAGAAAATGTTATTTCTGTCAGGGAAAGGGCCATCTAATCTCAGGGTGTGAGAAATGGAAGCAGCTAAAAGGAAATGTGCCTCATGATTTGAGTGGAACCAAGCCAAAAGCTGTGTTCTGTGTCCAGAAAGAGCAAAGCTCCTTACCACTGAGGGAGCCTGTTGCCATGGCTACTCAATCTGGAACAGTTACATCTGCTGATCAGGCTGGGGAAAATGGTCCTCTTGTGGAGGTCAAGCGCTGCTTGCTAGTGAGAACAGATTCACAGTTGTTTGAAACTGCAGGAGTGGACGTAGGAATACTTGACCATCAGTATAGGGGGCTAAGGGATACTTGTTCCCAGGTGACCCTGTGCCATCCAGATATTATTCCTAGGGAGTATATAATCCCGAATGAGAGCCTAAAGGTGGCAGGGATTGAGGGACAGGTGATCTCGCTGCCAGTAGCGGAGGTACCTGTGAACTTTCAAGGCTGGAGGGGAGTTTGGCGGCTAGCGATTTCATCGACTCTGCCAGCAGCCGTGCTCGTGGGAAATGACCTGGCTGAACATGTGAAACGGGTGCTAGTGATTACACGCTCACAAGCCACCACGGGGACAGTTCAGGGGGGTACTGTCGAGCCCGAGACGGAAGCAGGTGGGGGGAGTTCAGAAGCTGTGGTGGAAAACTTAACCACAGACAGCAAATTTGGCCAAGAGCAAAAGGCAGACGCCACTCTCCAAAAGTGTTTTGAACAGGGGACAGACGCCCAGCTAACACCTGAAACCCCAGTGAGATTTCGAGAGAAAAAGGGAATTTTATATAGAGAGACCCTGAGGAATATCTCAAAAGGGGGAGATGGGATCAGAAGTCAGCTAGTGGTACCTGAAAAGTATCGCCCCATGATCTTACAAAGGGGGCACTCGGACATGTTTGCTGCGCACTTAGGGGTGAACAAAACACAGCAGAGAATCACACAGAATTTTTACTGGCCTGAAATAGGGAAGCAGATCAAGGAGTTCTGTAAACAATGTGATGTGTGTCAGAGGCAGGGGAATAACCGTGACAGGACCAAAGCAAAATTGTGCCCTTTGCCTGTGATTGACACTCCGTTCAAATGCATAGGGGTGGATATTGTGGGACCTTTGCCCAAGGCCACAAAGAGGGGGAACCGGTTCATTCTCACCATTGTGGACCATGCCACGAGGTACCCCGAAGCCATACCCTTGACTAACATTGAAACTAACACAGTGGCAGATGCCTTGGTAGGGTATATGTCCAGGATGGGATTTGCCTCAGAAATAATCACAGATTTGGGCGCATCGTTTACATCGAAGCTCATGAGACGGTTATGGCAAATCTGTGGAATTAAACACAAGGAAACCACTGCCTATCACCCTGAAAGTAATGGGTTAACTGAGAAGTTCAATGGGACTCTAATGCGCATGATTAGGGCTTACTTGGCAGAGAACCCAAACAATTGGGACCAGAAGCTGCAATCCCTTTTGTTTGCTTATCGATCAGTGCCACAAGCCAGTACCGGGTTCAGTCCGTTTGAACTTTTGTTTGGGAGGAGGGTGAAAGGGCCACTTGATTTGATCAAACAAAATTGGGAGCAGATCACCCAGGATGACCCACAAGACGTTGTGACATATATAGACTCTTTGAGGAATGACCTAAAGAGAAACCTAGAGCTAGCAGCAGAGACCCTGCAAGCTCAAAAGGTCAGAAAGAAAGCTTGGGATGACCAGAAAGCCAGAGAGAGGCACTTTAACCCAGGGAAGGGAATGCTTTGGCCTAGGCCCT
Source organism: Pogona vitticeps (assembly GCF_051106095.1). Lineage (NCBI taxonomy): Eukaryota > Metazoa > Chordata > Lepidosauria > Squamata > Agamidae > Pogona > Pogona vitticeps. The sequence continues at coordinate 174,709,913 of NC_135787.1, forward strand.
GCAAAGAGAACAAACTGCAGCTGGGTAGCCCAGAAATAAAATACTTGGGTCACATAGTAGGAGGAGGAGTGATCAAACCCCTAGAGGCCAAGATAGAAGCAGTTCGTGATTGGCCTAGACCCAACACCAAGAAAAAAGTCAAATCATTTCTTGGGTTGGTGGGCTACTACAGAAAGTTCATTCCGAGGTTTAGCGAGATAGCGACTCCGCTGACCGATCTGACGCGGAAGACTGATGACCGCATCCCGTGGACCAGCGACTGTGAGGCGGCGTTCCAGAGGTTGAAGCAGGCGCTCATCAACTATCCAGTGCTGCGTGCTCCAGACTTCGACCGGGAGTTCATCATCTACACCGATGCGTCTAACAGCGGGGTAGGAGCAGTTCTGTGCCAGGAGGATGAGAATGGTGACCAGCATCCAGTGTCCTACCTGAGTAGGAAACTCCAAAAAGGTGAGAGACATTTGGCAACCGTGGAGAAGGAGTGTTTGGCCATAATCTACGCGATCCAGAAGGCCAAGCCTTACATCTGGGGAAGACATTTTGTTCTGTGCACTGACCATTCACCACTGCAATGGTTAAAGACAATGAAAACCCACAATAGCAAACTTATGAGGTGGGCTTTAAACCTACAGGACTATGACTTTGAAGTGAAGGTGGTCAGAGGGTCAGTGAACTGTGTTGCTGACGCCTTGTCAAGAAGACCTGAAGAATGAAGACGGCGAAAGAACATGGACTATGTATATATTTTGGTGAACAAAAAGTTAAATGTACCTGTTTTTTGAACTTGGTTTGTATGAATAAAGGTAAATTGATGTAATGTATATGGTAAATGTTTAAATGCCTAATTGCTATGGTTAACTTAGAATGTAAGTATAAGTAAGTATGATATGGTATGTATAACTGTTGTTGTGTGTTTTATCCAGGTTGTTTTTTGGGAAAAAGCACCTTAGCTTTCCCCCTACAAAACAACTTATAAAGAGGGGAGGTGTTACATACAGCACTGATGTTACCTGTCTGTCATGGGTTGGAGGGAAAGTTCCATCCTATGGGGAGTGGAAGGCGGGACATCAGGAGGAGGGGCTGTACTGTATATATATGTGGAGCTTGTGTGGAGAAGTTAGGAGAAGCTGAGAGAAGAAGCTTGTGTGGGAGTCTGTGTGTCAGACAGGGTACTACTGTGTGTCAGTCAGTACCTACCTGATAGGTTCAGGTGTCTTTATGGGTAGCCAGAACTGATAGGTTCAGGGTCTGTGCTTTATTTAAAGGTGTTCTGTGTGAACCAAACTGGTGTATGTATGATTGAGACTAAGCCACGTTACTGTATCTTATTCACTTGATCATTTTATTTTCCCTGTGTGTTATTTAAATAAACCTTATTCCTTTATTTGTTAAAAATCCATCCCTGGTCTGTGTGACTCCTTACAGGGAATGGTTGGTGGCAGCTTAGTGAAAGTGGGGCATATCCCAGTAGGTCTGGGGTTGTCACATTGATTGGTGTCCAGCGTGTGGGATACGACTGGTCCAGTTGTCCAGTGGTCCAGCAAAGCCTTGGCAAGTGTGCCCAGAGCAAGGGGGGTCTAGTCAGGGACAATCTGAGAGCGCGTAGGTAATCTTCTAGGCTTACCTCACGGGGAGGTAGGCTAGTGGAAGAACGTGTAACCTCAGATTGGTGGGACTAGATTAGGGAGCTCTGAGGCAACCTGTTTTGGCGGGAAAAGGCTGAGGCAAAGCTGAGTGAAGTAACAGTGATCTAGCCTGTCTGCTGAGAGGCCTAGCAGAGGGGGGTTGGACTCTGGCTGGCAACAGTTGCAAGTTAGTGCTGAAAGAACAGCAGCAATCTATAGAAGGCTGGTTCTGAGGCAAAAGAGAAAAGAAAAAAAAAGTGGTCGCTTTATTTTGAGGCTTGACTTTTGAAAGCAGCCTGCTCTGGGGGGGGATTATGCCCTTGACTCGAACCCAAATGGCGGAAATGGGTGAAGTGAAAGACCCACAGGTGGACCAAGGTTCTGAGGAGGAATTTGGCTCAGTGCAGGATGAGAACACGGGAGAACTGACCCCAGAACTCAGAAAAATGCTCCGAGCCCAACTGCATGAACTGAGGGTGAGGGAACTGGCGTTTGAAAGGGAAGTGAAACAGAGACTGTTGGAAGTAGACAAAATGGTGTTTGAGCTGAAGAAGATGGAAATAATGAGTAGAAATAGGAATAACAATAATGGTGAAGGGAAGCCCTCAGACATGAAACCACCTAGACCTCAGATTTTGGAGGGAAAACCAAAACCAGATGAGAAAGACTCCAAGTACAGCAGAAAATGTTATTTCTGTCAGGGAAAGGGCCATCTAATCTCAGGGTGTGAGAAATGGAAGCAGCTAAAAGGAAATGTGCCTCATGATTTGAGTGGAACCAAGCCAAAAGCTGTGTTATTTAAATAAACCTTATTCCTTTATTTGTTAAAAATCCATCCCTGGTCTGTGTGACTCCTTACAGGGAATGGTTGGTGGCAGCTTAGTGAAAGTGGGGCATATCCCAGTAGGTCTGGGGTTGTCACACCACCAAAGGCAGTATGTTTTTAGAAATTAACAGAAATCTTGTGGTGCAGCCCCACAGGGACAATGGGATGGTCAGCAACAATAAATCACCATGATTAAAGGAAATCCACTGCTGATTAAAGGCAATTCTGGGTTGCATGTGAGTAATACACAACATTGCATGCACCCCAAAGTTCCCAAAGGAATCCTTTCATCAATGACGATTTGTGGCAGCTGCTGATGTCAGCACCATCTCCCATGTGGAGCTGCACAACAAAATTTCAGCCCTTTATTTATTTATTTATTTATTTATTTATTTATTTATTTATTTATTTATTTATTTATTCATTCATTCATTCATTCATTCATTCATTCATTCATTCATTCATTCATTCATTTATGCCCTGCTTTCCTCCTTAAGAAGGACTCAAGGTAATATTTAAAGCTAAAAACCGCAAGTATACAAATATTGAAAAGGATTAGACAAGGATTAGACAAATACCACACTAAAAGATGGTGAACAAAAGCAACCACCAAAAACACATCCAAAGCAGTAGCCAGTCACTGAGGGGAAGCTTGTCTGAAGAGAAAGGTCTTTGCCTGCTCGTGGAAGATATGCACCAGCCTGACCTCCTGTGGGAGGGAGTTCCAAAGTCTGGGAGCAGCCACAAAGAAGGCCTTGTCTCGTAATTCCCTTCACCCACCCTCCAGCATGGCTCATGGGAAGAACTTTGGGGACTGCAGTCCAAAACATCTTAATGCCAGAAATTTTACACCCTGATGGGGAAGCAAAACAAAATGAAAAAGCAGATGTATGCAGCTCATAGTTTCTTAGAGGTAACAGAGGAAAGAGGGGGGGAAAGCAAATCTAGGCACCACCAATCCTTGAAGTTAAACATCAGTTCTTAGATTTGTTAGCAGAGGGATTAGTGTACCTACAGTCACCTAACTGAGCAGTTGCAGGAGCAGTAATGGCAGTCCCTTCTCTTTTTCCCTGGAGCAGGAATGTGAATAATAATTCATATGTTTCCCATGCTTGTCAATATTGGCTATCTCAACATGGCAAAGCACCCAAAGGATAAATATTCCAGCCCCATGAGATTCTGCAGTCTGCCCAGAACTGGTCTTTCTCTCTCAATCTCTCTCTTTATAGAATGAAGCACATGGATGAAATAAAGCACTGGCTCTCTCAGACAGCCAGAGAAACATACTTTATTACGGCTAAAAAACCAGCCCTCAGTGGCTATCTCAGTTCTGCACAATGTGCAGAAGGTACACAACTTCATGAAAGTCATACAAATGCCACTTGGTGGATGTTACTCAAGTCGATAGGAACAAAAAAAAATCTAACACACTAGCAGGTCGATGAGGAGAAAAATACAATTTCTCAACCTTGTCTGTGAACACAAGACAAGCAAAAGATTCACACCTCTGCTCTTCAAGCCCCCTTAGCCACTGAGTTCTCTTGAAGGACAAAGAACAGCTTGTCCTGCACCCCCTAAACTGGCCTGCTGCCCTCTGGTGTGGTGGAGCAGATTATTTCCCCATGGCCAGGGTTGGGGTAAGCTTCAACATGGGATTCTAATGCTTCTGGAAGCAGAAAGTGGAGAAATTCAATTAATGCAGCATCATATGTGCATGCAACCTAAGTGTACAAACGAAGATCTAGTAAGTGGCCGAGATAATGTTATTGAAGTAGCCCGCTTCTGTCAGAAACAGTCTAATCATTTTAACATTTTAAATGTGTTTGCAATTTATATTTCATATACATCCATAATTTTAAATTATGCAGTGCTCTGGTAAGAATAAAGAAATGATCAGTTTCTGTGGATGGAAAGACAGCATCCCTTTCCCTTCACTTCAAGGCTGCAAAATGTTTTGGGCCATTTATGTTTTTGGTATCCAAAACAATTCCCCGGGCCCAGAATTTGTCAATCCTAAGGGTCTACCATTGGCTCCAGTTGGCAGATCCTGGCACAGCTGGGGAAGAGGGTTCATTCAACCAACACTGCCAGAATTCTGTATTTTATAATTTTAATGTACACAAACGAGCAGGCACACTGTGCAGTGGTGACCCGTGTCATGTGCACGGAATATGCAAACGTACCATTACAGAGCTGCCTCGTTCTCATAATAATAATATAAAAAATCTGTGGACACTCTTGGACCCTGGACCTCTAGTTAAAACAACAAATCCAAGTAGATCCAGCATGGCTGATATCCAGCCATCTGTCATATTATAAACAATATGGATATAAGGCGGAGTTCTATATTCCCCTATTGGAACTTGGTGGCGCCGCGGGCTAAATCGCAGAAGCCTGTGCTACAGGGTCAGAAGACCAGCAGTTGTAAGATCGAATCCACGCAACAGAGTGAGCTCCCATCACTTGTCCCAGCTCCCGCCAGCCTAGTGGTTCAAAAGCATGCAAATGCAAGTAGATAAATAGGGACCACCTCGGTGGGAAGGTAACAGAGTTCCGTGTCTAAGTCGCACTGGCCATGTGACCACGGAAGATTGTCTTCGGACAAAAGCTGGCTCTATGGCTTGGAAATGGGGATGAGCACCGCCCCTTAGAGTCGAACACGACTGGACAAAAATTGTCAAGGGGAACCTTTACCTTTTCTATATTCCCCTATCCAGAGTTTAGAAAAAGTATCTTTTTAACTAAGGTTGCTAGATGTGATGCATAGGGGATTCTGTGAGCTGTAAATCTCTCTCCTTGACATTAAAGTCTTTCCTTTCTTCCACCTTAGGCTGTGATTTTTGAAAAAAAAACCTTTCAAGGTTGTCCAGGTAGAGAATATTCAGAAATATCTTACCATTTCCTTCTTTTGGGGGGGCATCCCAGGACTGTGCAGCTTGTTCAAGGCCACACAAGCTGGCTCTACTCACATGATGAGGCAAGGTTGGGAATCAAACTCTCAGCCTCTGAACCACTCAGCTATCCAGCCAGAGGGCAAATATTAAAAGGCAGAGTACGGAATAACAAAGCAAATATGACCACACTTACAAATTGGGAGTTAATGCACAACTGAAGAAGGGCCAAGAGAGATTTAATGTGCATGTATAATGGGACCTTCTTGCCAATCCTTCCAACAGGCTGAAGAGCAACCACAGTCAGCCATCTACAACATTGCCAAGGAACAAAGGTGGGTCTTCTCCTGTTGAACACAAAAGCATAGCTGGAAAGACCACAACCAGCCATCCCTTCCATAACAAACTGTTCTAGAGAGCCATCTAGCGGTCTGTTTTCCTCCCCTTCCACCAGGAGGAACGCAACATGTTAGAAGCTTCATGCTTTCCTTCCATAATCAATTGTTTTTTTAAAAAAAGACATTCATCCTCACATCGGCCAGCAAATAATTGTAATTAACACCAAGTTTGCAAACTTTCCGCAGTTTAGCCAACCAAAGCTGTAACTGACTAATCAGAAACAAATTGTAATTTATAAAAAGCAAATTTAAATCAATGGAGCCAAGACCACAACCAAGGACTAGTCTTTTAAAATGCCATTTTCAGCTCCAGTGTTTAACTGCAGTATTTCCACTGCAGGGCAGACCCTACCATTAGCCTATGGTGGTTGCCTCAAGATAGCAGATTTGGAGTGTCAGTAAAGGATATCAAATCATTATAACTGTTGGAAGTCAGAAACACAAGCACAAATAACAAAAAAGTTGAATTGGGGGGGTGATGGAGAGAGTTATGTGGGCTTGGGTACCTTGTTCCCTCATGTCTTCATTTAATTTAATAGTTTAATTTACAAATTTCCATGGCCACCTGTTGTTTTTGTTAAAAATTTTGTAATTTTTGTAATTTTGCATGTTGCCCTTAGCAGTTTTGGGCCGGGCTCACTGTCAGTCTATCCAACACTAAACAGCCATTTCTTCCCTGTCCCTAAATTCAAAGAGAATTTAGGATCTCCCCAACCCGTCTGTTTCAAGTCAAAGAGTCTGTTGAAATCCGTTGTTGCAAGCAGTCATGTTCGTCAGTCTGCTGTTTGATCTGTTCATATCGGCACGTAAATGAAATGTTCTTATTCTTTCTTCTACCAAATGTCTCAGAGTGAGTTGCTGGGACTTGAAGTACCAGTTGATGAAGAAAAGGGGTGGACTACTCTGGTGAACTTGAAGCTATTCTACTCTGTGAATCCCTGCAGTTCTGCTGTATAGCTAGAGGAACTTAGTGGTGGATTTGTTTCTCGTGCTGTAGTAATTAAACTGCTATACTGCAGCTAAAACTCTGCTCACAAGGAGGGTTCAATCCCAGGTAGCCGGCCAGAGGATCACTCCTCCTTCCATGGGGTCATATATAAGCAACACATTTTGCTTTGCTTTGCTTCTGCATGGAGATACACTTGACCCTTGGGGTACTTCCAGCAATATAACTGTATGATTCTGCAATGAAACTACTTTTTGGGTGGGTGGGCAAGGAATTTCCCAATATTGAAATGCATAAGCCCATTCCTGCAGCCTGATATAGGATTGTGCAGGAAAATGTCTCTGCATTTGATTTTGCCAGAAATTGGAGACATTCATGTCATGGACTACAACTTCTTGAATATGACTGTCTGGGATATGCTGGGACTTTTAGTCTCTGCAGCTCCTGAATGTATAAACTGGCCCTGGTTTCTTTCTAGATTAACTTGGGGGACTCCCTGAAAGAGGTCAGTCCAGTGGAATAATTAGTTATACAAGTATGTTATTAGTCCTGTCTTACCAGATACACATTTTTCATTGATTCAATCATCCACTCTTAAATCAATTAATGAAACCACTTCAAATAGATCTGTATGTTAAAACAATCTCAACATCTGTCTTTTTGAGGATACTGAACATTCATAAGAGAGATTGTGCTCTTCTTCTTTAACTATAGCTTACTTTTCAATTCTAGATGTCAGTTTTGAATCTTACAGTAGAACAGGAAAGACAGTGAGACAGTGAAGAAAGTGCTCACTCACCCCACTATCTAAAAACAGTGATTATGGCACATGAGCCTAAAAACCCCCACACATTGGCCTTCTCTTCTTGAGCAGTAATAATACGTTGTTGTATTATGTATTGTCAATTTGCCTCTGATTTATGGGGACCCTATGAATGAATGATCTCCAAAATGCCCTGTCCTCAACAGCCCTTTTCAGCACTTGTAAACTCAAACCTGTGGTCTATTTAAGGAGTCAGAGCCATCTAGTATTTGGTCATCCTCTTTTCCTGTTAACAAAGTAAATCTTATTATAAGAATATTTTGATATTAACATTGTTGTTTAGTCGTTTAGTCGTGTCCGATTCTTTGTGACCCCATGGACCAGAGCACGTCAGGCTCTCCTATCTTCCACTGCCTCCCGGAGTTGGGTCAAATTCATGTTGGTCGCTTTGATGACACTGTCCAACCATCTTGTCCTCTGTCATCCCCTTCTCCTTTTGCCTTCACACTTTCCCAACATCAGGGTCTTTTCCAGGGAATCGTCTCTTCTCATGAGATGGCCAAAGTACTGGAGCCTCAGCTTCAGGATCTGTCCTTCCAGTGGGCACTCGGGGTTAATTTCCTTCAGGATGGATAGGTTTGTTCTCCTTGCAGTCCAGGGGACTTTCAAGAGTCTCCTTCAGCACCACAGTTCAAAAGCATCAATTCTTCGATGGTCAGCCTTCTTTATGGTCCAGCTTTCACTTCCATGCATCATTATGGGAAAAACCATAGCTTTGACTATGTAGACCTTTGTCGGCAAGGTGATGTCTATCCTTTTTAAGATGTTGTCTAGGTATTACTGTTAGAAGAGTGCAATGAATTAGTGTTGAGATTGCAGCTCTTAAATAAGGATAATTAGGCTGATCACTCACATTTGGGTAAAAATAGAAGCTTAGGTTGACTTCCCCATTAAATCTATTCAGAGAAAAGTGAAATGCGGTTAGCAGAACCCCCATGTGCTGATTTCTATGCATAGGAATAATATGACTGAAAGCCATGAGGAAGGACACCCCATGTGTGGCTATCTCTTTCTTTAAAAGGGAAACAAAATTAATCTGCTTACAACAAGAAGGAAGGCACAAATGTGTTCTTCCAGAAAAAGAGCAAATGAACAGAGCAATTTCACAAATCTTAGAGCAGTGGTTCTTAACCTTTGTTACTCGGATGCTTTTGAACTGCAACTCCCAGAAACCCCAGCCAGCAAAGCTGATGGTGAAGGCTTCTGGGAGTTGCAGTCCAAAACTCCTGAGTAACCCCAGGTTAAGAACCAGTGTCTTAGAGCAACCACCAGTTGCTCTCTAGAATGTACGTATGAGATTGGAAAACTTACTATTTTGGATCGTATCTCGCAGAATTCTGAAGCCAGCATAGCTACTGGCCATGCCACTTGGGGGATGAAAGAATGTGGCCCTCTCAAAAGCTTTTCTAGTCTGTAGTGTATGTCATACAGAAACATCACACACACATGCACATGATGTACAGACATGGATCAACATTGCTATCTGAATTTTATGATCTCCTTCAGATCCTGGCTACAGGGACTATCACGGGGAGCACCTGCACTGTGAAATTAACCAAGACCCCAGCAGTGGTGGGACCCAGCAACCACCGATGCAACCTTATTTTACCTGAAAGCTAGGCACAGATTTTTCCAGATCTGTAGGATGGAAAAGAACATATTCTAAATGGGATGAAAGCTAAACATATGGCTATATAACATAATCACCTACAAAAAGAAAATTTGGTGACATATTGTGAGCCTTTTGAGGAGTATGAGGAAAGGCTATGAAACACTGACCTTCTCCCACCTAAATTCAGTCTCTTCTACCAGGGATAAAAGAATAAATTCCAGCCACTTCCAAGCAAAATGCTCTATGGAACAACACGGGTAAGGGTCACTGCCTTTGGCTGACTGCAGTGCAGAATCCAGGAGGGGGCTTTTATTAGCTCGTTCTGTTTTTAATGTCCCATGCTGTTTTGCTAATCACTTCCACTGGATATCTGAAACAAAACAGCAGAAGAAATAAAAGATAGGATTTTTTGGTGCATATAAAAATACAGCAGGTAGGCAATGCCTGTAGGGTGACCAGATGTCCGGGGGGGGGGGGGGATGAAAATATGAAAACAACAAAAATGTCAGAGACTTACTTTTGCCAGTAGGAATGTTACATCAGTTCATAAACCTGGATGGATAATAAGACAATAAAACAGCATGTTATAGCTGTCAGAATAGGGGTAGAACAGTTGTGGCAACATATGGTTTGGGACGAGCATCTTATCTGGGTGTAAAAAGGTGACTTATCATGTGCATAAATTAAGCAGTAACATTGTTTTCAAACCCACCCTCCATGATAAATATATATAATTTCATCAGACTAAGAAAAACTCTGGGCTAAATCCGCTTCATAATCCCTGCTAGAGTAGATCCAGTGGCCAAAGTCTAGTTGCTTTGTGTAGTAAATCACCCTAGAGTGGCCCCATGGAACAAATAGGGGATTTTGTGAGGAATTGCATACATTAACTTATAAACAGAGATGCAAAAATATATATGTGTGTGTTTTAAAAAAATAAACATCCCACAATAAGGGGGCAGTGGGCAAGTGACCCGCATTTCTGCTGTTGAGTCTGCTATCCAGTGTCCGATATTCATAATAGGTACTGCTGCATATAAATGTCGGCTGATCTTTCTCCTTGTGGTTCTTTGCCTTCAGATCAGATTTGAACAAGCCAGGCCATCACACAGAAGTGGAGTGGTCCTATGTCCTCCTTTAGGACAAAACTCTCTTCTTTTTGATGGTGTATGTCCTCCACCACCAGGGCATCTCTTTGGTCACCCTACCCCGCCCCCCAAAAAAAGAGTTTCTCTGGCCAAGTAGGGAAAATAGAGGCCTTGGCTGACAAACGCATCTATCCAGCCTTCTCTTGTTAAGTAAACTGGTTGGAAGGGGTCATTTAGTCAGAAAACACGCAGCCACAAATACAGCTAGTAATGCATGGCAGGGTGGAGACAGCATGGCAAATCAATTCTGCGTGGATTTTCTGGTGAGGTCTGTTCCAGGAGTGAATGTTCTGAAGGCACTGTTCAGACCATTTCTTGAAAATAACAGATTATAATCTAGCAAGATATTTCAGTTAGATGAAGAAAATACAATGCACAGGTCATTTCAGAGAGTTATTAAACATGATGCCTTATCTATCTATCTATCTATCTATCTATCTATCTATCTATCTATCTATCTATCTATCTATCTATCTATCTATCTATCTATCTATCTATCTATCTATCTATCTATCTATCTATCTATCTATCTATCTATCTATCTATCTATCTATCTATCTATCTGGTTCACAGTAGGATCATGGTATCCATGGAAATAAGTTCCAAGCCTCCCCCATGCTGAAAACCACAGATGTCCAACCCCAATATGCAGCATAATCTCTGGTTCCCACTAGTGGCCAGTTCTGGCAATGCACCTTGGAAATGTGCATTTCTGGGTTTCTTAGTTAAATATTTTCAGGCAGTGGAGAACTGAAACTGCAGGTACTGATCCCGCAGATACGGATGTGTCGTATTGTATATTCCATTTTTATCTCAATGCTGTGTCCCCAGGTGGTCACCTTGTCATAGTCTTGTACAATATTATGTGCAGTTGTGTATTTACAATCAATTTATAGTAAAGGTGTCTAATTGTGATGATATTTGCATATATTAGTTTAAATTAGCATTGGCACATTTAATGAAAAAATGCCATCCTATTTTAAGAAGACCATCCTCCTTTTTCGTGTTTCTTATTTTTCTTGTCTTGCTTTTTGGTGATGCCTAGTCTCCTTTTTTGCCAATGGAACAGTGACCACCCTAAATGGTAGCAATCTTCAAAAGGAGGATTGCCCTTTACCATGTGGTATAGTAGGAAAGAGGTAGAGGATGGGAAGCTGCAAGTGAGGGGTGGGGTAGGGAGGAAGCTGGCCCAGTTTGGCAGAATCCAGGGATGTTAGCAAGTCTTTGGGTCTGAGTCCTAAGTCTGAGCCCAAGTGTTTGATACCAAGTCCCAAGTCTGAGTCTCTGTTAAAACAAGCTTTTTCCACCAGAAAAAAAATGGGCCTACTTTAGCTGTGACTAACTAATGGATGGCAAGAATGGACATTGACATCCTGAGTGTCAGTGAACTAAAATGGACGGGAATGGGTGAATTCAATTCAGATGATTATCATATCTATTATTGTGGGCAAGAAGGAAATGAAGTAGCCCTTATAGTTAACAAAAGAGTGGGAAAAGCTGTACTGGGATACAATTTCAAAAATGATAGAATGATTTCAGTACGAATCCAAGGCAGACTTTTCCACATCACAGTAATCCAAGTTCATGCATCAACCACCGATGATGAAGAGGCTGAAATTGAACAATTCTATGAAGACTTACAACACCTTCTAGAACTGAAAACAAAGAAAAATATTCTCATTATAGGGGACTGGAATGCTAAAGTAGGGAGTCAAGAGATAAAAGGAACAACAGGAAAGTTTGGCCTTGGAGTTCAAAACAAAGCAGGGCAAAGGCTAATAGAGTTATGTCAAGAGAACAAGCTGGTCATCACAAACACTCTTTTCCAACAACACAGGAGGCGACTCTACACATGGACATGACCAGATGGGCAATACCGAAATCAGATTGATTATGTTATCTGCAGCCAAAGATGGAGAAGCTCAATATAGTCAGCAAAAACAAGACCTGGAGCTGATTGTGGCTCTGATCATCAGCTTCTTATAGCAAAAATTCAAGCTTAAACTGAAGAAAGTAGGAAAAATCACTGGGCTAGTCAGGTATAATCTAGCCCAAATCCCTTATGAATAAAAAGTGGGAGTGAAGAACAGATATAAGGAACTAGATTTGGTGGACAGATTACCTGATGAATTATGGATGGAGGCTCATAACATTGTATAGGAGGCAGCAACAAAAACCATCCTAAAGAAAAGGAAATCAAAGAAAGCAAAGTGGTTGTACAACAAGGCTTACAAATAGCAGAGAACAGAAGGGAAACCAAATTCAAGGGAGATAGGGAAAGTTACAGAAAATTGAATGCAGACTTCCAAAGAATAGCAAGGAGAGACAAGAGTGCCTTCTTAAATGAACAGTGCAAAGAATAAAGAAAAGAATAGAAAGGGAAAAACCAGAGATCTGTTCAAGAAAATTGGAGATGTTAAAGGAACATTTTGTGCAAAGATGGACATGATAAAAGACAAAAATGGTAGGGACCTTACAGAAGCAGAAGACATAAAGAAGAGGTGGCAAGAATACACAGAGGAATTATACCAGAAAGATTTGGATGTCCTGGACAACCCAGATAGTGTGGTTGCTGACCTTGAGCCAGACATCCTGGAGAGTAAAGTCAAGGGAGCCTTAGAAAGGTTGGCTAACAACAAGGGCAGTGGACGTGAAGGCATTCCAATGGAACTATTAAGGTGCTGTTAAGGTGCTACACTCAATATGCCAGCAAGTTTGGAAAACTCAGCAGTGGCCAGAGGACTGGAAAAGATCAGTCTACATCCCAATCCCAAAGAAAGGCAGTGCCAAAGAATACTTCAACTACCATACAATTGCACTCATTTCACATGCTAGCAAGGTTATGCTCAAAATCCTACAAGGCAGGCTTCAGCAGTATGTGGACCGAGAACTCCCAGAAGTACAAGCTGGATTTCGAAGGGGCAGACAAACTAGAGACCAAATTGGTAACATGCACTGGATTATGGAGAAAGCCAGAGAGTTCCAGAAAAACATCTACTTCTGCTTCATTGACTACGCAAAAGCCTTTGATTGTGTGGACCATAGCAAACTATGGCAAGACTGTGTGGACCACAGCAAACTATGATCCCCTTATCTATCTCCTGAGAAATCTATATGCAGGACAGGAAGCAACAGTTAGAACTGAATATGGAACAACTGATTGGTTCAAAATTGGGAAAGGAGTACGACAAGGCTGTATATTGTCTCTCTGCTTTTTTAACTTATATGCAGAATATATCATGCGGAAGGCTGGACTGGAGGAACCCCGGGCCAGAATTAAGATTGCTGGAATAAATATCAACAACCTCAGATATGTAGATGATACCACTCTGATGGCAGAAAGTGAGGGGGAATTAATGAGGGTGAAAGAATAGAGCACAAAAAATGATCTGACGCTCAACATAAAAAAAATAAGATCATGGCCACTGGTACCATCACCTCCTGGCAAATTACAATATGTTTCAGTAGTACTTGGTGGTTGCTCTGTGTGTGGGTTTAAATTGGCAGGCTGGCTATAATACAATGTATTAATTTACAGTATTTTGTATGGCTTATGGCAAAATACAGCATTATGGTGCATGACTTCACAAAGACAATGTAAAACACTAAAGGAAAAAATTCTATGAGATTTTAAAAACACGCAATATGAATAGTGAATAACTAGTGAAATAAATTATGTATGAGCAGTTGCTAGAGTACTTCTGGGTATCTAAATCATTTAACCCTTGAGCACCAGTGCCCTCAAGATGATGCAGTTCTTGCAGGGACCCAGGGAACATTTAAGGGGGCAATCTATTACAAATGTGACCCACCGTTACAATTAGGATTATCGGCCAGCCTCCATTTATGTTTCCAATATTGGCACCTGCTGTGGTTAGTTTGGATCAGGTTAAGTGCTGTCCAGTTTTTTCCTTGGTTGATCAACAAAACCATAAGGTCATTGTACAGGGGCTGCAATACTCAGCCACCGAACAGACCCAGGCAAGAAGAACTGTGTCCCTTTTGCTCCCCGGCAAGTGCCAGAAAGTTTTTGTGGGATATTGTTCCTGCTTTTCATTTTATCCAAGGTCTTTCTTAAATGTTCCCTATAAATTAAGGACCGACCGATCAAGGGTCACTCCTAAAGACTTTGAGTGGCAGTTGGACTTTTAGCAGTTGATTCCTAAATTCCACTTTCGGTGTATAGTCGGCTTGTCTGTTGCTCAGGTGAAAGCAAGAAAACTCGTTTTTGTTGATGTTGGGGTTTAGGCTCCGAATTTCAAAAAAAACTATCCATTTCCTTTAAATCATTTTCAAGGGCTTTTTCAGAGGTGTCGAAGTCTTCAGATTGTTTGATCAATGCGATGTTGTCAGCAAATGTAAACTTTTTTGCAGCAGCGCTTAAGTCAGATGTATACATATTAAAGAGTAGTGGGGTCAGCAGAGAACTTTGTGGCGGCTCATCATTTAACCTATACTTCTGGCTGGCTTGACCACTTAGGTGTACTTCGATGTACAGTATTTATAATACAATGAAAAGAGTACATAAAAGAGTAAGGACAGCAAGTGGTCCCCAACCTTGGGCCTCCAGATGTTCTTGGACTTCAGCTCCCAGAAATCCTGACCAGCAGTGGTGGTGGTGAAGGCTTCTGGGAGTTGTAGTCCAAGAACATCTGGAGGCCATTTCTTCTTCTGGCTTATAAATCAGCCGCTGAACTAAGAACGCAGCCAGGCGAGATCCCCCTTGGCTTCTGATACTTTCCTCTCCCTGACCGAATCCAAAACCGCCACAGCTTTATGAGCACCAACTATCATCCCACACGATTTATATAAAGTTTTTTGCCGGCTCGTATTTTCGGATTGGTTCTGCCGAGGCGGCCATCGCTTCGAGGGCGGAACCAAGTCGAAGCGGGTCCTTTGTTTCCAAGGGGACGAAGAGCAGCGGGGGCCCAGGAAGCGGGCGGACCAGTGGTGTTTGGGGACGGCCTTCTCCGAAGAGGAAGGGGAGGCGAGCCCAGCGGCCTGAGGCGGGAAGTCAAAGAGGCTGCGGGACGGGGAAAGCGAGACCTTTTGGCTTCTCTGCCCGTCGCCTTGGCGCTGTAGGAAGGTGGAGAGGAGGACGGGACGGGCCTCGGCTGCCGTGGCGGAAGGCGGTGGAGACTGAAGCCGAGAAAAGGGGCAGCTTAGAGACTCCACGTGCCAGGTGAGGAGAAGGAGGTGGGTGCATTGACTCCTTTCCGCCGCCCCCCCCCGTGCTTCGCATCCCAGGCTGCCCCTTCGCTTGATGGCCACAACAACCCTGCCAAGTAGGCCAGGCGAGGTTCGGCGTTACAGGTGGGGAATCTTTGCTCCCCCAGGTGTTTGGGGCATCAGCCCTCAGGAGCCCAAGCCAGGCTGGCTGGTGGTAAGAGATAGTGGGTGTCCAAACGTCTTAAAAGCTCCAAGAGTCCCTAATCTTTGCATAGACCCGTGGCTGTATTCAGGGACTGTAGAGTCAGTGTTCAGAAAGAAAAGAATTTGGAGAATATATTCTGTTAATGCAGCCTGAAATAGCATTTGCCTTTTTATTTTTTGTAGCCACATCACATGGTTGGCTCATATTCAGCTTGTGATCTACAACAATTCCAAGATCCTTCTTGCTCTTCATATTGCTGAGCCCAGGTATCCCCTGTCTTGTAACTGCTTTTGGGTTTTTTTTTCATCAGGTGCAGGAAAAATTTCATTCTGTTGTTTTTCAACCGGGTGCTTAAGCAGGTGGAAAGCATGAGAATGAGCTGTAAGTTGTTCAAAAGGAGGAAGCTAACATTGGGGAAGGATGTGTAAATGTTGAGAATTAAATTAGGGATGGTATGCAGTTCATTCAAATAGGAATTACCGGGATTTTTTTTTAAATAATAAAAGAAGTAGAAGGGCCTAATCCAAACCTTTCCCCCTGGTCTCCCCTCTTTCTCATTGCATATCTACAATTTTCATTGGAAGAAAAGCTTCTCTCCATGTGAACCAAAGCTCCATTCCGTGATGGAAATAGCATGTGTGGGGCCTTGATTACAACCACCATAAGGAGCTGAGAGTGAAAAGCTGCCCTGTATTTCATCAGCACCCTTGTGCAGATCGGATCCTCTCCTAATAGCATGTTGTTGTTTTTAAAAAAGTTACTCATGCAATTCCTATTTGTGTGAATGAAATTTCATTTAGTTAGACCCTTAAAGTGAGGGTTCAGAAGGTGACAGAACAAAGAACATTTGTTGTTTAGTCTTTAAGTTGTGTCTAACTCTTCATGATCCCATGGTTCACGAAGAGTCAGACCACGACGGTCCAAGGTAGGCTTCAGCAATATGTTCTCAGTCCACATACTGCTGAAGCCTACCTTGTAGGATTTTGAGCGTAACCTTGCTAGCGCATGAAATGAGTGCAATTGTACGGTAGTTGGAGCATTCTTTGGCACTGCCCTTCTTTGGGATTGGGATGTAAACTGATCTTTTCCAATCCTCTGGCCACTGTTGAGTTTTCCAAACTTGCTGGCATATTAAATGTAGCACCTTAACAGCCTCACCTTTTAAGATTTTAAATAGTTCAATTGGAATGCCATCACCTCCACTGGTCTCGTTGTTAGCCATGCTTTCTAAGGCCCACTTGACTTCACTCTCCAGGATGTCTGGTTCAAGGTCAGCAACCACACTATCTGGGTTGTCTGGAACATCCATATCTTTCTGGTATACAGTGGTGCCTCACTAGACAATGATAATCCATTCCACTGAAATCTCTGTTTAGCGAAATCGTTGTCTAGCGAAAAGCATTTCCCCATTGGAATGCATTGAAACCTGTTCCAATGGGGAAGAATCGTTGTTGTCTAGCGAAGATCTGCCATAGGAAAGCCGCTTTGCAAACCACCAATCAGCTGTTTAAATAGCTGTCTTGCGAAGCTTAAGTCCTGAAAACACCTGTTTTGCGAGCGCGGAGGAAGCTGTCAAAATCGTCGTCTAGCAAAAATGGGTTTGCGAAGCAGGGACCAAATATTGTCCAGCGAAATTCCCACATAGGAATCACTGTTTTACGAATCACTATAGCGATTGTAAAAAGTCAATGTCTCGCGAAAAAACTGTCATGGGGGGTAACTGTCTAGCAAGGCACCACTATTCTTCTGTGTATTCTTGCCACCTCTTCTTGATGTCTTCTGCTTCTGTAAGGTCCCTACCATTTTTGTCCTTTATCATGTCTATCTTTGCATGAAATATTCCCGAGTACCTGTACCTGAGTAGCCCAGTGGCTTTTCCTACTTTCTCCGGTTTCTGCTTGAGCTTTGCTATAAGAAGCTGATGATCAGAGCCACAATCAGCTCCAGGTCTTGTTTTCACTAACTGTACAGAACTTCTCCATCTTTGGCTACAGAGAACTTAATCAATCTGATTTCAGTATTGCCCATCTGGTGATGTCCATGTGTAGAGTCGCCTCTTGTATTATTGGAAAAGAGTGTTTATGATGACCAGCTTGTTCTCTTGACAAAACTCTATTAGCCTTTGCCCTGCTTCATTCTGAACTCCAAGACCAAACTTACCTGTGGTTCCTTCTATCTCTTGACTTCCTACTTTAGCATTCCAGTCCCCTATAATGAGAAGAACATCTTTCTTTGGTTTTAGTTCTAGAAGGTGTTGTAGTTCTTCATAGAATTAGTCAATTTCAGCCTTTTCAGCATTGGTGGTTGGTGCATAAACTTGGATTACTGTGATGTTGAAAGGTCTGCCTTGGATTTGTATTGAAATCATTCTATCGTTTTTGAGATTATATCCCAATAGAGCTTTTCCCACTCTTTTGTTGACTATGAGGGCTACTCCATTTCTTCTACAGGATTCTTGCCCACAATAGTAGTTATGATAATTGTCTGAATTGAATTCACCCATTCCCACCCATTTTAGTTCACTGACGCCCAGGATGTCAATGTTGATTCTTACTATCTCGTTTGACCACATCCAGCTTACCAAGGTTCATAGATCTTACATTCTAGGTTCCTATGCAGTATTTTTCTTTGCAGCATTGGACTTTTCTTTCACTTCCAGGCACGTCTGCAGCTGAGCGTCCTTTCGGCTTTGGCTTCATTAGCTCCACTTCATTAGCTCTGGAGCTACTTGTACTTGTCCTCTGGTCTTCCTCAGTAGCATGCTGGATGCCTTCTAACCTGAGGGGCTCATTTTCCAGCCTCATATCTTTTAGCTTTTTGTTTCTGTCCATGGAATTTTCTTGGCAAAGATACTGGAGTGGCTTGCCAGTTGCTGCTCCAGGTGGATCGCGTTTAGTCAGAACTCTCCACAATGACCTGTCCATCTTGGGTGTCCCTGCACGGCATAGCCCATAGCTTCTCTGAATTACTCAAGCCCCTTCACCACGACAAGGCAGCAATCTGTGAAGGAGAAAGAAAAGAATAGTCCAGGGCATAGATGCTTTAATAGCATATGCTGTTGTGTATGCAGCGACTGCTGCAATAATTCTGCTGGGTATACCTAGCAGTATCATACACACATTTAACCTCCTTCCAGAATATGTGGGGCAGTTAGGTCCTGTCGAAAAAACCTGGGCAGGATCAGCTATTTTGCTAGTCTGAGTCATAAGTCACATTTCTAGAGGCCTTATTTCAAAGTTACATCCCTTCAACCGCCTTTTCTTCCTGGGCTCACTTCTTACCTCTTTCTTCTAGTCTTTTTCTGTAGCTAAAATGCTTCTGAAGATGTGGGCAGTGAAGATATTTTTGTTATCTTCTCCCCCTCAAAAAGGAATGGGTGAAGTGGACTTATTGTTTAATTGAAAAATGTAAAAATACTCCCTGAATGTGCACATCAAATTGTATTCTCCCATATTAATGTAGAATGTTGATTAACGAAAGAAAACAAGGGGCACTTACCGTGACTTGTCATTTCTGACCAGCTTACTAACAGAAGAGCTATAGATGAATAATTTTAACATTACCACAAGCTGCTCTTGTATTCCTTTTCTTCCCAGGACAATACACAAGAAATGGCCAAGGTGATGAAATTGTTTCACTCCCTCAGAAATCATTGGAAAAAGACAACAGTGGGGGCCTGCTTGCTCACTTGGGGAGGAAACTGGCTGTATGGAAAACACTGGTAATTATTATGTAGACTCTAAATTATTACTGAAATTAAGATTTCTTTAAAAGAAAGTAGATCAGAGTTTACAGCCAAACTAGTGGATACATACAGAAATAATAGTGGCATGTAAAGTGTTACACGGATGGTCTCCTAATTATATGTGTTTTTTAAAAAGTTACAGATAATTCCGAATGTAATTGGAGTAGTGACATTATGATGTGTCAGGGATGATACTTCCAAGCTTTGGCTTTTCCCATTTATTCAGTTTCTTTTTTCTTGAGCGTCTAAAATTAGATCAGAAGGAATTGTTACTGGGAAAGTTGAGTAAAGCGAATTTTCTATTAAAAGTTCCATACCTCCCATATACCCTGGAGCAATTCAGAGCTGCAGTAGAGTCTGAGAAGCTAGGCTATTGGAAGGTATTTATGTGCCCTTACAAAATTGTCAATACTGTACTTTTATACTTGAACCGTTGGAAAGCAGAGATTTTGTAAGGCCAGTGTGTTTTAATTGCCCACTGATAATGAAGCCATTTCAAAGTAGTCTAAAGCAGAATAGCTCAGAACAATATATTCTTGCTGGGGAAAAATCTTTTCCCTGTACTACTGTGAGGGTTGTAGCTGAAGTCAGAGAGAACAGGGAGTTGGGAAGCAGTTGGGCAGATGATGTCATCATCCATCCTGATCAAAACTTGCCACAGTTTTCATCCTTATTAAACCTGGCTCCACTGCACAAATCCACAGTTCAGTTAATTGTTGAAATGAATGTGGGGCCATTCACCTGAACTGTTGAGCAACATTAGAAAATATTGATAAATACATTATATGTACTTTGCCATAGAAGTGAGCTTTCATTGCTGCAGAGATTGAGGCTAAATTACTATGCTGAAAGCATACTTGACTAGCTCCTTATAGTGCCCCTTTATAATAGATTAAAGGTTTAGCAAAATCTTCTCCCTCTATTTCTGACATAGTTGGAGCTTCTAATGCAAAGAGTGCTGCTTTAGTTCAACATTGCTTCAGCTTAGCCTTTGACTTCCAGGAATTAGCTGTTTTAGGCATTGCTTGTTCATTTGCTGCTGAAGAAGGACTTCTTCCATAGGGAAAGGGGGAGAACAGGGAGGCAGTGCCAGAACTTTCTCCAATTAGCTCTTAGTTATTCTTGAATAGCGCATCTGGGCTCAGACAGTGGAATGTGCAGCTTTAATTTTTTAATTAGAATTAAACTGTAGATTTAGAGGCAAGTCGTGTGCTGCTTCCCAGTTGAAACATTCAGATTCCTGAAGCTGCTAATTATGTTCCAGATGCAAGGGGTGGTGGTGGGAGGAACTATGATGCCTGTACATTTTTTTCTTTTGGGACAAAGAATTTTGATAGAGAGGGTATTTAATATGGGGAAGATATTGTGATAGGAAAAGGATGAACCCACTTCCCCTGCTACTGGCATCAAGTCCTTCTACAGTGGCTGATGCTGTTAAAAAAATTAAAAGCCCAGGAGATCATAACCGCAGGTGTCTGTTGGCAAGACATTGTACCCTATTTTTTATTTTAAAATTAAGGCACCGTGTATGCCTAGAAAGATTGAAAGGATGCTTGTCTAACTGAAGCAGTGATTTCGAGATGTGGCAGGTGTAACTTTGGTCCAGGTACGATTTTTTTCATTCTACATAGCGAATGTAACTTTTTTGAAGAACAGATCCCAGAACATTCCAGCTGGCATGGTCAACCATGCTGAGCGGGAACACAGAGAGCAATAGTCCCCAAAAGTAATTTTCCATCTTGTGATAACAGGGACATAACAGGCAAAACAAAAATTAAAATAAAAAAAATGTGGCATCTTAAAGATTCACTGCTATATTTTAATGTGAGCTTTTGCGGATAAGGCCACTTCCTCAGAACAGTTAATTTTGCAGGCAACTGACAGAAATGTGATATGTCATTACGTTCCCAGGAAACTTTTCATTTCATAGTAGTTTGTCCTTGTATCAGAGGCAGATAGAAAGTAGATCTTTTGAGTATTCTCAAAGGCTTTCACGGCCACGATCTGATGGTTGTTGTGGGTTTTTCGGGCTCTTTGGCTGTGTTCTGAAGGTTGTTCTTCCTGACGTTTCACCAGTCTCTGTGGCTGGCATCTTCAGAGGACTGGAGTAGCACTCTGTGCTCTGGTGCAATTTGTTTGGGAGTGGGATCAGCTTTTGTCTTTTTCAGGAGATGGGTGATTATGTTGAGCATGGTCAGAGTTTCTACTCCACTCCTCTGATGATGCTGGCCACAGAGACTGGCAAAACGTCAGGAAGAACAACCTTCAGAACACGGCCAAAGAGCCCGAAAAACCCACAACAACCATTAGATCTTTTGTCTAATTTTGTGCACAGATTGTGCACAGATGGATGGAGATGTTTTCTGATCAACAGCATAAATAGGATTTCCAGACAGTTTTACATCCAGTCATTGACCAGACCCAGAGCTTCATTAACATGGCTTGTGCATTTATGGTCCGGTCGTGCCATTCTGGACTCCAGGAGATTGAAAATAGCTGCTTAAAAATGAAATAAATCCAGTTTCTTTTAAATGGCTGTCCTTGTGCTGATTGCTTTTGCCGGCACTAGTGTTCTCAATGTCAAAAGCAGGAGTCTTAATTGGTTGCCTCTGATCAGATCTTCTATAGCAGTGGTCCCCAACCTTGGGCCTCCAGGTGTTCTTGGACTACAACTCCCAGAAGCCTTCACCACCACCTCTGCTGGCCAGGATTTCTGGGAGTTGAAGTCCAAGAACATCTGGAGGCCCAAGGTTGGGGACCACTGTTCTATAGTGTGGCTGGCCAGTTTGAGAGCTTTGTGTTGGTATCTTTGATCGGTAATAACTCAGAAGTGGATTTGGACTTAAATGTGCAGGGTTTTCCTAGGAGGTAATGACATGTAGGAGGTAATTGGCTCCACTTTGAAATTACAATTTTGTTACTGGCTTTGGTGCGTGAATGTTGGGTTCTAGTTAAAAAACATCACAGGTGCTGCAAACCTGAGGCATTAAACAAGGCCAAACACACCTGAAATTCAGCAAAGTCCTTAACTTTGAGAAAGCTTGAGATTCTGTCTTCTCCTTGTTTTGAGGTAAGGAGATGGATAATGGTGCCCATGATGAAGTCCTGCTTTCCTTTGTATTCTGCAAGCAGCTGCCACTATGTCTACAGTATCTTATAGAAGATGGTTGTGCTTTTCAGAGTTAACTGGGATGTACAGTTTGCAAAGGAAATAATTGATTTAGTCATTCACTTTCACCCAGGCCCTGTCATAAGGAAACAAGCTTAAATCCAGATTTACTTACACAACAGTACTATATGTATTGAAGACCTCTTTTGGATTTAGTCTGGTGTCATAGTCATTGACAGCAGCAGTCATTGATGGCACAATTAATTTTATTCTAATATTAGCAACAGCAACGTATTTTTCTGTACATATTTTTTGTAAAGTTATAGACTGGCCTGCTCATAATACTACTTTAGTAGCCCACAAAATTAGTAGCCTGCTAAATTTCAGGATTCAATCTTCACTATAGGGTTAGTGCAGGTTTCTTTACACCTCTTTTGTCTATCTCTGTTAACACCTGCTCAAGTGATAAATATAGCCTGTGTGTGTGTTTGTACCAAGAGAAATGGTAAAATCTAGAAACATGAAAAATAATCAGATAGATTACATCTTGACTTGCCATACTGGCTGAGGAATTATTGGAGTTGTAATTCTGTAACTGAAACAGATCTCTCAAGCAGTCAGTTACCAACATGAAAAGTATAGATATTAATATGTTCCAACTGAAACAGTGGAACAAGTTGTATTGTGGATGGCTGTCTTGACTGAGTGTTTTGGACATTATAGTCCTATAACAAAAATGGCCAGAGCTGGAAACACAAACTTTGCCTATAAATATTTTTTGGTTTCCTCCTCACAGTAATGACATACTGAGTGCCCATGTTGTCTGTGGGGATTCTTGGAATGTAGTCCAAACAATTTACTTGCAGGGATTCTGGGAATTGTCATTTACTTAGCTTTCAAGAGGTGTACTATGGGAAGAGCCGAAACAGAAAATTTTCTATATTTAGATTATATCTGGACTGTTGATTTAGTATGAATAGTTTTGGAAGTTGCATTTCTGCTTCCGAAACAAAATGGTCATGGCAAGAAACATGAGATGCTACATGCACAGTATTGATTCACAAGGTAAATAACTGGGTAAGTTACATTTTGACAGCTATGCTCCTTTTGATATTAAAGCACTTGTAGTCCAAAGATATTAGCTGGGGAATTATGGAAGCTATAGTTCTTTTGCCTCAAGAGATCTCCAAAGTGGTAAGAGACTTATGTACGAAGAGTACTGATCTCCTTCTCCAATAACTAGACATGTTATATTTCTATAGGACCTCTGGGAGGCAATTTTAGGAGTTGTAGTCTCAAAAAATTGCATTTCCACACTGTGAATACTGGGCTTAGTACTGGCACGGAGGGAGAGAGAAAAATATGAACATTAAAAAAAATTGGGGTAGGGCAAGAAGAGAGAAGGAGAGCACTGGAATGGGATGGTGGGGCTAGTGAATTTCTAACCCTGCTACAAATTAAATAAATAGTGGTATATGGAGCTGGAACGAGGTCAGTATGAGACAAAGAATTTGGGATGAGAAGGATGGAAGAGCAAGGGTACTAGGTGTGAGGAAGGGACTCATGGATCTTTAATCAAGGAAAGCTGGGCAATTTTGCTAGTTTTTAGGCGGGGGTGGTATTATCTGTTGCTTTATCTCTTTGGATAGTGGGCAGTTTCCTAATCTTGGGTGGCCCAAATTTTAACAAATGTCCCCTCCAAAAAAAAAAAAAAACATTGGGGGGAGATCTTCATGTTACATACTGTCAATTCTCCTTCAATGTATGGGGACTATAAATGAACAATCTTCAAAATGTCCTGTTCTCAACAGCCCTGCTCACCTCTTGCAAACTCAACCCCCCCCCCCCAAATTCTTTTAGGGAGTCAATCCATTTCTCATTTGGACTTCCTCTTTTCCTGCTGACTTCAACTTTTCCCAGCATTACTTATTATCTTTTCCAGAGAAGAGATATACTGCCACCAAAATTGCCAATGCAACAGCAGCTGAAAAGCTCTATAATGCAGAAGTTTGTAAGAGCAAGCCCTGCCCTCTGTGCATGTAGAGTCCTAAAGGACAGTAGGGTAGGGTAGCTTTTCTCCTTTTAAGAAAGAGGGGACATAACTACTGCAATTTCAATGGTATACGTGACAAGGGTTTCTCAGGAAACTCACACATGCAAAGGCACAGGAATCACATGTTGCCCACTTCTGATGTAAAAGCTGCCCTGGACTTCCAACCATTCAAGGCCTAGTGAACGATGGCTGCCAGCACTGAATGAAAAGTTCCAGTGAACCCTTTCCAAAATTATGATTGGATCCTAAGCCATTTGAAATCAAGCAGTTTAGAATCCATTTATAGGAAGGACGGAAGGACTGGAACTTTTCATCCAGTGCTGGCAGCTGTGGATTTTGCAAAAACTGCATGGCAGAAGAAGTCCACTGAATCAACTCAAGATGATTCTGTATGTGAAAATGATAAGAGGACATTCTTTAATTGCTACACTCATGATCCAGTGTAGTTGCTATTGTTGTAAGAGGAGGTGGGGGTTGTGGGACAAAAATAACTGGAGGGTCACTATTGCCTCTTCTGGCCCTATAAAATGTAACTAATCCTCGCTTTCAAGGTTGGGCCTGCAGGCATACCATTTGTCTTAGCAGTGATGCAGGACTTCATTAGCAAGAACTTGCTGAGCTTTGATTTTGATTTTGCTGTTAAGTGGCAATTGCAAGTACTGACCGATTGCTTCACACTTTACATCTGATCATTGTCACTGCAATAATGAAAGACTATTGGCTTTTCTAAATGATTCTGTTCAAATTTGGAAACATGCTATTTGCCTTACGCCCTCTTACTAATTGCTAGTTTATTGTATAGTCATTGGTTTTGCTACCCAATAGAGATACTTGCTGTCTATATTTCCCTTTTGGTGTCTGGTGAAAATTATTTGATTTGCCCAAACATTTTAAATTGAAGCTTTGTTTAGTTTTGCTTTGGACTTTTACTATCTGATGCAATTTGGTGTTTTTTATAAAATTGTATGTATTCTATATGCTGCTGTGAGAGCTAAGGCTGGAGAGTGTCTAGCCACCCTTAGTGCATATCTTAATAAATTAAAGACAAACAAACAAAGGGGACTACTATGTAGATGGCTATGCAGTGGTGCCCCACTTGACAACGATAATGTGTTCTGTTAAAATCGCTGTTAAGCGAAATTGTCATCAAGCGAAAATAAAAACCCCGTTGAAATTCATTGAAAACTGGTCAGTGTGTTCCAATGGGGGAAATATCTGCTCATACGGCGAAGATCCTCCGTAGGGGAAGCCATTTTACATCTCTGTCTTCCGGAAATTGGTCCGGAAAACAGCAGGGAGCCATTTTGAAAATCCGACGATCAGCTATTTTTAATCATTGTGATGCAAAAAAAAAAAAGTTCCCGAAGCAGGGAACTGATTGTCGTAAAACAAAAAAGAAACCATTGGAATCATTGTTTTGCGATCGCTATAGCAATCACAAAAAACTCATCATCAAGCAATTTTGACATCTAACGGGGTAATCGTCAAGCAGGGCACCACTGTACCATTCTATTCTGGTTTTGTCAGGCCAAATCTGGAACGTTGTGACAAGTTCTGGGTACCACGGTTTTAAAAGGCTCTTGACAAGCTAAAATGTATCCAGAGGAAGGTGACCAGGATAATAAAATATCTGGAAACCAAGGCTTCTGAGTAATAGCTGAGGGAGCTGGGCATGTTTACCTCTTCTCTTGGAGAAGACTGAAAGAGAGTATGATAGTGATCTTCAAATATTTGAAGAGTTGTTGGATGGGAGATGGAGCAAGCTTTTTTCCTGAAGCTCCAGAGAGTAGTAATGGAACTCAAGAAATGGATACAAATTTTGAGGAAGCTTTCACCTGAATGTCTATTTGTCTATTTACTGTAAAGTATTTTTACCCTGCTTTCTCCTTAAGAAGGACCCAAGGTGGCTTCCATCATTAAAAGATAATATGTAAAGCTAAAAACAGTAAGTTAAAAAATACTAAAAAAGAATCAAATAAATACCATGCAAAAAGACAGTGAACAAAGGCAACACCAAAAATGCATCCAAATAGTAAGGCACAGCCATCCATTTAAAAACTACACTCAGGCAGCCAGCCAGTCATTAAGGGAAAGCTTGCCTGAAGAGAATGGTCTTTGCCTGCTTCCAGAAGGACAGTGAAGATGGGGCCAGCCTGGCCTCCTATAGGAAGAATTTCCATAGTGTGGGAGCAGCAACAGAGAAGGCTCTCTCCTGTGTCCCCACCAAGTGTTCCTGTGAGGATGATGGGACTGAGAGAAAGGCATCTCCTGGTTGTCTTTATAGCTGGGCAAGCTCATAAAAGGAAGTAAGAGGTGTTCGACAGTGGAATGGATAGCCTCAGAGGATGGAGGACTCTCCTTTATTGGAAGTTTTTAAATAGAAGATAAATGGCCAGCTGTCAGGGATGCTTTGGTTTGGATTTTCTGCTCTGATGAGGGTTGAATTTAAGGTCTCTTAGCCTGTTAACGTCTGTGATTCTGTGAAATAAATGCTAGTACATTAACTGAATATGGAGGCTTGTAGCAAGAAGCCTATGAGGGAAGTTTATGGAACAGCTCCCTCCTCCTTGCAGTCTCAAGCAAAGAAGGGGAATTGGAAAATGTGGTGTCAGGCACAAAGCTTATTTTCTGGGTTTGGGGTTCTCTGAATTTAGACCAAATCCGTGAGTGCAGTTGGGGGTCACTGAATGCAGAAGACACCTTCCCTCCATAGTAGTCTCTTGGCAATGATTTGTGTGTACAAACCCGTTTCCTCTTGTATTTTGTTGTCTGTGTGGATTGTGGAACACTTGGATGCATTCTAAAGAAATTACGTGATATTGGGCACTGACATATGACTTATGGTTAAATATTCAGAAAAACTAAATGAAATAAATGGGACCCGAATGGCCCTAATGTTCAGCAGGCTGTAGTTGTCATTTGCTGACCCACAAGGGTAGACTTAAAAGATATGCAACCCTGTCTCTGTAACCTTGGCTTTAAAGATTACTGCTGTTACATCTGTCCCTGAAAAAAAATAGATGTTAGCAAAACCTTTCAGTATTCTTAGCAAGAATTCTGCCCAGTCTGACATTGAAGGACTATTCCAATGGAAAAATTTCCTGTGAGTCACTTTGTTGTGTTCCTGTTGCTTCACACCTATATGTCAGCCAAACCTTATTTTCTCAGCCTTTCCTTGGTGTTCAGAGGCTTAGCAGGATAGATGGAGGAAACTCTTTAATGGGAACAGGTTCCCTTGGGTCTTTGCCGAGAAATCCTTAAATGATGGAGATAAGTTACAGCGATTTGGGCTCTAATAATAAATACACATTTGTAAATGGTGACTGTGTTTAGTTTACATGTGGATAAAATGGAGCAGGGCTGCCCAATTCATTTCAGCACTTGAGTTGGTTTTTAACTAGTACTTATTAAAATTACAGCAATTAGTCAATAGTCTGTTGCTCCTACAAAAAAAAGAGTTTCTGTTTCTTAACAGACATGATTTATTCCTTTGAATCTGAAGAGCAAACATTATGTTAAGGGGAGTGCTAATGCCTCCAAGGAAAACTTTGATAAATATTCCAATTAGGCATGAATTGGAGTAATATATTATTTATACTGTTCTCTCGCTTAGGAGGGATGTATCTGTTTGTCCCATTATTTTCACTAAAGGTTTCCTATTGACAGAATTTATCTTGTTGCTTAGTTTGAATTTTCTCCAGATTGATTCCTCATCTGAAATCAATTTGTGTAATGCAAGAAAAGCTATCATGGCAGTAGTGCTAGAAAAAAATGTAACATGGTTTTAAGGAGTAGAAGAAGCAAAGAAGAGAGAAGGTGTTCTAAAACAAAGCATTCTGTAATAAGCCAAACCATGTTACTGCTTATTAACAAAATCACAGCACGTTACTGGAGTTGCAGTGTGGGTCAGGGGACCCTTTGGCACACAGAGTCTAAGTGAGCCCTGGCCCGTTCTGAATTTAGTAGACCTTTGTTCATCTCTGGTTCTCAAGTCTCTGACTTCTAGCTGCTCCATAGTGCAAGCAAGCCTCCCCTGGGGCTTCTACCAATGTGGCATTTTTTTTCCAATTTGGAAAATAATACCAATGTGGTATTATTTTTGAAGCTCTAAGCCCTTTTTCTGAAGAGGAGCTGAGGCAGGAGGTGAGCTGTGTTTGGGAGGACATTTTATTTGGTGAGGTATTTTCTTCTACGAGGCTGACGTTTGTTCTCCCTGACCACATGGTCAGAGGGGACGGAGTTTGGGCTTTAAATGCGTGTGAGCAGAAGCACGCCTCTGAGTCTATTTTTTACTCTAATCTGGTAAATAGGAAAGCCAAATAGCATTGCATATACCTGGGGTGCAGGAAAGTTTTAGGGGTAGGATCAGACTTCCTCTCTTTTTTAATTCGCTGGCCAATCAGTCAAGATGGAGAGTGCAGGATCTGTTGCATTTGTAACACCGGTGGCATGTCTGTTTTCTTGCCAATGAGGTGCCTGGGTAGAAATGCTCTAAGTGTCAGCTGGTGGTCCTCTTGGAAGACAGTGTCTGGCAGCTGGAGGCCTATGTTCTAATATCTGCACTATCAAGAAACAGGCCGAGTGGGTGGGGCTTGTCAGCCTTGGAAAGCAGCCCACCTAGGAGAAGGAAAATTCTGATTTCAACCCTCCACTGCCTTGTGGCTATATCCACTGATGGAAAAGGCTTCATGGGTTAACCTCAAGGCAAAATCCGGAGCCCCGGAGTCCCAGATATAGTTCGTATCGTTCTGGCAACTCCTGCAACGTCACTGGAACCAGTTATATTGGATTTTCCCTTTCCATTGGACTATTTCAGTGACGTGGAGAGGGGCAATTTGCTGCTTGGGTGACAGCCTATCCTTCATATTATTTTACCCAGGCTTCGTGCTCTGGAGAGGACACTCCAGCTTCGAATACAGCATCGAAACAACACGGGAAGTAACAGGTACCGGTTATAAGTATTTGCTCGATTGGCATACAGCATTATGCCAGGGGCTACTGTACTTCCGATGGTGGAAGAGGTCATTGCACCTCACTAGGTAGCTACCGCCCGCCTAAAGCTGGGCAGTCCTCAGCCAGTAAGGTGCTACCTCGTCACAGTTTCTTAACCTCACAGGGTGCGTGGTGTTTAGGGTGAAAGCCGAGAAGCAGATCGATAACCCTGCACCATGCAACAATCATAAGAAAACCTCTGCCCTAAAATTGAGCACCTGGAACATTTGGACAATGACCCCTGGCTTTTCTGACGACCAGCAGGAAATAGACGATGTGCACAAGACAGCTGTCATTGAGATGAAACTGAGTAGACTGCAGATGGACATTGTTGCCCTGCAAGAGATGAGATTGCCAGACATGGGACCCGTCAAAGAAAAAAAAACTTCTCATTCTTTTGGCTGGGAAAACCATTGAATGAAACCAGGGAACATGGTGTTGTTGGCTTTGCAGTCAGAAATACTCTGCTGAGATCCATTGTTCCACCTACTGTGGGGAGTGAAAGAACCCTGTCTCTGCAGCTCCACTCATCAGCGGTCACACTCATTAGTGCATATGCACCAACACTGTCATCCACAACAGAAGTCAAAGACAAATTCTATGACGATCTGGCAGTTGCTATTTAAAAAATCCCAGAGAGAGAGCCACTTTTCATTCTCTGAGACTTTAACGCTAGAGTTGGTGCTGATCATAATTCTCGGCCCACTTGTCTACGACGTTTTGGCATTTGGAAGATGAACGAAAATGGCCAATGCTTGCTGGAGTTTTGCTGTTATTATGGTGTCTGTGTCAGCAACATGTTCTTTAATACGAAGCTTCAACACAGAATTTCCTGGAGACATCCAAGATCGAAGCATTGGCATCAGCTCGATTTGATCCACACTAGACGTTCTAGCCTTCCTAGTATTAAGATCACACACAGTTACCAGAGTGCTAATTGTGATACTGATCACTCCCTGGTGTGTAGTAGAGTAAAACTGCGAACAAAGAGATTGTATCACATGAAGAAGGAAGACCACGTATTGACATCAGCAAAACCCACGATCAAAGAAAAGTGGAGGAATTTGCCCAAGCGCTTGAGGAAACCCTTCCAGGCCTGGCTGGTGCAAATGCACATGAATGATGGGAACATTTCAAGAACGCTGTTTATAACACCGCCTTGTCCACATTTGGCAAGAAGACAAAATACGGCCGACTGGTTTGAAGCCCATTCAGAGGAGTTGATGCCAGCCATCAAGGATAAGAGGAGAGCTCTAGCAGCATACAAAGCCTGTCCTAGCAAGTACAACTTGCAAGCTCTTTGAGCTGCTCTTAGTCAAGTCCAACAGGCTGCCAGGAGATGTTCCAAAGATTATTGGCTTCAACTCTGCTCTCAGATACAGATAGCAGCGGACACAGGTAACATCAAGGAAATATATGATGGTATCAAGCATGCTTTACGTCCAATACAGAGGAAATCTGCTCCCTTAAAGTCTGCTATAGGCGTGATCATCCAGGACCGAGCACAGCAGATGGGACGCTGGGTGCATCACTACTCTGAGCTATACTCCAGAAAGAATGTAGTAACCAAAGTGGCACTGAATAACATTGAGTGCCTGCCTGTCTTGGAAGAGCTGGATAGCGAACCAACTTTAGCAGAAATAAAAGTGGTCTTGGATTCCCTTGCCTCCTGCAAAGCATCTGGGAAGTATAACATCCCTGCTGAAGTGCTGTAAAGAGATCATCACCACTGAGCTGTATGAAATATTTTGTCTTTGCTGGAGTACCACAGGACATGAAGGATGCAAATATCGTCACATTGCATAAGAACAAAGCAGACGGGCGACTGCAATAACTAATGTGGCATCTCTCTTCTCAGCATTGTAGGGAAGCTGCTTGCCTATGTTGTGCTGAAGAGACTTCAGGTGCTTGCAGACAGAGTCTCTCCAGAATCACAGTGTGGATTTCGAGGTAATAGATCCACTGACATAGTATTCTCCCTCCAACAGCTGCAAAAGAAATGTAGGGAACAACAACAGCCACTCTTTGTGGCCTTCATAGATCTCACAAAGGCCTTTGATTTGGTTAGCAGGGACGATCTTTTTAAAATACTTCCCAAGATTGGATGTCCACCTCGACTCTTCAACATCATCAGGTCCTTTCATGAGGAAATAAAGGGCACTGTAGTTTTTGATGGCTCAAAATCAGATCCCTTTGACATCCGAAGCGAAGTGAAACAGGGCTGTGTCCTCACACTAACAGAGCTGTGTCCTCGCACTGACCCTGTTTGGGATCTTTTTTGCTGTCATGCTGTAGCACGCCTTTGGAACTGCAACAGAAGTCTATCTCTGGACTAGATCAGATGGAAAGCTCTTTAATCTCTCTAGGTTGAGAGTGAAGATCAAAGTCCAGCTGAAATGCATGCGGGACTTCTTCTTCACCGATGATGCAGCTGCTGTTGCCCACTCTGCTGAAGACCTCCAACAACTAATGAATCGTTTTAGCAAGGCCTGCCAAGACTTTGGACTAACAGTCAGCCTGAAGAAAACACAAGTCATGGGCCGTGGCATGGACTCATCTCTCTCCATTACCATCACCACGGAAGAATTCGAGGTTGTTCATGATTTTTTGTACCTTGGCTCAATGATCTCTGACACCCTCTCCCTAGATGTTGAGCTGTATAAACACATTGGCAAAGCAGCTACCATGTTCTCTAGACTCAAAGAGAGTATGGCTTCATAAGAAGTTGACGGCATATACCAAGATCCAGGTCTATAGAGCCTGTGTCCTGAGTACACTCCTGTACTGCAGTGAAGCCAGGACCCTTTGTGCACGGCAAGAGAGGAAGCTGAACATATTCCATATGCGTTGTCTCTGACACGCATTTTTGGTATCACCTGGCAGGACAAAGTTCCAAATAGAGCAGTCCTAGAATGAGCTGGAATTTTTAGCATGTATACATTACTGAAACAGCGACATCTATGTTGGTTTGGGCATGTCATGAGAATGGCTGATGGTTGGATTCCAAAAGATCTCCTGTACAGAGAATTAGTGCAGGGAAAGTGCCCCAGAGGGAGACCCGAGCTGCAATACAAGGATATCTGCAAGCGGGATCTGAAGGTCTTAGGAATGGACCTCAACAGATGGGAAACCTTGATATCTGAGTGTTCAGCCTGGAGGCAGGTGGTATATCATTTCCTCTCCCATTTTGAAGAGACCCTTGTCCAGCAGGCCGAGGCAAAGAGGCAGTCCCGAAAGCAGGAATATCAGGGAGCTGGACAGGAGACAGATTGCATTTGTCTTCACTGGGGAAGGGATTGTCACTCTCGAATTGGCCTTCTCAGCCACACTAGACGCTGTTCCAAGTCCTCCATACAGAGCATGTTACCATAGTCTCTCGAGACTGAAGGACGCCTAATCCTAATCCTAATTTTTTTCCGTCTGATATACCAAAATGATGTCCTTTTCCAACCCAGAGAATTTCAGGCTATGGGAGTTCAAGCAGCAATGCTGCCTTCACAGAGAAAGGAACTTTACGTTAAGTCCTTCATCTCACTCCTTTAATCCTTAGCTCCATAGCTTGTAAAATCGAATGTTAAGGAATTGAGAAAGGGCTTAATTGGACAAGACTTACTTCTATATAGTAAGCCTTGTGGCACAGTGGTTAAATTGCTGTACTGTAGCCAAAACTCTGCTCACAACCAAGGTTCAATCCCAAGTAGTTGGCTTGAGGTTCACTCAGCCTTCCATCCTTCTGAGGTTGGTAAATTGATTGCCCAACTTGAGGGGTGGGTGGGTGAGCAATGTGTAGTCTGCATAATTAATTAGTAAACTGCCCAGAGAGTGCTTTAAGTGCTATGGGGTGGTATATAAGTGGCACACTTCACTTTTGCTTTTTATTTATCCAGCTCCTTCAGACACTTAGGTGAATAAAAGAACATTCAGACTAGATGTAGGCACAGGCCAGCTTCCACTCCACCATCTTCTAGGAAGTCAGCATGTCTCCAGCTATGGTGTAAGCCAGGTGCATCAAACGGTCCTAAGAGGTGGATTTGGCTGAGTAAGACTTTGGATCTGGCTCACTGCCTTTCATCTGCTGCTGCAGTTCGTGCTTGTTTTGCAAGCTTCCATGCCTGTCTGGGTGCTTGCCAAGTTTCTTGTTCTCTGCCAAGAGAGGGAGAGAGAGAGGCAGGTACACACATGAACGTGGAGGCCCAACCAAAGAGTGCAGTGGCTGTAATCTCATAGTGCCTGTACATCACCTATGTGGGTGCCTTGATGGATGGATGTCTAAAAACCATTTGTTGACGTTTACTGGAATGCTGGGCAGTTGGATTATATCACTCAAAAGTGCAGCTGGAAAAAATGTTTTCAGGATTTATATAATTTAACTCTTCATCATTTTGGTCGTACTGTAGGTGAGATGTCATTTGTGCAATCTTACAACGTGTGGCATAGTAAAGGAGCATAGCTAAAGAAAGAAAGCAAAACTAGTCTTGAAATTAAGACTTCTAAAGCACATTTGTTTCTGATAAGTATTTATTTATTTATTGCATTTATACCCCACCCATCTAGTCAATTGACTACTCTGGGTGGCTAAGTAGTCCCTTTGGAAAGTTTTCTGTCAAAAGTAGTAACAGTAGAGATTTTGTAATGTGTGCACCCATCTCTCTTTCCTAAACTTGCACTAACACTCATTCTTTTCTTTCCTCCCACAGCGATAACCTGCTAAGGAGAGCTGCGTGCCAGGAAGCCCAGGTAATACCATTTAACAAGATCAAATTAGATTAAAAATCCCCCTTCTTATCTCACTTGTGCAGGATTCTGGAGCTTCTCCCAGCAGGTCTCCTCTGCGTGACTCGCCTGACAAAGGGGTCGTTTGTATTCTTTCGCTCAAATAGGAGAAAGCACTTTCCCTTTCTGCAGTCTGTTTTGTGCCTAATTATACCTCAAATTCTGTGACATCAGAAATTATTCAGGAACATCATGAATATTTTTGATTATTCGCTATGTCAACTCCAGAAACTTAATTATCTGTATTGCTGCTGTTAAGTAAACTTATGGGCCAAGGGTGGTGGGACTGACAGCTCTGGAGACTGAAATCCCATTTCAGCTGACAGAATAGAGAGCAGTGAAGGTTCAGCTTTTTTTATTCTGATTGGATGTAGTACTCCAGCAGCTATTCACAAATGGAGAAAGACTCTAAGGAATCAGGAGAAGGCAAATTAGATTGCATTATAACTTCTCTCTCTTTTTAAAAATCCTGCTCACTATGAATTTTAACACATATTCTTTTGTAATGCTTGGGGGGTTGGGCCCTCGCATCGATTTTTAGAACTTGTGGCCAAAACATTTGGAAAACCTGGGTATCTTGTAAATGTCTAACATTCATCATTTATTGAAAAAAAAACATGTATTTTTACAGTCGTGGACTTGTTAACGGCCATTTTGGGAAAGTGCTGTTTATTAGTCAGTTAGTACTAAAACTAATTATCCTTGGAGCAGAATTAGCATGTTAATACAAAACTTACATTTGTTGCAAAAATATTGGTGTTCTGCCTGAATTTGGTTATTTCTTGAATAAAAGTATTGGTTGATGGGAATAACCATTTTTGGCAAGTTTCAAAATATAAAATATGCTTGGGTAACATGGTTTCCCTCCAACCCTAGATAATACTTTACAGTGGTGCCTCACATGACAACGTTAATTCGTTCCAGCAAAATCGCTGTTGAACGAAAACATCGTAATGCGATATTTAAAAACTCATAGAAACGCATTAAAACTCAGTGGGGTTCAAACTCACTGTCTAGCGAAGATCCTCCATAGCACAGCCATTTTTGCTGCCTGTGCAGCGAGGAATCCGTCCCAGAAAACAGCAGGTGGCCATATTTTTCACCCGGTGGCCATTTTGAAACTGCCGATCAGCTGTGCGAAAATCATCACTTTGCGATGATCGGTTACCGAAGCAGGGAACCGATCATCGCAAAGCAAAATTCCCCCATAGGGAACATCGTTTTGCAATCGCTTTTGCGATTGCAAAAACATCAACGTCATGCGATTTCGTCGTCAAATGGAGCGCTCGTAAAGCGAGGCACCACTGTACATCTTTGTTTTCTTTTCACCCCCACCCCCAAGTAACACCTAGATATAACCACTAACTTTGCTAATGCATGTTCATCTTTACTTTTGGTTTCTACCTACAAGAGCTTTCTTGGTGGCTGCTCCTCAGCTCCAGAATTCCTTTACAAGAAGATTCACTCTTTGCTGACAAGCAAAAAAAGTTTCCATTTTGGCCTTTGATAAGGGGTATTGCTTAAGGTCTTTCAAATTCTTTTACTATTGCTACATTTTAATATGTGTTCTAAACATATTCATTATATGTTTTAACTGTATTTGTACCTGAACTGTTCAGTTAGGTTGGAGAACAGGAGGATTTAGAGGTCAGAGTGTTAAGATGGAGTAGCATAGAAGGTAAAGGGAATCAGTTTGTTTCACCTAATGTTGAAGACAAACCCAAATTTTATATTTTCTAAAGGAAGGATGAATTACCCATTACTGTATGTTCCTACTTGTCCTAATACCTCACAAAGTTAATCCTTCTAAATCTGCACCTTCTCTGTCACTCCATCTTAAAATTCTAACCACCAAGTCCTCCTTTTCTTCATTGTCCTATGCTACATTTTATATTATCTTACCAGATGAAAATATCTTGAAAGCTTGCCCATGATTTCGTGTCTTTTATCTGTCCTAATATATTAGCGTTCAGCTTACTTTGGTTCATTTTTAAAGTGTTAATTAGTGTGTTACAACATCTGTACTTAAATCTTGGCCTTTTTAAAAGCTGTTTTTCAAATAATATATTTTGGAAAAAACTCCCAGGGTGTTTAATTCAAAGGGAAGCAATATTTTAATCGTAGGACTGAATTCAGTTGTTAGTCCCAGCTAGAAAAGAACCATGAAATTAATGGCCAGGATCCTGTTGCATAGTTTTGCCTAAGCAATGGGAGTGACAACACTGGCAACAGCAGTTTGCTGCTAATTAAAGAGTTCTTTTTTTCAGTTTCAGGATGTGTATGATTTCTGGGCACCTTGAAATTTAAAAAATGGGAACTATTTAATTAATGGCAATCTGCCCCTGACCTCACTGGTATTACATATGTTTAGTCACACAACAAGATGCTAGCTGTAATACTTCCATCAGCATTGACTTAGTGGAAACTAATGTTTAGATTTAGCCAGTGAGATGAAATGTGTGTTCTCCCCCAATCTGTTGCTCTCTAGTTGTGTTGGGCTGCAACTCTCAGTTTTCTGTATTCTGGGAGTTGTAGACCAAAATATTTAGGAGGTATTGTATTAGGAAAGCCAAACAAAAGCTTGGTTGATGCATGCCAGCCATCATGTGATATACATCTCCAGTGAAGAAGACAAGAATGGAGCTATATCAGAAATAATGCCACACAGTCTCATTATATCAATGTGGTGATTCTCACATGTGGAAGCCCTCAACCACTCTGTCTCAGAACTGAATCACTGGGAGTCCTAGACAGAAACAGGTTTCTGACTGCCCAAAACTTTTTTTCGTTGCCACCACTCCTTTTTATGGGGAACAGCCACCTAGAGTGGTCTTAACCGACCAGATAGGTGGGATATAAATAAAATAAATAAAAATAAAAAACTTTCTAAAACATTTACAAGCCAGTAGAATAACAAGAGAACAAGAACTGGATATTAGGACCATACCCCTCAGTTACCTTGCAGACAAGGTGCACAAGTTTTATAAAGTTTATTGAAAGAGTATATAGAATAGAGATAAGAGAACAAAAAAGATGATTGCCATAAGAGAAGACAGCTACAATCATAAAAACATGAGTACAGATTTCAACATGAGAAATGAAACTCCCAAAGCTTACACCTTACTGTAACTTAGAGAGACATTTTGTCCTTGCCTGAATGGCCTGGACTCACCTCTCAGAGAGAGACATCATAGAGGGACCAGGAAGAGACCAAAGGAACAGGTGGTCTTCCAGCTCCTATATAGAATGGACAATCTAGATAATTACTTGTCTGAACTCAAGAGGGAAGTGGAAAAGCAAAGGTAACAGAGGGCAGAGTCCTCCTCCATCATGGTGTGAAGGTAAACAGGCTGCCCTGATGGGAACTGTGGACTGCCAGTCAGTTTCAAAGCAGGACAGGGAATGGGAAGTATGAAATCTGTGTTCCAAGAGTTAAGAGTGCAGCTGGTTCAGAAAACCTTATCAAGTCCCATAAAATCTTTTCACCTTCTATCTATTTTAGAGTTTACAGTCCAAGTGCCACTTGGATTAAAAGATCAAAATGTTCCTTCATAGTCATTTGGATGTACCATCTGATACTGTGTTCCCAACCTGTTGTATCTGCACATTCAACTTTAACTGACATGCTCAATTATTTTATCAAAGCTTTGGGACTTCCTTTGCTACAGAGGCAGTTGTATGGAGTGTAAAGGGAAGAAAGGAGTGGCCGAGGAACTAAATAGAACTTGTGGCTTGCAGAGTTCTGCCTCCCCTGTTTCTGGGGTACAAATTATATACTCAGATTTTGGACCTGTTCTTCCCGCAGACTTCAGTTGCACAAGAGCAAAGCTTTCACAAAAGGCCAGTCTGCAGAACATGCTTGAAGAAACAGGTTGTTCGTCCAGAGCAAACAAATGTATATAAATAATTAGACATTTCTAACAGCTGCTAACGGACCAGAGAATTATGAATGCAGACAGTCATTTCCCTTGATTTCCCTCAAGAATGCAAAAGTAATAGAATTAATCACTGACTTTTCCCATCTGTTCTTCAGATAACATTCCAGTTTGCTTTCCTCTGTCCTTTGCCCTGTGAGTCGTGGTCTCTCACGTACCGTCTGCCTTTCCCTACCAATTTGCAGTAAAATAAATAGAATTTAATGTTCAACTTTGCTCTAATGCATTCTAAATTCTCTGCTCTAATAATCTCGGTGATGTTGATAATTGCTCAGAAGGGCTGCTCTGAAAAGCTATGGAGCTCTCTTAATATGATTGTTTCAGCTGCTTTGTTTTATACCTGATCACCGAAAGGGAAGCATTGAGGACAAACTCATCAATTACAGTTATTCCTTATGTTGTCCTATCCTGAAGACTCAGATTGCAGCAAAGTGAGGCTGATAGGTCACAGCACAGAAAGCCATAAATTGTTTGCAGGGGAACTGACAGCATGCATGCGCATATGTGCGCGCACACACACACAAAACGGGGGGCCTCCGAGGAACAAATTCTTAGTCTTGCCTGCGTTCAGCTCAAACCTGACAGCCCTGGTCCATCCCAGAAGCAAAGCCAGGAAGCCCTCGAGTCCAACTAGGGAGTGGCAGTGGTGAAGATATCTCACATACCTCAGAAATCCTACTAAGGTCACCAAAGGAAACCTGACAAAGTCCTTCTCTCTGTTTTTCCCCTCTGTGAAGATAAATATCTTCCTGAGGGTAAGGTGAGTTGTAGCCAGTGATTTGCAACACACTGTTAGAGTCCTCAAGAGCCTTTTTTGGCTGAAGGGTGGGGTATAAATATAGCAGCCAAAATCTTGTTGGTTAGCATAGTAAGTGGCATCTGGAGTAGGCCGATTGAATCAGTAGAATTTATGGAGGCACTGACTTACCAAATTCCCTGTTTCATTGGGCCTAATCTAGTTGCAGCTTAGCTAGCTATGCTAAAAGGATTTCAGCCAATAAATAAATAAATGCATAATAAGTAAGTACATCTTAATGCTTTTTCATGAGGAAGTCACACTTTCTACTTTGTTATTAGGTGTTTGGCAACCAGATTATTCCTCCCAGTGTGCAGATAAAGAAAGCAACTGTATTTCTCAACCCTGCAGCTTTTAAAGGGTAAGATTCCCTGCAATCTTTTCCCCCCTAATGTCCTGAAACTTTATGCCTTTGATTGCATGAGTAACCACTGGTATGAATTAAAGACTTACTCCCTACCCTCCCTAAACCTCATGTTATCAAACGTCTTAAGCTTTTCCCATCATAGATAAGAAATCATAATTAAATTGGGTACTTGTTACATTCAATAGCACAAATCCCAAATCATGTGCTTCTCTCTTTTTTCCTTCTTCTTTCAGATTTCACATTAGGGTCATCAGTATTCCTTCTCTCTTTTTGAAAGTTAAGTTTCACCCAGGTAGCCATAGTGCACTATTGGATGTGCTCCTCCTAAACCCCTAAAGCAGACATGTTCAGTGGGTCTGGGGACAGGGGTCTTTTTTCCACCCCCAAGATTTTCCAGTGGCCATACCAGCCGCTCCAAAATGAAGACAGCTCTAGTTTGGGGAGTAGAAGGTTTGGTTGGATGGTGTGTATGTATCTGTGTTGGTTGTTTTTCTGCTAGAACAAGGTGGGGGAAGATTATTTCTTGCTTTACAGTAGAACTGCAGCCCTTGGCAATTAAATGTCCCCATTCTCTGGAAAAATATATGTTTTTTTAAAGATGGAGAGAGATTCTAGGGGCCATAGAAATAGCCCTGGGAGACACAGAAATGGCCAGAGAGTCACATGGATCGTAAAGCTATATTGTACCTTTTTCTTCCAGATGTGCTTCTTGTACTTCAGGCTTAATGATAGCAAAGGGTCAATTTGTGCAAAATCGTTTCAAGGTCAAGAGTAGCAGCTCTAGTATCCATTTGAAGTCAACAGAATTTTTCTGTCAGTGAGCATTGCTCCTTCAGTAGTGTTTCACTCCAAATTTATTTTTAAAGGAGTGAATTTGAAGCATAGACTGGTGGTGTATTAATTTGGGGAAAAAACACCTTGCTGAATTGGCAGTGGCCAGAAGGGGTCTTTTTTCCTTTTGAAAATCAGCAATGTAATGTTGCAGAGTTATGGCAAAATAGTCAGAAAAGCATTTTAGTGTTAATTAAAATATCAGTTAAAATTAATGGGATTATAAAATGGTTCTGGAAGTCAAGGTTACCATGGATGTGTTTTGAGCTGTAGTAGTTCACCTGCCTGATCCAGCACTTTCCATGTCGAAACCTTATCCCTTCAGAAAGGTAGAAGAATAGCACTGGGGGCATCTACATGATGATTCAAAACCATTTCAAAGGAAGATATTGTTTTAAATGGCTTCAATCCATCGAAAAGAAGATTGATACAATAGATAAAGTGCAAAACCCTTTGTTTACTAGCTTTCTAAGTGCATGGGTTTTTTTTTTTTAAAAAGAGGAAGCAATGAAAATTATTCCCCACCTGAAATTTAAAGCAGTAGAAACTGCTACCTGTATAGTCCCAACTGCAGTTGAAGCAGTACAGATCAGAAGCTGGTTTAACACCCCCTGGAAACCCTGTTCAGATGTTAATAACATGTTGGCTACATCATCACTTGCAAAAGCAGCTGCAGGAAGAGGAGACCTTGTTCTAACTTTGGAGGCTCTACATATGAGTGGGAACTCCACTTTTCCTGCATGCAGTGTGTCCCCGGTTTACAGCAGGGTCTCTTATTCAATCAGTTGCTTTTGCATAAGGAAAGTGATGGTGGAAAGGACCAACATGTATGGTCTCCTCCGTGTATGATGGGTACACAGACTTTTAAAACATCACTAGGGCTTTACTGTTTGTGAGAGAACTGGAAAGTCGCATGCATGATGCATTGTGGCTCCTATTCATTTCTGCAGACCAAGAGACAGCTGAAATGTGTAACACCACTGCTTATTCTAGGCCAGTGGTTCCCAATCTTGGATCCCCAGATTTTCTTGGACTACAAATCCCAGAAATCCTGACCAGCACAGCTAGTGGTGAAGGCTTCTGTGAGTTTTAGTCCAAGAGCGTCTGGGGACCCAAGATTGGGAACCACTGGTCCAGGCTCACCAAGGGGCACAGAATTAACATCTAATTCCTGTGGGAAGAAGGAAAACAATATATTTGGGAATAGACATGTAATGGTGTAAAAGGTGTTCTTTTATACTGTATCTGAATGTTAATGGTCAAGCATTCTCCAGAAATTCTTTTGACTAGTTTCAGTGATTGTCTAATTATCCAAAACTGTGGCTTGAACTTATTTTCAAAAGGATATATTTTAATGGGTTGGAGACCACAAATAAAGATTGAATTGAATCAAAAGGATATAAGTAATACAAATGACACATTTTTGAATAATGGTGGTTGTTTAAAATCTTGTTTTCGATTCCTTGGATGTTATAAATTGTTTTTTACAGAATAATTTATAATTAATGATACGATTATTTATTATGCAGTAACAAGCATAAAAATGCAGGAGAGCATTCTTAAGCAAGGTCAGGAAAAGTTTTTGTTTTCATGTTACTGAATAATAAAACAAGCAATATTTTCCTTTTAAAAGTAGTGTTTGCATATTGTCAGCTAACAGTTGGTATTTTGTACCTCATTAGTCGGGTAATAATGAATAAGTTGCTTAAGGATTTATGGAGAAAAATGTTTCTAAAGATACTACAACAAAGTGGTATAATGGTCAGTCACAACTATGAAACCAATGGGGCAAATTTCTGTTTCTTAGCCATGTTTTTTGGAAGACTTACTCTTTTCGACTGCCGTTTCCAGAATCCACTGCAGTTCAGCAAATTAAAATTCCATCCTGAGCCTAAGCTGTCCCAGAGGATAGTTGTGAAGTTGAAATGGGAATTAGGGTGGAGAGAACATTTAGATTGTGTGTGTGTGTGTGCACACACACGTGTGCGCGTACACACGCATGCGTGCCCCCTTGCCAAGTGTCAGGTACAATCATAGAATAATTGACTTGGAAGGGGCCTATAAGGTCATTGAGTCCAATTCCCTGTTCAAGGCAAGAATCCAAGTCAAAGCAGATCTGACTGACGGTTGGCTAATTTTTCCTTGAATGCCTCCAGTGTTGGAGCACTCGCCTGAGGCAGTGAGTTCCATTGTCATACTGCTCTAGGTTTTTCTTGATATTCAGCCTGAATTTGACTTCCTGTAGCTTGAGCCCATTATTATGTGTCATGGACTCTGGAAT
This sequence comes from Pogona vitticeps, assembly GCF_051106095.1. NCBI lineage: Eukaryota > Metazoa > Chordata > Lepidosauria > Squamata > Agamidae > Pogona > Pogona vitticeps. Next base: position 174,752,438 of record NC_135787.1, read on the forward strand.
GATTGAGAACAGAACCTGCTGCTCTTCCATATAACTGCCTTTCAAGTATTTGAAAAGTGCTATCATATCTCCCCCTCAGTCTTCTTTTATCAAGGGTGAACATGCCCAGTTCTTTCAGTCTTTCCTCATTGTTTTCCAGTTTGATCATCCTTGTTACTCTCCTCTGAATTTGATCCAGTTTGTTGGCATCCTTCTTAAAATGCTATGTCCAGATCTAGAAACAGATGGACATTATATCCATAGGCTCCAGGTTGTGAAAATGCTGTAAGGGTGCTTTATTTAAGCTGAGATCTTCCATGTAGATCGGAGATCCCCAACCCCCGGTCCGCGGTCTGGTGCCGGTCCGTGGCCTGAGCCGGACCGGGCCGCAGAGACAGAACTCCCACCCACCCTGTATGCACTCCCCCTGCGCAGCCACTTTGCACATGCGCATGAGCACCCGTGCACCCACATGAGTGCTGCGCCGACGTTTGCAGATGCGCATGAGTACAAGCGCACCCACACAAGCACTGCACTGCCATTTTGCACATGCATGAGTGCCCGCATGAGCACCCTTCCACTCCTTTGTGCATGTGCACGAGTCTGCGCTCCTTCGTGCATGTGCTCAAGCGCAAGGGGGTGCCCCGCCTTCCCCAGCTAGTCCGCGGGGTTATAAAGGTTGGGGACCCCAATGTAGATGTAATAATACATTGCCTTGATGAAGAGGTCTGGCTTGGGTTCCTCCACTGCAACACCCCAACCCTCTTCTTCCTATGTTCCTGGCTCCTTCTCCGTTGCCCTCAACATTGCTTCATCCTCCTGACCTCCCTCTGCCTTCAGCTCTCTCAGCGTTGCCTTTCCCAGCTGTTGCCAAAGGCTCATGCCTTCTCCCTCAGGGCCCTTTCATCACTGGTCTTCTCCTCTTCTCTGTCCTGTGCTGTCTGGCTTCAGTGTCTGCCTGAGGCCAAGCAGATGTCATCTCCAATGGACCTTGTGGGGGCGCACAGGGTAAGAACAGATGGTCCACCAAGAGTGCTGTAGTAGGTGACTCCCTCGTAGTATTCCCTAGTGAGCATGTAGTAAAAAGAAAGCTATCAATGTAATATAAGAAATAGGAGGAATTTCTGTAAGCAATTACCTACAAAATGAAAGATGTTCTTGAGCTAGTATTGCACAGAGGTAGTAATATAAACTATACCTTCTTGGTCTTGGCTTGATTTTAATTCCAAGCTTTTTTTTTTAAATCAGGCTATAAAAGCATTTGCATTATTATTATTCCACTTGGCTTAATTAGTTCTTCTACTGGCTATGCTGTTAGAATAAAAAAAAAAAATTCTTTCTTTCTTAGATTTTTAATTTATATTTTGCTTTCACACAGTATAATCTGTAGCAAGGGTGGACGTCTTTGGCCATGTTATCCTGATGAAGCATAGCTAATGGGCGCTGGCAATTGTTGCATAAAACATCTGGAGGAACAAATCTGCTATATTGTTCTCAGGTGAACTCAGCAAACGGGCTCAAAGGACAAACTGGACATTTCCGCCCCCTCCCATGTCCATGTACAACTATTTCTAGTCTCAAAGAGTGCTTCCAGCAAAGGACAAAACTAGACAAAAATACTTGAATGGAAGCAAATAGTATGCATGGTTTTTTTTTTTAAATGTATCTATGGGGAGTGAAGACTGATCATAGTGTGGAAGCCAGTTTAATCCCTTCCCCCAAGTTGTCCAGGATAAATAGCAGTTGTGTGCGCGGTTTTAATCAGAATCACAGCAGGGGATGAGGGGAGAGAATTAACCTTACCATCTGAGACACCATGATGTGAGTCCCATTCTTCCCTGCCCCCCTCCTCCATTTACACAAGAAGCGTCAGTGGTAGCTTGGCCCTAAACTGAGAGTCTGTAGTTGCACAAGAAAGGTGGGGAATGCCATGCAAAGGAGCAAACGGAAGGGCCAGTGCAGCTGAAATCCAGTACAGTAGTAGGTCCCAGCTAGAGTTGGCTCATTGCATCAGTGGGGATGTGATGAGTCAACACTTGTATAATTTTCATTGATTCAATAGGGCTACTCTAGTTGAGACGTACGACTGGATTTTCAGCAAAAATGTGGTGAGAAGTATGCTGTTTTTGTTCATAATGTAATTTCACACTGTTGAAGGACTTTCTTCTGATCTTCCAGTCTGAGTGAATACCTGGATGGATTGCTTCTTAATGTCTTCTGCTGATACTCTCTGAGAATGCCTTGGACATTGTGAATAGGGCAGCGTGTGCTGGTAGCAATGCACTGCATTTGCTGTCTTCTATTAAGAGTGGAGAAGAGATTTTGTTCACTTTTCATATGAAACATTGACAGCCAGTATAATGTTGCCCACAGGATGCTGAACAAAAATAAGGATTTGCACCCAAGTCTTCTTCATGCGGATGAAGAAGACTTGGGTGCAAATCCTTATTTTTGTCTATTTTACTTTGTAGAATGTTATGATCATGAAAACAAGGGAGGGAGGAAGTTCCATGTATGATAACCAGAGATCCTGGGAGGAAGGGTGTGATAACAATGTAATTCAAAATATTTAGACAGTTTGACTTCCAACCATGCCTACTTTTCTCCCGCCACTCCCTCACTCACACTAATTGTGTCACTCTTGAAGAAGGAAGCTTTCCCTTGCTCACAAAGGTATCTTACTGCTAAGAACTGTACAATGGTGACTCAGTTTGCACACAGAGAATAATTCCACTCAAATAGCAAGTTTTGCAGTGCTTAAAATGAAAACTTTTCCTTTAATGACAGCTCAGATTTGTTTCCCTTGACTTAGATTTTGCCTGGGGACCTGCTGAACAGCTTGGTTTGGTTATGAACCTGACTTAGTTTTTAACAGGGAAGGATGTTTTTAAAAAGGAACTGCCTTCAAGTGATCTGTTCCTTTTTTCCCCCTTTCTTTCTTTCCAGCAAAGCCAGAAGCCTTTTTGAAAAAAATGCAGCACCGATTCTCCACTTGTCTGGTTTGGATGTGACTGTGGTTAAGGTAAAAACTGAGAACAGACTCCCATTTCTTTCTGTTTGTGAATCTCTTCCCTTCTGCTCCATATTGGTCAGAATTTGTTAGAAGGGAGAGAATAAATTTTGCAATGAGAGGCTTCTGTTTTTATCATTTCAAAAATTTTGCCTGTTAAAAAGAAAAAAATCCTGCTTATGTGGTTTTTAGCTGCAGCTGACAGAGACCAGATAATAGTTGACCTCTTGGCAGGATATGCAGTGTAGATTTTTAGAACGTTGGCTCCTGGTGAATGTCAACAAGCAGGGTTTGGCAGCTCTGCTCGAGAAAGGTGAATATTGATGCAGGGAGGCTCATAAATTGCCAGAGCACTTCTGCAATTTTGTATAGGCCAACTGGATAGGGAAAGAGAGCATCCCTAATGAGAACATTAAAAGATGAAGGGGAAGGGATGAAATTGTTCTGAGATTATGTTGTGCATTGCATAACTTACATTGCACTGCCTACTAGAAGTAAAGGTTGGCTGTTCTCTAGTTGTAGGCAGTAGCAGATTCTGCTTTGGAAGTGTCCCACTTTTTAGACTGTGTACATAGAGCTAAAATACACTTTTCGGGAAGACAGGATCGCTTCTTCTGAAAATCATAATAATGAGCATATGACGTTCCCTTCATCTCATCAGATTAGTGGGCTATCTAGCTCAGAATTGTGTATTTCAGACAAATAGCAGCTTTTCAGACAGCAAGTCAGAGACCTTTTTCCCCTACCTTTGATATACCAAATCCTGTACCTGGGGATGCTGTCAATGGTGATAATTTTTGTAATGTTAGTTATGTATTTGCATGGTATCATATGTACCTTCCTATGGGCAAAGCATGTGCCGTACCCTTGAGCTAGGGATCTTTCCCAATATTTTTAAAATATTGTGTTATCCCCAGGGGAGATCCTTGATAAATACGAAGCATTTAAGTCACAAATAGCATTCCAGTACAGTGGTGCCTCGCTTGATGATGTTAATTTGTTCCAGCGAAAACATCGGCAAACAAAATTTAAAAGCCCATCAAAACGCATTAAAACCCGGTTAATGCGTCCCAATGGGCTGAAAACTCACTGTCCAGCAAAGATCCTCCATAGGGGCGGCCAATTTCCATGCCTGTGCAGCGAGGAATCCGTCCCTAAGCACAGCAGGGGGCCGTTTTCTTCAGCCGGTGGCCATTTTGAAACCCGACGATCAGCTGTTTTTGATTGTTGTAAAGTGAAAATCAGTTCCCGAAGCAGGGAACTGATCATCGCTAAGCAAAATCCCCCCATTTAGACCATCGTTTTGCGATCGCAATTGCAATTGCAAAAACCTCATCATAAAGCGATTTCCTCATTAAGCAAGGCAGTCGTTAAGCGGGGCACGACTGTACTTGAATGGGAGTCCACAGCAAATCTTTGTAGTGTTTTATGATGTGGTATGGGCAATTCAATAGGTGGCACTGTTCACTTTTATTAATACACTTACAAAGGAGTGAATGGCAAAATGTGCTTCAAAAACTGTCCATCTAAAATGAGATGAAATGAATTGTATGTACTTTAATAAACCTCTGATTGCAACAACATGTAGAGAAGTAAGGAAAAACACAATAAAAATATTTTTAAAAAATAAAAAATGAACGGATGACAAAAGCAAAACAAAAAATTAAGCAGAACGTTTGTTTGAACAAATAGCTTGATTTTAGTGGGGACTTGAGTGGATTGCAGTTTACTTTCCTAGACACTTGGAAGGGGATTGTAATCCACAGGAGCTCACACTGAAATTGGCCTGTTCCCCTTGAAGTTGCCACAATACTTTGATTTCTGTTTGTTAGAAGGTGCTGATACAGGCTAAGGTGGCCACCAGGGATGCTGGCAGGTCTTTGGGTCTGAGTCCCAGTCTTTGGCACCGAGTCTGTGTCTTTGGTCCCAAGTCCGAGTCCCTATTGAAAGCAAGCTTTTTTACCTAAGAAAAAGGGAAGGGGTGGGTGGGTTCTGAGTCATGAGTTGAGTTCAAATAATTGTGAAGGAAAAAAATGAGGTGAGTCACTGGTGTGACTTAAGTTTGACTTGACAGTGAGTCGCCATCCCAGGTGGCCATGTCTTTGAAAATACCTCTTTGAAGAAGCTCAGATCATATAATACAGTGGTGCCTCGCTTAACGGCGATGATCCGTTCCAGGAAAATCGCTGTTAAGCGAAAATGTCATAAAGCAAAAATAAAAAACCCATTGACAACACATTGAAAACTGTTCAATGCATTCCAGTGGGCTAAAAAATCACCGTCTAGCAAAAATCCTCCATATGGTGGCCATTTTCAGTGCCTGTATAGCAAGGAATCCGTACCTAAACATCGCAAAGTGAAAAAATCCTATTTAGACCATCATTTCGTGATCGCAAAAACGCCATCGTGAAGCGGATTCGTCATAATGCGGGGTAATTGTAAAGCAGGGCACGGCTGTATATTAATCTCTGCAACAACTGTTTCATCAAAATGTGCATGTTTGGGGTTAAATCACATGTTGATAGTTTGAGAACAGCATGGAATATATTTTTCTTATGTGAATATACAGCAGGGATTTCTTTTTGTGATGTACTGTAAACCATCCTGGGAAAGATTCTGCTTGTGAGGACAGCATACAGTGTTTTTAAGAAGTAGAAAAGATAACTTGTATTGTTTTGGTGGGCATTGAAAATACACATCTGTGTATGTAGCAAAAAAAAAAGTCTTATCATAGAAGGAGCCAAAGAGTGGGATAGAACACTCAAGTGTCCCCCTGGCAATGGCATGTAGCCAGCCAATCCTTCACTTCCAAAAGTGTTGCTCCGAAGCAGCACTGAACCCATCCATGTCATGGACACTGACCTCCCCCCCCCCCCCCAGACAATGACTGAAGTCGAGGAAATGTTTCTTTACACATCTAGTGCTCTGACCACTTCTCATCAAGAATAGTCTGCTTGGCTTGACATTTTAATTGGTTTTTTACTTTGTCTATATTTCATATGTGTCCATGAGTTTGAATTGGGCAAGACACTGATATGAATTAAGGAAGATCCTTCTCTGACTTGGCATTTTGTGGATGGACAACAATGCTGTATACTCCTTGTTTTTAGCTTTAAATTTTAGATTAGGTATCCTTCAGTCTTGCGAGACTATGGTAATGTGCTCTGAATAGAGGACTTGGAACAGCATCTGGTGTGGCTGAGAAGGCCAGTTCGAGAGTGGCAATCCCTTCCACAATGAGGACAAATACAATCTGTCCCCTGTCCAGCTCCCTGATTTTGCTGCTTTCGGGACTGCCTCTTTGCCTCGGCCTGCTGGACAAGGGTCTCTTCAAATTGGGAGAGGCCGTGATGCACTGCCTGCCTCCAGGCTGAGCACTCAGATGTCAAGGTTTCCCATCTGTTGCGGTCCATTCCTAAGGCCTTCAGATCCTGCTTGCAGATATCCTTGTATCGCAGCTGTGGTCTCCCTCTGGGGCGATTTCCCTGCACTAATTATTCATACAGGAGATATTTTGGAATCCGCTTTAAATATTGTCCTTTTAATGATGCAAGGTGCCTTTGGTCCTTTTTAAGGAAAAAAGCAGGGATAAAAATATTTGAAAGAAAGAAAGAGAAGAGGAATTGTGGTTCCACGTATCTGAAAGAGAGCAGTTGGGGAAGGATGGTATAAATATTTGTTTTGGGCACAGACACACACACACCACTTTTGTAACGAGCACATTAAACGTCAGTGGTTCTCTATGACCCATTTTTTCCCCATTTTCAGACAGATTATGAAGGGCAAGCAAAAAAATTGCTGGAGCTGATGGAAAACACAGACATGATCATTATTGCAGGAGGCGATGGAACTCTACAGGAGGTACTGTGAAAATACTTTTTCTATGTTCCCTCACCCACCTCCTCCCTCAGTGTCTTGTTGGAAGCAGGAAAATAGAGCTTAAATTTTCATATAAGGGAAGCTTTTCAGTGTTTTTTTATGAGATGTTATCTTCAGAGTGAGGAGATGATGTTAGGCAATCTCGTCCCCCATATATCTTTTAGGTACAGAAGAGGTAGGTAATAAAACCATTGTTTCAGGCACATAAAACACGAGTGCAGGTTTTTGTCACTTTCTGATGGTTGGTAAAGAATTGTTTTCAACTCTCGCACAGAACCCCCTTGCTGATGGTGCTATTAACTCGCCCCATGTTGCGGTCTGCCTCAAATTATTATTATTTCCTCTGTCATATGTTATTCACAGACACTATATCGCTGTGGCTGAAAAGGTTTAGGAAAGTGTGTTGCTAAAATTCTGTACTGTAGCTTCAGATCATTTGCTTTCATATATATATATGGTGTATGTAAGTTTTAGATGAATGATGGCCAATTTTCAGTTGGGAAGTAGGATTGATGTACAGTAAATGAAGAGGAAGAAAATAACCGATTTGCTGTGGCAGCATATCAAGTTTGGGTTCTTTAAGGAAAGTGCACATAATATAGTGCCTGCCTTCAGATGTAGTGCTAAGTCATAGTTAAACATGATGTGGATAAGACACAATGAGCCTCATGGCACAGCGGTTAAATTGCTGTACTGCAGTCAAAACTGTGCTCACGACCCGGGGTTTAATCTCAGTTAGTTGGCTCAGGGTTCAGTCAGCTTTCCATCCCTCTGAGTTCAGTAAAATGATTACTCAGCTCACTGGGGGTCAGTGTGTAGTTTGCACAATTAAACTGTAAAATGCCCAGAGAGTGCTTTAAGTGCTATGGGGTGGTATATAAGCAGCAGTGCTTTGCTTTGCTTTGCTTTGCTTTGCCTTAGTGCTTGACTTTGACTTCTTTGACTTTGAGGTGGTCTTATTTCAGACAAACCATGGATAACATTAGCCATGTTTCTCAATTCAGATAAGAAGTGGTTACATTGAGAAGGAGGCGAGAGCTTCTCAATTCAGTGCGGTTGTGGAAGAGTGAGTGAGTGGCTTCTTGTGCCTTAACTTTGGCATGACAGGCCATCCAAATGCAGAAATGGGCTTTTGTGGGTTCCCTGCTTTTCTGTGCCTGCATTGCCAAAAGCAGGAGACTGGAACTTTTATTTCTGTTATTAGCTAATTGGATCCTCCAATCACATGTGAGATTGGACAAGCGGTGGTTTATGAAATAGGCACATTTCCCAAATCCAGCCTTCCACGTCCTGATGTCTTGTGTCTGACTACAACTCCCATTATCCCTGGCAATTAACTGTGCTCACTGAGACTGATGAGAAGCATAGCTGAGCATGTCTGGAGGGTTTCAAGTTGGAAATATCTGTATATGTAATTAAGTTTAAATGCAGCTTAGTATAGTTCCATGTAACACCATTCAAGTGTTAATTGAAATGAGAAGCACAGGCATTTCAATTGTCTATTCATCTTCTTCCTGATAATGTCACCTGAGGGTCCTCTTAAGGTGTGGTGGACCACTTTAGTGTGTCGGGAGTCCCGGAGCCCCCCACCATAGCACTGCTTGTCTCCAGATGAAACTTAGTGGCAGACTGTCCAGAATTTCAACAACAGGCTGGGAAGAAACGTTTAAAACAGCAGGAGAATGTTGTTCTAATTTTGGTGGCAAACTGTGAAACCCCTTTAAAGGATTTTTTTCCCTCCTTGCTTTAGTGGATTTGAACAGTTTGCCACCAAAATCTTCTATTCCTATATGATAACATGGAAAGACCTGAGTTTCTGCAACAGTGTATTGTGGAGAGTGTGTAGGAGGGAGGCACACACAATCTTGGGATTGTGTTGTTGTCAGGATCCTGCCATCTGCCTGGAAGCAGTGCTAAGTGGTTACATCCTCCTAATTTCACTAAAACATGTACAAATGTCTGGCTTCCTTGTCCTTTTGTATAGCACTGTCTTTTTGACAGTTATTTTGGACGGTCCTCTCTCCTGAAATAAATGTATCATGTGTTACTCTTGTTCTTTGGAAGCTTTGTGGTATGTTTATGAAAGAGAGAACAACTTGTAAAACTGCATCTATTTAAGGAGGAATTTTATTATGGTATGTTTGTGCTATGGTCTGTTTCTAAGTTTGTCCCCCAGAATGAGACCTGTAGAATATTGCTATAGTAGGCAATTGTATTGACTTCAAATGCATTTTCATAATTTGGTGAAAAGTGCCTTTCTTGGCGATTGGTCAGGAAGCCTGGTTTTCCTGACCTTCATCTGGCTGAATAGACCCTTCTGGATAGAACTTCGCCAATCAACAAGAATAAATTGTGCTATGGGGAGTATTTTTCCAATAGCTGATTCTCTGCTTCCCCATCCCAGAAATCGCTTTCAAACAACTGGATCTGATTTCTCTGAATATTACCATTAAATCATTTGAAACTCAAGTTGTCATCAGGTATATAATCTTCACAGAAACTGTAGGGTACATTAAGTCTTGGTGGTGTGCTTTTGCTTCGAAAATGAAGGCGGTTTCTGACCCATTTTGTACAGACACAGCTTACTAAGGCAACTTTTTGCTAGTATCCTATCTTGCTTGTTTCAGGTCATTACTGGACTTCTCCGAAGGGCAGATGAGGTAAGATCCTTATCTTCTTCCATTCTTATCTTAATTGCCAGGACCAAGGCATTCTGTAATCCTTACTGTTAGCTATTACTGAGCATCAGCTAACCTGATGTTAGCTTGTTGCAGTTTTTCTGGTTTGTTTTTGGCCCAGTTTTTTAATGCAGTAATGAACTTGTGTGTAGGCTGTACCGTGTCATATGGGTGGTATTGAATCCTTCTCTATACTAGTGGTTCCCTACACGTGGAAAAGTAGCATGCCAGTGAGATGGGGAGGCTACGCTTTCCAAGTTATTTTCTGTGTACAGATGTCTAATTCATATGGAAGAGCATTCATTCACATGCTCTTTCATATGTAGTATGAAATACTACTGCCTATGCACAGCGTAGCTGGCTGGTAGCACAGTCCCAGGGCACCCCCAGAAGAAAGGAATGGCAAACCACTTTTGTGTATTCTCTACCTAGAAAACCCTGGAAAAGGTTACCATAAGGCAGATTATTATTTTAATTATGTACATAACATATAATGAAAACTGAAGTACTGTGGCACCTTGAAGACTAACAGATGCTGCAATGCTTTGGTTGTATATATTGTTTTGTTGTACAAACTGAAACAGTCTGACATGTCTTGCTCTTAGAAAAAAGTTTGGGCACAGGTTTACCACCCCATTGAGAGCCATGGCTGTGTCTCAAAAATGAGTTCTTTTCCCCTCTTCAAGAAATTACATCCGAACACCATCATGGGATCAAATTGCAAAACTTTTTCAGAGACTTACATGTGTTTGTCCTATTCTTCCAAGCAAATTCTCCCACCATGCTCACTTCACTTTCATGTGACAAAATAGTACTGTGCCCCCATTCTGTTTTAAATCAAACTTTACATGAAATATTTTCCACTGGTAGGAATGTATTATATCACACAAATTGAGCTGCTTGTCTTATCAGAATCTGGCAAAAAAAGCAATTTAATGATTCATTCAAACATCTGAGGAGGATGTTCGCTACTGGAATGGTGCCTTCAGAACTATTTTGCCTGCTTATAGAGAGACAAAATTATATTTTAGCATCAATGTAAATAATTAAATTTCTGTCTGACAAATCTGAAGGTTTCAAATCTCTGTAGCTGAAAGGAAACAAGGCAAAAGGAATACCATATTGTGACAGCTTCACTGCTTAATGGAAGATACTTACGCTTATCCACCATCTATTCTCCTACTCTACCCTGTGGTGAAGGAAATAATGGGTAAATGACTAATGGATCAGTGCTACAGTCTAGGTTTTTCTGTTCAGTTCAGCTTCTGTTCCCTGTTTTACAGTGGTGCCTCGCTTGATGACGATAATGTGTTCCGTTAAAATCGCTGTTAAGCGAAATAGTCATCAAGTGAAATTAAAAAACCCTTTGAAATGCATTGAAAACCGTTCAATGCATTCCAATGGGCGAAATACCTCATTGTGCAGCGAAGATCCTCCATAGGGCGGCCATTTTTTGGTGCCTATATGGCGAGGAATCCGTCCTTAACACAGCAGAGAGCCATTTTGCACAGCGGGTGGCCATTTTGAAACGTGACGATCAGCTGTTTTTAGATCGTCATAATGCGAAGAATCGGTTCCCAAAGCAGGGAACCGATCGTTGTGAAGTGAATTTTCCCCATAAGAACATCATTTTGCGATCTCAATAGCAATTGCAAAAAAACCATCATAAAGTGGATTCGTTGTTTAACGAGGTAATCGTTAAGTGAGGCACCACTGTATTGGAGAAGAGGCTAATTTCATCCTGTATCTGGGTTGCCATAACGGTAGGCTTACTTGATACTCTCACACCTCATGCTCTCCATGCAATGCTGGACCCTGTCGAGTAGGAGTTGTAGTTTACACACATGGGATCCCATGACCTAAGAACTTCTTTCTCTGACCAAACAAGGTCAGCTGCAGGATCTTGGCAATCCCTGGCCCACTTCTCAGGTAACAGATCATCAGATGATCTCTTAACCAGCAAGAATGAATGCAACAGAGCAGGCATATAGAAATCATACTCAAGAATCATCTGCTGTGTGCAATTATTTTGTGTGGACGGGAGCATCACTACTCTTGGGTGTGACCTAAAGAGTACTCTCAGTGTTCCCCATTTCCTTTACATTACCCATGCTAGTTGAGAATAAGAAACAGCTAAAGACTCATGCTTTGTTTGAAGGTTTTATCTAGCTCCGCCCTTCAAAGGCAGCCCACATAAAGGATGTTACAGGAATCCAAGTGGATATAACTAAATCATGTGTCACCATAGCCAGATCAGACATCTCAAAGAAGAGTTGCAGCTGGTTTACCAGCTTTAACTGTGTGCTCCTGACTGCCACTGAAGCATGGACATCCAGGCTTAAGGATGCCTCAAGGAAAAAATCCAAGCTGTAAACCTGTTCCATCCAGCAGTTCCCTCATCTGCCTGTGGACTAAACAGGAACACCTCTACCTGTCAATATGCTCACCCTTATTCAGTCTGCCCCTGACATCAGACATTATATAGAAGCAAAACAGCTTCCTTTGAGTTAGATGGAAAGGAGAGATAGAGTTGGGTATTGTTGGCCTTTAGGTACCACCAGAATCTCAAAACTTTGGTCAGCTTCTTAAAAAGTGGTTTTAGATGTGTGTTATATAGAATGGGGGAGATGACTGTGGGGCTTAGCAGGTCAGAGGCCAGGGTGTCAAACATGAATTCTCCAACACCATCTTCTGAGATTGTGCCTCCAAAAAAGATTGGAGTGCCTGCAGCCCCATTCCAAAGAGGTAATCTAGAAGGAAACCCTAGCCAGTGATACTGAAAGTGTCTGAGAAGCCCAGCAAAATGGCAGGGACATACTCTTCCATCTAGTTCCTGATGTGGATCATCCACCAGGGCCATTAAAGTTGTCTACATCCCATAACTAAGCCTGAAACCAGAGTGAAGTGGATTTAGACAATCCCTCTCACCTAGGAACTCCTGGAGCTGTACTAGGATTAAGGGGTCCCACAACACTTTCACTTGAATGTTCTCTTTTTTTCGTTTTACTCTGTGTGATAGAATAATGCACTCTAGTACAGTTTACCAGAATGCCCCGTGTCTAATTGTTTAACAAAAGCAAGCCTGTACCACAAAGGTCTGTTATGAGCCGGTGGCATAAAATCTCAGATGGTAACCCTTCTCGCCCCATGGCAGCCAGTACTGTATGTAGTACATACGGTAAAAATTACTCTCTGACATTTAGCCCATCCCCTGGGAGATATAAAGAGACAGAAAAGAAAATGATATAGGAAAGGGATTGACTGTGGAGAACATAATAAAAAGGAGGTGTACAGACAAAAGTGATGCAGAAGCAATGAATTGGATTTGCTGAGTCACAGTGCTGCAAGCTGCAGTATTTTGCAGAGCGAGCCAGGGAGTTGTGGTTATAGAGTCATTAACATTGATTTGATGACACACACCAAGAAGTACTGCTTTTGATTGACTGTACTTGTGTGCGTGTGTGGTTGTGTATGTCCTTAGTGATGCCTGATCATGAGAACGAAAGAAATAATGACTTCCAGCCAAGGGTGTATCGTAGTTGATACCTCCAGAGACCAGAGAGAGCTGTAGTTGAACTTACAAATCCTGATCCAGAGATGGACTCATTGTGTGGTCCCTTTTAGCAAATACTGTATGCCTGTTCCCACATTTTTCAGGGACAATGATGTGTTTCTAAATCTAGATAGTTAAAAATGGCCATTTGAATGATACACAATAATATTCACCCAGCTTGATTGCTGTGGATGCTCTTGAATGCTGTTTCCATGGGGAAAGGCATCTGAATGATTTATTTCTGTCAAGAGTGAGCTTCGCTTGGAGACAAAAATGAGACTTGAGCGCAGCCATGCATCAGATGTCTTTCTGTCAATGGCATGTTCCTGACAGGATCTGCACATTGCTTGGAGAATACGTGCCAGCCTCTGCGTATGTAACAATGCGCCTAATGACTGTATAGAAGACTGCTTTGTAGCTAGTTGGCACTTGGAGGGTTGTCTAAAGAGTCCGATGTTCCTCGTCATTATTTATTACCGCTTCTCTTTCAGGAAGGGCCTGCATGCTTCACGCTAGGGACTGGGAGGGCAGGAAGGCGATAATATCGGGCACAGCTGTGCTCTGGAAAAAAAAGGGAGCTGAATTGAGCTGGTGCTGATGTCAGTTTGTTTTGCCCTTGTCCCCAGGCAGTGTTCAGTAAGATTCCGATTGGATTCATTCCCCTTGGAAAAACCAGCACCTTAAGCCACACTCTTTATTCTGAGAATATAAACCAAGTCCAGTAAGTTGCCATTGTCTGTAACGTGAACATCTGTATGACCGTTTTTGAAAGAAGTAGGGTGATGAGATAGACAAAAGTGGAGTAGGATTGGTGGGAAGGAAGGTGTGTCAATCTGAGGCTTTTTAAAATGCTTTTTGTACCATGTTTGAGGGGAAGGGTTTCTTGTATGTACCTTTTTAAAGTCCTGTATAATTTTTGAGACACCATTCTCTTGCCCCTTAGTGGCCTTCTTGTTTTGTCTTCGTAGCAGTTCTGTAAGGTACCTCTTTCAGAGAGAGAAGGCTGGCTTCAGATCATCCAATTCTGCTTCATTGCTCAATGGGGACCTGAACCTATATTGCCCAGTCTACATTCTTCACTCTAATTCCATGACAGCGGTTTTCTCTAAATGCTGATCTAGCCTGGAGTGTTTTTTTTTAATTAGCTTTCATTGCTTATTTTTGAAATACAGAACAAGTGAAAATTCCATCATGTCAAGCTAGCCAATAGAAGCCTGGTTCTTTGTAAGAACTAATAAGATATTTATATAGTATTTTAAAACTTGTTTGTTTTATAGTTTTATCTGTTGTGAGCTGCCTTGGGTCACCTATGGGGAGAAAAGGGGCATATAAATAATATATACACAAGGTCATTGAATGATCATTTCCCCCCCCCCCATATATACTGATATATATCAGTATTACATCCTGATTTCTTGCCGACTTGTTTCCCTCTCTCTCCCAGCCCACCACCTGCTATTTATTTGGCCATATTCTAAGGCTCATCTCATCTTGCATTTAAGGCTCAGTTGAATTATAGAGAATTTGTCACTTACTCATCTTAGATGGAGGGCAGGACAGGTTAAAATGTAGCTTCAGACCTGTAATAGACCTATAATGGCTTTCCTTTCACCCATCAGATCAACATTGCCTGTGACCGTGCAGTTGAGGGGTGGCTCAAAAGATCATGCCCAGAGACCTTTGTGATGTCCAGGGACCTTTATGATGTTACTTGGAACCACTCAGCAACTTTAATGGCAGAGCAGAGAATTGAGCCACCCGCATCCAATTCCAAAGTGATTTGCTATGCTGCTAGAGAGGTTAAGATTGGATTTGGGAGTCAGCACATGGTGGTTCTTATTTCCTTGATGTCTTTCCACCTGCTGTGCGCCTGTTCACTCACAGTGAGTTAGAATTCCACACAGAATCTATAACCATTAGATGCCCAACTAGGGTGGTGTAGTGGTTAGATAATTAATCTAGGACAGAGAGACTAACATTGATGTCCCAGTTAAACGCTGAATGACCTTGAGTCAGTCACTACCTTTCCTCTCTCCTCTCCCTACAAGACCAATGTGAGAATATAGATGGGGAGGAGCTCTTTGAGTTCCTTTGAGGAAAAGCTTGGTTAATACCGTATTTGCCGGTGTATAAGATGACTTTTTGCCCTGAAAAACATGCCTCCAAGTGGGGGGGTCGTCTTATATGCCGGGAGCACTTCCGTTGGGATAGACATAGCTGCCCATAGTGGCCTTCTGATGCTCACCCGGTGCCCATAGTAGCCTCCCGATGCCTGCCCACCTCATTCTACATACCGTCCAGTATCGCGTGGTATCCAGCGTGGCCGCGGCGAGCATCAGCAGGGAGACAGGGGTGCCAGCCTTTTCGGCATGACCAGCTGGTTCTGCTCGGTGGGAAGCAGCGGCACTCCGGCCTGCCCTTTGTCTACGCAGAGCTCACACATGTGCACTTGCGCACTAGTGCCGGTCACAGGGAGATGCAGGGGCGTACTGGAGGCGCTGCGGTCACGCTGCGGCTGTATAATGGTTACAATGAATAGCACCTTTTATTTGGTGTGTGGAAGGTGTGCGGAAGAGGGGGTAGTCTTATACGGCGAGTATATAACAAACTCTATATTTTGAGTGGAAATGTTGGGGGTCGTCTTATACGCCCAGTCGTTTTATATGCCAGCAAATACGGTAGTATAATAATTTTAAAACAGGATAAACATATATGAAGTTCCTTTGCAACAGCATCCCCTGACCTCAGCCTGTACCCACAGGTTGGACAAAACCTCTTATCATCCTATTCACTGTGCTGACTGAGAATTACCAGCATATCTGAAGGATGCTAAGTTGGGGAAGGCTGCTTATCCCAGCTCAGGCCAAGCCTTCCTCTGGGCGGCTAGTGTTGTTAATTCTGACTGGCAGGAGTTTTGAAGTCCTTGGGCAGAAGTCTTCTCCATTTCTGTAACTTAAGGTGCTTTCCTAATGAAACCATGTGAAGTGGAGCCTGAGATCCTCTGAATGCAAAGTGACATGCTCCTTTGCTGAACTATGTGCTGCTCTGTTTCCTCAGATGTATCATTGATGCCACATTGTCCATACTGAGAGGAGAGACTATTCCACTCGATGTATTGCAGATCAAGGTAGCAACGTTTGATTAACTGCTCCTGCAGTGCATTCATATTGCTCCATTTCTGTGTTAGCTACTGTTGTTGTTCTTGAATTTATTTGACCCTACACCATTCTGATCACACAAGAGGTTGTATTTCCAGAGGGGCTGCAACACTATGGAATAACTCTTCAGGTAACAGCATATCTTAGAGCAAGGCAGAGGATCTGAGGACAAGGCTGTGCTTAACCTAGTTGTTATAATGGAAGTAATGTATTTTGCTGATAAATGCAGGGACAATATACAATAAGGCTGCATTCTCACTAAACAGCATTAGATGCCTCTGTAGAGTTTATTCAACTGACAGTGGATGTTCATTCAGGAATATATATTTCTCAGGTGTGTATAGCATTGTTTTTCTTCCTTTGACAATCTGTTGCCGAAACACCTCTCATTATCCTACCTTTGAGAAATCAGGGCTGATTGGTACCTTAGGATTCTTGGCTTAGTTGCTTCTAGTATTAAAAGCAGCCACTCTGGAAATCAGAAAAGAGACCTCTATTCCCACATGTCTTGTATGAAAGATTCCCTTGATTATTCCATAGTAGTGTTGCAATGGAGAATGCAGTTTGTCTCTCTCTGCCTTAGTCTTCTGGGATCCAGAATATGAAGTGGCCTTTGGCTGAAAGGGTGAAACAAACCTGAGCACAGATTTCCCCTCCACTGCATCAGACCCTTGGTCTATGTAGTTTGATATTGTTGGCACAAGCAACAGCTCTCCAGGTTTTTTAGTAAGGTTCTCTCCTTGGCCAGCCTGAAGAAGCTGGCAATTGAACTTCCAGCTTTCTCCATGCAAACTTTATTCTGCAGTGGTGAGGGATGACGGGAGCTGCAGTCCATCAAACATCCAGTCCCTGCCTCCATAAAACCTTTGATATTGGACCATTCATTTGTAATTGTTTATTGGAGTTTGGATCATATAATACTTTTGTTGTTGTTGTTGGGTGTTTGCTGTGTATTTTTGGTTGACTGTTGATGAGATCATTAGAAATTAGTACACTTTAAAAGCCTAACTACTGCTGTGCAAAACTTTGTTCCTGTTTTGGTATTTTCTTTTGCAGGGAAACAAAGAGCAGCCTGTATTTGCTGTAACTGGTTTACGATGGGGGTCTTACAGAGATGCAGGAGCAAAAGTCAGCAAGTATGAAATACAGTATTAACCTTGTATCTCTTTGGCTTTGTTGTGTACTCTGGCCTACATTCTGCTTTCTAGCATCGCAAGCAATACCACGTACTTTTTCTTTTTTGAAGTATCTCACACAATCTCATATAATCATAGAATAACGGAGCTGGAAGGAGCCTATAAGGCCATTGAGTCCGATCCCTTGCTCACTGTAGGAATCTAAATCAAAGTAGATCTGACATATGGTTGTTGAATTTTCTCTTGAGTGCATCTAGTGCTCCAATGCATTCATGCGCCCAATGAATGCATTGGAGCACTCAATATCTCCTGAGATAATTGGTTCCATTGTCATACTAACAGTTTGTTTTTCCTGATATTAAACTGAAATCTGGCTTCCTGTAACTTGAGTCCATTATTACATGTCCTCCACCCTGGGATGATTAAAAACAGTTTCTGCCTCTCTATGACAATCTTTCAAATATTAGAAGAGTGCAATATCCCCTGAGTCTTCTTTTCTCAAAAGTGTCTACTTATTTCTGTATTTCCTCACTGTGCTTGGTTTTCAGCCCAGTGATCATCTTTGTTGTTGTCCTCTGAACTTGTTCCAATTTGTGTGAATCCTTCTTTTTTTTTTCAATTTTAATTTTTTCAATTTTTCTTAAACTACAACATAAACATAAAATACATAAACCATATGGAACATTGCTATAAATGTTAAGTAAACTTGTAACTTAAAGTTTGAGAAAGGAGAGATGAAAAAGAATAATTTCTATGATATATGGGGCAGATTTCTTGAATAAATGCTAACAAGAGGAAAAGGGAAAGCTCCAAATCAAAAATCAACGCAGTTCTGGAGAAGAGGACAGTAAAGGAAGAAGAGGAATAAAGATAGAGGAAGAAGAGGATTACTGCAAGTGGTCCCGACTATGGTGGTGGGGAACACAGTCGATTTGTATTTTGGTTTATTTATTTTATGTTTATGTTGTAGTTTAAGAATAATGAAAAAATAAAAAATTGAAAAAAAATTCTTCTTCAAGTGTGGTGTCCAGAACTGGACATGGTACTCTAAATGAGTCCTGACCAGTGCTGAATAGAGAGAAACTAGTACTTCACAGGATTTGGAGGCTATACTTCAGTCAGTGAAGCCTAAAATAGCATTTGCCTTTTTTGCAGCAGCATCACACTGTTGGCTTATATTCAGCTTTTGATCTACAATAATTTCAAGATCTTTCTCACTTGTAGGATTACTGACCCAAGTATCCACCATCTTGTAACTGAAGAGCACTGGGACCTTTTGGTACCCCACTTGTTACCACCTCCTAGTTTAAGAAGGAGCCATTGATAATCACACAAAGTTAACAAACTTTGATCTGCATCACGTGACAGTTAGAATGCATTGTTTTCCAGCACTTGCAGGGATTTGACTGAAGTGACAGAAACTAGACCATGTGGTTCAACCTTGAGTAACCCGGGTGTTCTTGGACTGCAAGTCCCAGAAACCCCGGCCAACACAACTAGTGTATGAGGCTTCTGGGAATTGCAGTGAACACCTGGGTTACTCATGGTCAGGAACCACTGCTATAGAAACACTGAATCCAACCTTCCAATCCCTCTCGGAGCACATCTCTCTCTTTCTGCTCATCTAGCCAATTCCAGGCAGGGGGAGGGAGGACGAGTCTCCCTGCACGGCTGCCGAGTGGCTAGATGAGCTGAAAGAGACAGCTGTGCTCTGGGAGGGATTGGAAGGCTGCCACCACTGCTGGATGCATGAGTGGACTCATTAAATCCAGCTGTGTATGGGGATTCGTATAGGAATACCCCTATTGCTAATCAGGAATCCTAGAAATTCAAATTTAAAACATCTGGGGGGCCAAGTTACAGAACCACTGGCCAAGGACAAAAAGGCTGGGGAAGAAGCCCCAGCCTGGTTCCTGGGTCCTCTTTTCTATGTGGTGCTGCACAGGAAGTGTTGGAAACCATTTCTGCCCAATGTCCCCTTCCTGTGCCTGTCATAATCCTAGAGGTGCTCTGTCCCCATTGTAAGGATAGCAGCTATAGTCCCAAATGTCTGGAAGGCCAAAGATTCCACATTTCTGTGGAACGGAAAGGTCAAAAGCTCATGTCATGCATGCGATGGTGCGGAGTCAGAATTTGAAACGCTAGGTTGCTGCGGACTGCTAGTGAATGCCACCAGCCAAGATTTAGTATGAGATGTGGGATAAATTTAATTTATCGTTAAATGAGATGTGGGATAAAGTGTTGCCTGGCCATCCAGCTTCCAAGGATTTGACTGTAAGAAACAGTTTAGGAGAAATTGCATAGGGACAGATAATTGCCTTCCATATACACTCGGTCCCATTTGACTTCTTTGGGTTATTCTCTCTCAGGTATTGGTATCTTGGTCCTCTGAAGATCCAAGCAGCCCACTTCTTTAACACGTTAAAGGTAAAGGAATTGCAGTTGTCTTCACAAGTGTATTGGGAAAATCTGTGTCGCACACAACAGCCAGCATAGTTCAATGGGCAGCACATTCTCACTTGTGGAAGAGCCCTGTACAATTTGTAGGGAACATACTGACTGACTGGCTGACTGATTGGTTGGCTGGTTGGTTGGTTGGTTGGTTGTACGTACTTATATCCCACCCATCTAGTGGCAAGCCACTAACTACTCTGGGCCGCTTACAAAAGAACATATAATACAACATTGATCTCAAATAATGCATAAAGATAACAAAATAGACACCATAAGCATAAAATAATATAACTAAAAAACTGCAAAAACAGCAACAGCAGATGAATTTAAAATTGCACAGAATGGGTTGGAAGGTCTCTGATGTGATTTTTCATCTCCGGTAAGGAGGAGATTCCCGAGGGGCAATAACAGGTGGCAAAGGCCAAGTTGGGAAATTGCTCCATCAGCCATGGAGGTCTGGGATCTGTCATCCAGAAAACAAAAATTTCCATATCAGATTAGAAATTCGAGTTTGAGGGATCCATAGCCAGACTGTTTTCTAAGGCAGCTCTCATTTGCTTATATCGCACAACACTTTTTATTGTTTGCAGAGCCTACTTAGGGCAGTATTAACTTTGGAACACTTTTAAACATATCTAAAAATCATCTCTTCAGTGTAGGATTGATGTGAAAGCAGTTCTGTACTATCTTATATTTTCTGTAGGTGGCAGAAATAGAAAGCTTTTTTTGTGAAGCACAGTCCTGGAATTCAGCTAAAATAATATGACAGTGATAGGAGTTGCTAGCCAGAGAATATCTGAGATGTTTTGGAAAAGTGAAAGGATGCTGTGAAGCAGCTGAGACCCATTAGAGACTACTGTGCTGCCTTCCTGTAGTTTTTGTTATGCTAATAATTCACCCAGAGATTTATTCAATTGATGTAAGTAGCGCCTATAAATAGAATCTACAGGACTGTTGATAATCTTCCTCTTGCAGTCAGCCTACCTTCTGTCACAAAATGAGCAGAAAGGTTAATTGCTCCAGTTTGAAACTTTTCAACTACTGAGGGATTTGACATACATTAAAGTAGCTGCAATTTCTGCGCCTCCCTCCCCACTTCACACTGGTCTCCTGATGCCTTAGCAGATACTAAACATAAAGCCAGCTGCTGAAATCCTGCAGTTTCACTGAACAGGCACATTATAAGTCGTGATCAAGATCAACTGATACAGAGTCTTCTTCCCTGTGGCACAGTGGTTAAACTGCTGTACTGCAGCCAACGACCCAGGTTTCAATCCCAGGTAGCCGGCTCAAGGTTGACTCAGCCTTCTATCCTTCCGAGGTCAGTAAAATGAGTACCCAGCTTGCTGGGGAGGCAATGTGCAGCCTGCATAATTAACTTGTAAATTGCCCCAGAGAGTGATTTAAGCACTATAGGGTGGTAGATAAGCAACATGCTTTGCTTTGTGGAAATGGTCTGCACGGAGTGGGTGGAGGAGTAGTTCCTTCCCACTCTGGTTCCAGGACAAGGATGCAATGTTCCATATGCATTAGTAAGCACTCAGCTTCCCAACACTGCTCTCTAACATTCTACCGGTTAGTTGTCTCAGGCTGGCCACTGCATGATTTGTTGAAGCTCTTCTAGTTGCTTGGCCCTTCTCCAAAATAATCCTTCTCTCTTTGTGGCACATTGCAGGAAAATGGCAGTAGGGAGTAAACTTCCACTGTTTTGCATAATGCTTTCATTGCCTAGGGGACCTGGTGCTTTGTTCAGAAACTGTGCACTTATGCTTGTTTTTGTGGCTGTGATAGTTCTCAAGACCAGACTAGATATTCAGTAAATGATGGCTTAGCAAGACCTACTTACAGTACTGCCAAGAATGACTGCAAAATGCTGGGGAAGGAAAAACAAGGGTGTTCAATCTTTCCCCAGGTGCTCTTTATCTCCCTCCACCCCTTCCCTCGATATTTGTTTCCTCAGCTGCAAAAGATGTTCATTTACCTCATCCCTTAGAAGAAGACCGTTAGTAGAATAGCTGTGGATATAAAGCAGCAGGTGGTAGAAGGGAAAGTATCTTAACTTTGGTTTTTGTGGGTTTTTTGGGCTCTTTGGCCGTGTTCTGAAGGTTGTTCTTCCTAACATTTCGCCAGTCTCTGTGGCCAGCATCTTCAGAGGACAGCACTCTGTGCTCTGGTGTAGTTTGCTTGGGAGTGGAGTATTTATGGCTGTGAGATAGGCTTTTGTCCTATTCAAGAGATGGGTGATTAGTGTGTCTTGCTTGGGAGTGGAGTATTTATGGCTGTGAGATAGGTTTTTGTCTACCCATCTCCTAAATAGGACAAAAACCTATCTCACAGCCATAAATACTCCACTCCAAGCAAACTACACCAGAGCACAGAGTGCTGTCCTCTGAAGATGCCGGCCACAGAGACTGGCGAAATGTTAGGAAGAACAACTTTCAGAACACGGCCAAAGAGCCCGAAAAACCCACAACAACCATTAGATCCCGGCCGTGAAAGCCTTCGCGAATACATATCTTATCCTTGTTTTGCAGATCACCTTTGTAGCTATGTCATGTCAATCAGAGGTCTATGGGTTGTCTTCTGTCAAAACAGATTGTTTTGCTTTCTTTCTGGTCCTTTTTCAAGGAGTGGCCTCAGAAACATGTAGCCTCGCTTACCTATTTGGGCCCAACGCCAAGGCCTCCTGAAGAACCAGAGCAGACGACTTCTAGGCTTCCTTTGTACATCCGGCTTTACAAGAGGCTTGCACATTTTTGGACACCTGCCCCCAAAGGTAAGCAGAAGTGCATCAGATTTGCATTTTTTGGTTCCGAGAGCATTTCTACATCATTGTCTCCAAGTAACATGATGCTGCTTCAATGTACTATATATGAGCTACCCTTCCTTTGCTGTGTGAGTGTTCTTCTGTGCTGCTATAGTTTCTTCGCAGCTACAAGCATGAAATACCGATGAATGGAAACCTGGGACCCTGACCATTGACTGTGTTAATTTGGGAGACTACAGAGAGTTGTAGTCTGGTAGTATCTGGAGCCCAATTTTGAGAACAAATATTCTGGGTCTTAAAAAAATACTGCCCTGCCTAACTTTCTGTTCAATTATGTTTTCCTTCTTGGACCTCAGAAATCCCCGAGGAGGTGGTCCCTGAAGCTTGGGAAGAAACACAGCTGTCTGCCATTGAATTCTCTATCACTACTCAGAACAGACATCTAGATTTGAAAGTAAGAATATGTCCACGAAAGAATCCTGAGCCTTCACTCCTCTTTCAGAATGCTGCTGCTTTATATATGGAGGAATAACAGACTACCCAAGTACCTTCAGGCGTCATGTCTTGGGTTTAACTTGAAACTGAGAACAGATTATTATGGAGATCTGTGTGCACAGGGATTCTCCTTTTAAAATGCACACACTGGGATTCTGTATGCCATGTGTGTGCCTTTTAAAGTGAGAAGTGGCATATCTCACATGCTGTCCATAACCGATAGGTATCTATACCCAGGGGTTTGTGTGTCTGTTACAATTACTTGAAGCCTGGACATAAGGGACTGGATGTCTACTTTCTCAAATGCCCTGCTTTCCCCCCTTAAAACTCAGGAGGACAACAGTTCCCAGTCCTTTGGGTTACAAAAATGTGCTTGAAAAGTGTTTGAAGAACGCCTGATGAATCTCTAAAGCTGAAAGGGAGGCCAGATGAGAATATCCTATGATGGGAGGAGAGTTGGGCTTCATTGTTCCACTCCTTTTCCCATGATGTAAAATCAGTTTAACAAAGTACAGTGGACCACACACACGTGGTTTCTTCTCCTGATTGCAAGATACAAGAAGAGACAGCTTAGCATACTGCACTTTTTTGCAAATAAAGTGGGACATTTGGTTCAGCTTTATTCTTGCCAAAATGAAACCTGTGGTCCAGTGGCAGAAACGAGTCCTGTTTCACAGAAATGCCTTGATGTATTAAGCAGACGAGGAGCCTTTGCCATTGAGGAGAGAAACTAAGGGTTTTTGGTGTGTGTGTGTGGTGTGTGTGTGTGTGTGTGCGTGCGTGTGTGTGTGCGCGCATGCAGATCCTGGTTCTCCTGAAAGAATGTTAGGTCAAGGGTTAGGCTAGTGTCATTCTATCTGTGAAACAATGTGAAAGAAACTGTTGTTCATGTTTAAAACACCCTTCCCCTTTAAAAATGATTATAATAATCTTACTTGTAATGGCTTTGCTATATTTCATAAACAGGAAGTGAAACCGAGAGGCTTTTTTCTCATTGCCTCCTTGATCAGGTACATAAACAGAACAGGCATGCCCTAGATGTTAATGCAAAATGATATCCTTAATCCTCTAAGTTTGGTAAGAAGGTGAAGGTAGGCTCACAGAAAGATAAGGGATTTGAGTCTGCATGCGCATGAATGTGAACTTGGTTTCGTTAAACCTGACTGTGCCATTTAACTGTACACACAAGTAATGCTTTCATCCGACTTACCTCCCAAACACTGTTTTCCCCCAAGGAGTGGGAGAAGCTAATTATTTTATTCGGAGTCAGAAAGAGGAATTAACTGGATTTCAGAGGAACATGTATATAAGACATTCTGGTTATTAACACGAATGTGTCCTTTTGTTCTGAACATTTCTTTTAGCGCACAGAAGACTTCATGAATATTTGCATCGAACCAGATACTGTTAGTAAAGGAGACTACATAAAAAGAGGGTGAGTACTAAAGTGCCAGAGAGTGCATCTGACTTAGAGATGGGATATTCGTATACAAATACCCTGGACCAGGTGACCAGGATCCCCAGTCCTGCCGGCCCGAACCAACCCGTCCATATAAAGGTTGCCAGGCAGTGCACACAGCTAGCATCGTGCTCATCACACCAATCTCGGACAAAGCCTGGCGGACGCTTCTCTACCTTCCTGCTCTTCTGGCCACACCAGCCAGGGGGTGGGATAATGAGTCTCCCAGCTCAGCTGCTGAGTGGCCAGAAAAGCAGGAAAGTGGAAAAGCACCAGCCAGGCTTCGGCTGAGATTGGCATGAAGAGCAGGATGCCAAACAGATGCACTGCACGACCACCCCTAAGTGGACAGGTCGGTTCAGGGAAGTGGGACTGGGGGTATCTCAGCCACCTGAATCCTGGGTATTTGTATAAGAATACGAATATTCTATCTTTACTTATAATATGCACAGCATTTATTAAGCATATTGTTTTATTTTATTTTGGGTTATAGTTAGCCTTAAAAGGAAGGGAGTATTAAAATTAGATACGTTGGATTTTATTGTCAAGCTGAAATCTGGATCAGTGTTTCTGCTAGGCTGGTGCCCCTGTTGTGAATGAAACCTCTTACTTATCTCAGCGGTGTATCAGAGTCAGTCAATAAGAATATGAAGTTCTTAGTCATTAATCCCAGTCTTTAATTTGTGATTTCCGGGACCCTCACAAAGCTGCTGATCAGCACCCTGTGCCCTTGAATCTGTATGTGACTTCCTACTGCTGACTTGTGGTGACATTACATATTACTGTGCCTAAATTTGATGGTGGAGCAGGGAGCGATTCAGGTTTATCATGTAGATGGGTTTAAGACACGTACCAGCATGTTATCTGAGGATCTGGGCAAAGGTGTTGCACTTCATACTTTGGGCTCCACTCCACACATGAAGACAAGCGAGAGAAAGGATTTGTCATTCTTTAAATGAAAATGGAATAGCATATGTATTTTGTGAAAAGAAGGTGAAGCTTGTTTCTGTTGACTAGGATCTGAGGCACTGGGAGGCATGGGTGCAAATGCCAGTTAAAGAAAGTCATCACCGTGAAATACTGGTGAAATACTCTCCATACACTGAAGAGCAGAATCATGGCACAATGTAGAAAGGCATCATTTTATGTAGAAAATCAGAATCATGGCACAATGTAGAAAGGCATCTAGCAGCCCCATTTATTTGTATTTTCCTTTATCAGCATTTTTAATGTATTTATAGCACCTGCATAGTGTTACTGATAATCTAAAGGATCTCAAAATTGTTGTCGATCACAAGCTGAATATGAGCCAACAGTGAGACGTGGCTGCAAAAAAAGGCAAATGCAATTTTGGGATGCATTAACCCAAGTATAGTCTCCAAATCCTGTGAGGTACTAGTCTCCCTCTATTTAGCACTGGTTAGGCCTCATTTTGAGTACTGTTTACAGTTCGGGACACTGCACTTTAAGAAGGATGCCAACAAACTGGAGCAAGTTTGAAGGATGGCAACAAGGATGATCAGGGGACAGGAAACCAAGCCCTATGAGGAAAGACTGAAAGAACTGGGCACATTTAGCCTTGAGAAAGGAGACTGAGGGGAGATATGATAGCACTTTTCAAGTACTTGAAAGGTAGTCATACAGAGGAGGAGCAGGATCTGTGCTCTGTCACTTCCAGAGTGCACGACATGTAATAGTGGACTCAAACTACAGGAACCCAGATTTTGGCTGAATATCAGGGAAAACCTCTTAACTGTTAGAGCAGTATGGCAATGGAACCAATTACCTTGGGAGGTGTTAAGTGCTCCATCGGTGGAAGCATTTAAGATAAAATTGGGCAACCATCTTGTCAGATTTGCTTTGATTTGGATTCCTCCATTGAGCAGGGGGTTGAACTTGATGGACTTACAAGCCCCTTCCAACTCAGGTATTCTGTGATTCTGTGATTTCGAACTCTTATCACTGGCCATCTTGCACTTAAGGAAGTTGGAACATAGACACTTGATTTAGTAAATTGGTTTGGAAATTGGGTGTCACACACAAACAGCTATCTCTTTTTTGTGTTTGTTCCCAAGTGCCTTGGAAACCATGATGGCTGAAAGGAGGTCTGTACATAAATGAACACAGCTGATAGTGTGTCTTAGGAAAGACAGAAAAATGGAGACGTTTGGTGTCATGTTTTCAGTGTACTTTCCAAAATAAGCCAGTACATCTAACGTAACTTGGAGATATGTCCCATTTTCTGGATGGCTCCAGATGTTGCTCATCTGATGGTGGAGTGCATATAATGAGTGCATTCGAGTCTTCATAGTTCATGTCTTCTTCCAGTGCTGGGAATACCAAATAGCAGAATTACTTGCCACGATTCCAACAGCTTTTAAGAAACCAGCTGTTTCCATTTCAGGCCTGAAATACTGAAGAGGGAAGGAAGGGCAGAGAAAACAGAAGGAGCAGTGCTGGGCAGAGATCTCTAGTGAGCAGATTAAATTTAGAATTGGGCAGGGATTAGCTGGCAAAGGCCCATGCAGGGACACTGTTAGTGTAAATGGTTGCTAAAGAAAACCTTCAAAAGGTAGCTCCCCTTAGGCCATGTGCTAACCATATGCTATGTGCTCATGATTGCTTTTCCCAAAATCCCAGTGGATCTGAGAAGTGCAGTTGTTGTGAGCTCTGGATTCTGAAAAGTCTTAGGCTAATGACAGCATGAGAAAATGCTGTTAAATCAGTGAGAAGTTAGGTTTCTGCAACATTTAGCTAAAACTTTTTCTAAAGATGGCTTCTGGGCTAGGATCCAAGGAAGGGACACATACAGTGGTGCCTCCACTTACGACCATAATCCGTTCCGGAATGATGGTCGTAACTCAAAATGGTCATTAAGTCGAAGCACCATTTCCCATAGAA
The DNA here is from genome assembly GCF_051106095.1 of Pogona vitticeps. NCBI lineage: Eukaryota > Metazoa > Chordata > Lepidosauria > Squamata > Agamidae > Pogona > Pogona vitticeps. Next base: position 174,779,907 of record NC_135787.1, read on the forward strand.
ATGCATTGAAATACAATTAATCCATTCTGACCAAAGAAAAAAAATCATCCAAAAATCACTGCAAGACTCATTGGAAACAGGATTAATCCCTTCTGGCCGAAGGGGAGAAAAAAGAAAAGAAAAGCAAGGGAACATGCAGGACCCATTGCAAAAGCACAGAAAACAAACAGAGCAGATTGGAAATGCAGAGAGAACAAAGGGACTAGGTCGGAAATGCACAGAAAGCAAAGGAAAAAGCAAGGGGAGCATGCAGGACCCATTGCAAAAGCACAGGAAACAAACAGAGCAGATTGGAAATGCAGCGAGAACGAAGGACCAGGTCAGAAATGCACAGAAATCAAATGGAGCAGATCAGAAATGCAAAGAGAACAAAGCAAAAAGCAACGGAAGCATGCAAGACACATCGAAAAGGGGGAACCCCAAAAAGCAACCAAACCCCCCAAGACCCATTGGAAATTGGGGGGGACCAAAAAACAAACCAACCCCCCAAGACCCATCAGAAATCGGGGAAAAAATACCAAAAAGCAACCAACCTCCCCCATCGGAAAGGGGGGGGGGACCAAAGAACAACCCCCCAAGACCTATCACAGCATAGAAACATAACCCCCCCCCAGCTGAAAACCACACTGCAAAAATACCAAGAACAGTTTTAACCATAAAGCAGCACCATACCTTAGCAGGCAGCCTCCTCGGATCGCATACTCCCTAACTGCCAGTGTGAAAGAGCTACAAAGAAGCAGCCTCTTCCGCCACCTACAGTTAGCAATTTGAATTTCCCTCCCTTTTTCCCCTGCCTTTTTCTGTTCGTAAGTGGAAGCTCCGGTCACAAGTAGAAGCAACATTTTGCGGCCAGAGCTGGTCGTAAGTAGGGACGTTCGTAAGTGGAGGCACCACTGTATATGTATGGTTGAATTTTCCTTGTTGATGTTGCCATGATGATTCCTAATTACAAAGAAAATCTGGTTTCAGTTGCAAATAAAAGATTGGCCAGCATTGTGTTTGAATTACTGCAGGTGCCATTGAAGTTGTAGAACCAGATGCAGCTAATTGACAGGGTACTTGCTATGTAAGCCTGGTCATGTGACTGGCAAATGACAGGCACTTTGTCACTTAGGAGCATCACTTTCCCTGTTTGTCATTGCATGTGCAATATTTCACAGTACTACTGACTGTGGCCTAATTTTGTCTGAAGTGTAAGAAAAAAACCCAGGAAAAGCTCTAATTGCATGCACTGATTGTGTGTTTATGCGTTTGAAGCCTAGCTCTAATATCCTCCAGTCCAGTGGTTCCCAACCTTGTGTAACCCAAGTGTTCTTGAACTGTAATCCCCAGAATCCTTCACCACTAGCTGTGCTGGTTAGGGGTTTCTGGGAGTTGCAGTCCAAGGCATAGGATACTCGAAGTTGGGAACCACTGCTCTAGTCCCTAAGACGTCATGGTAGCTTGGCTAGTAAGGAGCACATTGCATGTGAATAGTTCCTTTTCTGAAGCTAAGTAGATTTGTCGACACTCAGGGCTTGGATAAGTGACTGCCTGAGAATCAGACTAGATGATAGGGGAAATGTGTATTCCCTGCCACTGTTTACTTTACCATGACAGATCACAAAACAAAGCATGCTAAATGCAAGAAATGTAGGTAAGGAAAATCAAACACTATGACAGGCATGTCTTCTACCACTTGAGGGAGCACCGGTGCACAAACACTATGAGAATCTGATTTGACCCCAAGATTTCTGTGAATGCAGCCTTGCGTCCTGGGGGAGGAAATAAACAGAGCAACATCTCTTGTCAAACCGCCATTATTACGTTTCTATACACATCATCCTGTGAATGTAGTTATTTATGATGATCTGACTTGTTGTACTAAATACAGTGGTGCCTCGCACAACGAGTGCCTCACACAACGATGAATTCACACAACGATGCCTTTTTCTGTCAAATTTGCTGCCTCACACAGCGATGTTTCCTATGGGGGATTTTCACACAACGATCTCCCTTTTCGCTCCTGTAAAAGTGTCTTACAATGTTTGGAAGCTGTTTTAAATGATTGCAATGGTTAGTCCACCTCCTGAAACCTATGCAAACTGATTTTGGTGTTGTTCTGACACTTCGTTAATTTATGATGATTTTTTGTTTTTTTCCATTGGAAACCAATGGTTTCCAATGGAGAAAATTCAAAAAATCATCATAAATTAACGAAGTGTCAGAACAACACCAAAATCAGTTTGCATAGGTTTCAGGAGGTGGACTAACCATTGCAATCATTTAAAACAGCTTCCAAACATTGTAAGACACTTTTACAGGAGCGAAAAAGGACTTCGCAAAGCCATTGGAATGTATTGAGTCGGCTTCAATACATTGCAATGAAGGAAACATTGTTTCACACAGCGATGTTTCCTATGGGGATTTTCACTCAGCGATGGCAATCCGTTCCAATTGGAACGGATTAACCGGTTTTCAATGCATTCCTATGAGAAATGGTGTTTCACAGAACGATGTTTCACACAACGTTGATTTTTTTGGAACCAATTAACATCGTTGTGTGAGGCACCACTGTATATAGTTTTTATTTTAACTCCTGTGTATGTATGTTTGCCTTATTTTCCTCTCTGTTACTTTTTGCCCTTCTATTTTCAATCCCTTCCTCCTTGTCACCAAAAACATCTCTCTTTCACAGTTTCACACTATTGCTGGTAAAGCTGTCTGCGTTCTTTGGGATGCTTACTATTTAAATATATTGCCGTGTGTGTTGCCAGAACAAAATGCCACAACTGAACTCTGCTAAGGATTGCTTTAAGCACCAAGAGAACCAGTGTGAAAGCAACAGAAGGGGAGACCTCAAAAATTGAAAGAATGCCATATATATTGCAGTTATATTGCATATACATAGGATTCTATAAGATTTTTATAAATGCATCGTTGCATCTCGAGGAAGAAAGCGATGCAATGCAATATATATATTGCATTGCATCCCTTTTTTCCTCAAGATGCAAAGATGCATTTATAAGAATCTTAGGGTCAGACTAGCTTCTTACAGTGTTTTTGGACAGCTGTCCCTCAAGTGACAAAAGACATGCTTGCGATAGTGTGTAGAAGTGTTGTGTCACTCTGTTTTGGTAATAACCTAGCAGCTCTCTCCTGTTGTATGATGCAGTGTTAGAACTGCTTTTCTAATGAAGCAAGAAGTGACTATTCACATGCTACTTATGTATTCATAGGTATGTTGTTGTTACGTACCATCAAGTCCAACTTATGACTGCTCTATGAATAAACAAGGAAAAAGCCACGTGATTCCCAAGATTACACAAATGCAAGAGTGGGAGATACTTTTTCTGGGACCACTTATAATCAATCAAATAGCAAGCTTTTGTGGATGAAATCCACTTCCTCAGGCTAAGGACACCTCCTTCATGGACGGTGCAGCAAAATTCTGGACAAACATCCAAAAAAAATGAGTAGCCTCCAAAATGTCTTGTCCTCAACAGCCCTGCTCAGCTCTTGCAAACTTATGTTTGTGACTTCTTTTATGGAATCAGTCCATCTCATATTTGGATAGTTTGTCTTCCTCTTTTCCTGTGGCTCTCAACTTTTCCTAGCATTATTATCTTTTCCAGTGAGTCTTGCCTTCTCATTATGTGCCCAAAGGAGGACATCCTCCATCTAGCCAGTTTTGCTTCAAGAGAAAGTTCAGACTTGATCCGCTTTAGGACTCAATTGTTTTTCTTTCTGGCAGTCCACAGAGCTCTTCTCCAGCACCGTATTTCAAACATGTCATTTCCCCCCCTTGTCAGCTTTCTTCACTGTTGTGCTTTCACACCTGTAGATGGTGACTGAAAATAACATAGTGTGAATGATTGCAGTCTTTGCCTACAGTGACACATCCTTACACTTGATTATATTTTATAAATCATTAATTACTGCCCTTCCTAAAGCAAATCAAAAAGTGTGCTGCTTATATTCCACCCCATAGCGCTTACAGTACTTTCTGGGTTGTTACAAGTTAATTATGCAGGCTACACATTGCTTCCCCCACCCCCAGTGAGCTGGATACTCATTTTACCTTCTTAGTCTCAGTCATCCTCTGATTTCTTGGCTGCAGTCTCTGTATGTTCTGCATACAGATTTAACAGATAAGGGGATAAAATGCACCCTTGTCTGACACCTTTGCCTAAAGTAAAACCATTCTGTCCCTCTATATTTTGTCCTAACTTGTATTGTCCACAATACAAGTTAAACATCAAGACAGCCAAGTGCTGAGCACACCTGTTTCTTTCAGAACAACCCATAATTTCTCATGATCCACACAGTCAAACGTTTTGCTTTAGTTTATAAAGTATAGATAGATTTCCTGAAATTCTGTGCTGCACTCCTGTAGCCAGTATATATTTGCAACATGATCTTGAGTGCTTCTTCCTTTCCAGAATCCAGCTTGAACACCAGCATTTCTCTCTCCATACAGTATAAAAGCCTTCGTTGCAATTTTTGTTGTTATTGCTCTCTCTCCAAAGAATTCAGGAAGGCTCACATGGTTTTGTTGCAGATGCTTTGAGAGCTAGTTAAGGCTGTGAAAGAATGAGAGACCCAGATTACCCAGTAAAATTCTTGCATGTGTAAGCATTTGAATCTGGTCTTCTTGTAAGCCACATTGCCTCTTTGCTTTCTTATGCCTCACCCTGTAAAGTCAATCAATCATCCTGGGAAATACTGGAATTGCTCCATTTGTTTTGGAGAGCCCTTTGAGCAGTCAAGAGTTCTTCCTTCTGGCGGAGAAACCAGACTGGTTCAGTAATTAATTTTGTTGGACTAAAATCTTGGGTGCAGTACTAAGTATTAAAGGGACTAGGGGTGGCTCAAGGTAGTTAGAATGCATTTTAATTTAGGATATATGTCAAGATACTGAGTTTTATAAATCAAGTCCTTGAATCAGCCATAGTTTTTCTCTGCTCCATTCAACTCATAACTTTCTTTTTGCACTGTTGCATTTGATTCTTTTATTGAAATCAACCATCTGTATCTTTGGTTCCCTTTCGTGCTATTTGGCTATTACCCAGGTAATATATTTCTACTTTCTCCTCTGTTGTGCATGCCCAGATAATGACATTCTCTAAAACTGTAAATTATTTGCCTGCTCTTGATGGATAGCTTGATAATGCCTCTTTTACTTGGTTGTTTCAACTTCTGACACCACCAAGGTTTCCTCTCACGTGTGCACGAGTCTGCCCTCCTCTGTGCACCCACGGTGATCACTTTCAACTCCTTTGGTTCCTGGCTTTGACAGAACCCCACATTTTGGGGAGGGGGAGGCATTGTCATCAGCCCACATGCAGGGTAGAAAATGAAAGAACATTGGACACCACTTTTCTCTCTTGGCGACGTTTCCTTGAGGATCTTTCTCAGCTAATGCTTACTTCACCTGCCACAGAGCATACAAAAGAATGCTTAGCACAAAAATCCTTATATAAATCCAGAGGTTCCCACCCTGGGCGCATCAAGGAAAATGTGTCTTAGCGCATACTGAGAATAAAGCAGGAAAGGGGATATGTTGCTTCAGAGGGCACTCAGTCAGAGTCCAGTTGCTCAGGGCTTCCTAAAGCCCTGGTTTATGAAGCTTCAGGACAGTCCTCTAAACCAGGTAACATGGTGGGGTATAAATCAAATAAATAAATAAATAAATAAATATCTCCCTGAAATACATTGTCAAGACGAAAAGCCAGTGTTTGGTTGTTTTCTGACTTGTGCATTTGTGGCAAAAGAGGCAACTGCAGTCAGATGTGAACGGAAGTCACAACATTTATATTGATCTCCAGGGAAGGAAAAAAATGAGTATGGCATTTTTTAGCTGCAGTATACTGTACATTTTGCAGCTTTACATATCTACTGCTCTATTATTGATTTCTTTTTAATGCAAAGATTCATCAAGTCAAGTCATTTAAATACTCACATGGAAACCCAACATTTTGGATTTATCACAAGGCTTGCTTTTCCCCATCACCCATATGTTAGATCTCCTACTTAATGATACCTTATTTTATTATCTAACTGTCTTGAAAATTAACATACATAAAAATTCAACAGATATTTGAAATTATTTAGGATACTACATTTTTATTATGGTACTTTGTTTGTGTCGCTTCAACCCACCTGTTTTTAAACAGAAGAATGAAATTGGAAGGACCTATAGGGTCATCAAGTCCAACCCCTTGCTCAGTGCAGGAATACAAATCAAAGGATATCTGCCAGGTGGTTGTCTAAATTTCTCTTTAATGTGAATTCTCTTTCTCCACTCTTAGCTTTGTTTAAAAAAAAATTGTTTTTATTGCAAGTAGCTACCACTTCAGGATAAAGAAAAACAAAAGGAAAAGGAAAAGATAGGCAGAAACACACAGATTTTAAATAATATATCAGGCATAGACATATAAGATAAGCAAAGCTCATGTCCAAAAAAGTTTAATCAAACTGTGATCATCAGATGTGGAGAACACAGCAAGATCTTCAGACTATTAGAATGACAGATGGTGCGTCCTGGTCTATCAGCCTTGAGATGCAAGTCTGTTTGCTTCGACAAAAACACACAGAATCCAGCCATGTTCACCATCAGTTAAACTTCAAAGTCCCAATTCAATTCCTGTTTCGGCTTAACTGCCTGTATGTGTGAGCCGTGTTGATAGATTTCATTGAGAAGCATCCCTCTCGCATTAATGCCTTCAGCACACATTTTGACATCTGGTGAAACAATTCAGCAGCTGAGCCCTGCAGTGGTTGTATGGATTGGCTCCAATCCTGCCTCCCTAGGTGACACTTCCAGTCTCTCTCTTTGTTATGTTTTCTATCCACCTCCCATCCCCTTTGCATCTGAAAGGGCTGTCACTCAAGGCTCATCAGGAAAATGTTTGCCAAAGCTACAGTTAACCCCGGCTGCCTGTGGGCTTACCTGTTAATGCAGGAGGGATTATAGCCCTCCATATGTGGCTAGCTTAGCTGGAACACAGAGGAATGGCACAGAAATGGCATCCACTTCTTAAGTTTTTCTCCAGCTGCTCCTGCAAGATCTGAAACTTGCATCTGACCTGACATGAAAGTTTTTCCATGAGACAAGGGAAAAACTCATTTCCTATCCTCCTTGGCTGTTGGCCTCTGGGCTTAAGCGTGGCTCAGAAATGTTTACCCTGTACTCATCCTCATTTTTGAACAGACATCAAAAGATGCAGGACCCCCACCTGTGCCCAGAAGGAAGCCAGTGTCTCCAGGCAAGCCAGTGTATGCTGCAACTTCCAGAGGTGAGAAATAGAATTCTGTGGTGAGCTTATCTGTTTACTCTTTCTTTTTCTGTAACCCCCAGTTCCTGCCATGTTGAGAAAGATAACTGGCTTTCCTCAGAACATGGCAAGCCCTGTTCAGTGCAAAGAAGTGGAACAAGTAAAAGACCAGGATGGGTGAATGGGCACACCTGAATATGTGCCATCTTTAGCCTTATGTTACCAAGATCAGTAGTAGAGAAAGGCATGAACTGCCCACACAGCGTTCCATGGGTACTGTGCACGTCCCTCTCCACCTCCTCCTCCTCATGCTTGCCTACTCGCTGGCTGCAGCATGCTTCCCTCTCCTGCCTCCTCTGTGCACTTACCCATTCACCAGCTGCAGTGCTGTCCCTTCCTGTGCCTTCTCTGTGCGATTATCCACCTACCAGCAGCCCGCAGGCATCCCTGCCCCACTACCTCCTCTAGGTGGACAATCATGCAGAGAAGGCAGAGGAAAGAAGTGCACTGCAGCTGGTGAGTGGGTGAGTGCACAGAGGAGGTGGGGAAGAGAAGCATGTGGTGCTCACAGAACACCTGTGCGAGCGTCACGCCAAACTGGGCCAGACCACCAAAGTGCCCAAGTTCATGCCCGTCTCTAATCAATAGCAATAGACACCCTTGGGTCTGTTGGCTTTGTCAGAAAGTTTTGTGAAGCATAAGAGCTGTGTGTCTTGCGTGACCGTCATTTGTGTGCTGCTTCTGCTGTTTGTCATTTGCTGAAATGCGGTGATCAGGTTGTTTGGTGCTGCAACACATAATGGAAAATATACATACTGTATATCTGTTTTCTTATCAGTGTAGGGTATCCATGCTAGAAGCAGCTTCAGAAAAAAGCTCTATCTGTTTTGTATTGGTTAATCTACATTAGTTTACAGTACAGAAAGTCCAACCGCCGAGAGTGGTCGTATAGACCAGATGGGTGGGATATAAGTCAAATAAATAAATAAACCATGAGGTTCTGTGTCAGTGTAGACACAAAATGCATATGTAAACCTTCTTATATATCTAGAAGGAGGAGGAGATGCAGTCTTGAAGTAAAGATATAGTGGTCAAACGGCTTCACAGGATAGCCTAGGTAGACTGTTTGAAAGTGGGAGATGGTTATCTGTGGCTCCATAAAGTGCCACATCTTACTGAGGTAGTGTTCCTTCCAGAGAATTAAGCAAACTTCCTTTGCTGTAAAGAGGGTGAACAGATAAGACTTGGGGATTGTTGAAGTCAGTCAAAGGCGGGGAACCTTCAGCATCTTAGATGTTATGGTTCCCATAATGCCCTACTCCAAGCCATTTTGGGCAGAGCTGAGTACTGAGGACCAAACTGCATTTGCATAAAGAGTGTTTTCAATCTACCACCACCTCAGAATTTATCAAGGTGGTTTAAGCATGCCTGCACAACAGCCACATAGGAACAAAGGCAAACCTGAAGCCCAATCAGATCTGCTCTTGAGCCAACTCCTCAAGTATGGAGAACTTCAGAAAAAGGCTGTACAGAATGTGGGCAGGATGGTGCTAGTCAGACACTTTAAACTGGGAATAGGTGAAGCTGTTTAGCTATTAAGTAGAGATTCCTTCCCGTATAGACAGAAGGTAATGTCCCACATTTGGCTAAACCTATCAGTAGGTGTTTAAGCCAATGGCTTCAAACAGCATGTTATTACAGATTCATGCACGTAAGTACCTCAGGCACACTCCACAGAGACAGTGGCAAGTGCAGGCAAACTAGTACTACCACGGTGAATCCTTAGTTTGTTATGAGAATACAGTAAAGTGGATTCTCTCAGCACAGGCACATACGGCAGCTCTTTAATGGCATATTCTAGCATCCTGCAGTCACAGGGAAGACAGCTGCTGAGACAGACAGTAGCTTCGGGAAGCACGTCCCTTTAGTCTTCCATTTCTTGTAAACCTTGTTTTCTCCATAGGGTACAGAAGGCTTTTTGTCTATTGACAGCGAGGAGTACGAAGCAATGCCAGTGGAGGTGAGGCTGTTACCTAGGAAGCTCCAGTTCTTCTGTGACGCCCGAAAGAAAGAGCAAATGCTTCAAGGAGCATCATAATCAAAGAAGCCGTCAGCTTAGACTTTTTAAAAACCATGCTCTTAGTTCCTGGCTACTGATTCAAGATGTACATTCCTGATGGTCTGTAGCCCACCAATGACAAGCATCAAAGGAAGCAAATGCAAAAAGTGTATATATACAAAAAGTATATATGCACCGTTCATGCCTGTTTAATGAACTGCACCTGGGGACTGTTCATGTTTCCTTGAGTAAAACAAAAACAAAATCCCTTTTCTTTCCTTCTTTCCTCCTTTCGCAGATAGAACTCTATGTGTAAATAATTGGATCTCTGCATTTCACATTCTCTGGTTAGGAGGCAGGGTAGGTACAACTTAGCTGTACCTTTGGCTTTTGGTGTAGTCATTCCAAAATGACTCCTCCCTGCTAAATACCTGGGACAGGTATTTTTTTGCATTAGTACCACTTGGAGGTTTTGCCAGTATACAAATATCAAGCCAGTAAACAACACCACACTCTTGGTAGCCTCCCACATCTCTGGATAATTAAAAGGGCAGGCACGGTATACCAGCAAATGCTCTGAGAAGCCATGATGATGAAATGGGCGGAAAGCCTCTAAAATGAATTTGCAGCCACCTACATAACCGATGTCCTATGCACCTTTGTTTTGTATTCAACAATTACAGCTGGCATTAACACAGGCTTTTCCTAATCTTGTTCTCAAAGATAAAGGTAGCCAGGATCCATATCCTGATTTTGTGCTTGTAAGGAATATGCAATGGAGCGCTCATGTCTCCCACAAAGCTGTAAGTGTTGGCTGACACTTGGCATGTGGGACCTGAGCCCATGCTCCTCTCTGGCCAGTTAAGCCATGGAAACCCACTGCTTAAGAAAGGGCCGCAAATGTTTTGTGAAAGTACCCGAGGCATGATACCCATGGCTCTCCTGTTACGAATTGAAAAATCTTTAAGCTGTCTCTGTGCTTAGAAGAGACCAGTCCAGTTACAGAATCACATACATCCAATGAAGCTGTTCAAGAACAGTCACCAGCACCAAGAGTAGATGTGTTAAAAGTGAATTTTAATAGAATAAAAAAATGACCATAGTAATATGTACATAAGCCCCTCTCGGCTCCAGAGTAGTAGTGGTAATCAAGAGTGCTTTTTTATTTTTACTGAAAAACAAGGAAAGCCACACCAGGAGTGTACACTGCTGTGAGAGGAGGCTGGCTGCCAAACAAATCATAATTCACTTACAAGATTTCAGCAGAGACATTAAGATCCATTTGTTACCAGTGTAGCAATTTGAAAATGGCATATATATATATATAATATCAAGTCCATTGGGGGGATATTGCAATCATTTATGTAATGAGGTATATATAATCCTTGCAGTGGGAGAAGAGGGAAAAATTCTCACACCAGAAGTATATTCATGTGATGTGACCTTTTACAACATATATTTCCAGTCCGAAGTGGGGCAGCATTAGCAGTGGCTTTTTATGCCTCACTTCTATTACTGTATATGGGAGGTCTATGGTTAGAGCTCTTGCTTGTAGCTTTAAAAAAAACTATGATCCCAAAGGGGGTTAGGGTAACAGTGCAACCACATCAAGATCTCTTCCCCCGACTGCTGTCTCTTAGCTCTTCAATGGAGAGGGTATTAAGCCAGGGACTAACCTCTCCACTAGCATGAACAGCAACTCTGGAGGTAGGAATGGATTTCATCAGGGAACCTCTGCTTGTCTTCCATGTTACACTACCCCTAAGCCAACAGCCATTATCAAGGGCAAACTAGTTGTGAATATTTGAAAAATCAAGTATTGTCCATAATATTTAACTTAGTGGACTTCAGTCAGTGCCTGTTACACTAGCTTCGTCCCTTTCTCCAACTAAAGCAGCGAGCTTGACAATGCAGGTGCAGTAGTATACCCTTATCTGTGGGATCAGGATCCACTGATTCATCTATTCACAGTCTGAAAATATTAAAACTCTCCAAAATATGTATTAATAATGAAGTTATCAGAACTGGCTACTAGAGGGAGCCAGACACCACACTATGTATAGTTTTTAACTAGAAAAGTACAGTATTCCTATGTCATTACCAGAACTGGCCACTAGAGGGAACCAGAGACCATGCTGTGTATAGCAGTCACTTATACTGTAATTGCTTTTGCTGTTTTTCAACATGGGGGGGGGGGTGTTGGGGCTTGGAACTGATCCCTCCCAATGGATATGGAGGTCCTACTGTAAAGAATCCATTTGCTCCACAGAAAACTGTATGAAGTTGGCAGCTATATTATGTACAGTGGTGCCCCGCTTAACAATTACCCCATATAACGATGAGCTTCACAACGATGTTTTTGCAATCCCAAAACGATGTTTGAATGGTTTTTTTTCGCTTAGCAACAATCAGTTCCCTGCTTCAGGAACCGATTTTCCACTTTACGGCGATTTTCCAACAGCTGATCATTGGGTTTCAAAATGGCCCCCCACTGTTTTTAGGACTGAGTTTTCACTCTACGGGCACCAGAAAATGGCCGCCCTATGGAGGATGTTCGCTGGACAATTAGGTATTTCGCCCATTTTAACGCATTAACCAGTTTTTAATGCGTTTCAATGGGTTTTTTATTTCGTTTGACAATTTCGCTCTACAGTGATTTCACTGGAACATATTAACGTCAAACGAGGCACCACTGTATTTTCTTGGCAAGTGGCAAAAACCTCAAACGCTAACTTACAATTGGTTGCTTTGACTTATTTCACAGGTCTTTTGTCTGTCCTTTGCTGAAGTGCAACATTACAGCTCAATGTTCATATTCCAAGTATTAGATCCAAAAAATTCAAATGTACATGGTCAGCTGCTGCTTCATACTTCCATCTACATGTGGCTGTGAACTGCCCGCTAAGATGTGTTATGAAAAGAGTGTGCCATATATACTCCGGAGTGTTGGAAAAATATTAAAAGAAAAGACAGTAGTTCAATTTCAAGGTGATATTCCATAAAAATAGCTATAGTGTTTTTTAAAGAAAGACTTCACCTGAGGGCGTAGGGTGTGGTCAACACTTACCTAGGAATTCATTTCCTCGGTAGCACTTACATAGACAATGTGTATCTCTGTTCCTGTAGAGGGAACATCATTATCCTTACACAGCCTAAAGAGCGCTATTCATGCAGAAAAGGGAGGCAGAAGAAACCCCAGACTTTGCAGAAGCATGCAGAGTGGGTACAGAAGGAGGGAGGGGAGGAATAGAACGAAGCATCTGAATAGGAGGCATGTTTGGAAGCCTTAAGAACAGCACTTCCCACTGTGACATTTAGCAACAATAAGGACAAGTGATTGCCTTTATTAAAAAAATAATCATGTGGCTTCCAGTCAATACTGTACTGACTTCAGGATTTTCCAGGCAGAGAATATTCAGAAGTGGTTCACCATTCCCGTCTTCTGTGGGCACCCTGGGACAGTGCAGCTTGCCCAAGGCCACGCAGGCTGGCTCCTCCTGGGAGGCACAGTGGAAATTGAAAATCCTAGTTTCTTGTTCTGCAGCCAAATACCTAAACCACTGAGCTACACCCGGTGTAGTGGACAGAGTAATGGGCTAGGACTTGGGAGGTCTGGGTTCAAATCTCCAGTCAGCCACTGAAACTCATTGAGGGTGTGGAAGTGGTAAAACCACTCCTTATATACAGTATCTCACCTTGAAAGCCCTATTAGAAAGTTGCTACAAGTCAGTTCCAATTTGAAAGCACATAACAACCCTTAAAAATGCAGATTCTAGCTTTCGACTTACACTAGTCTTCATCAGGCTGTGCACTTATATGTCCTGGATGACGCAGCAAAACAAATGGAAGTTCCTAAAGTCATGACGGATGTCCATGTCAGGTCCGTTTCTTAAAAGTGAGTTCCAAAATGCAGACTACAACAAGTCAGGAGTGTAGGTTTCAAACAAAGGAAGTTGGGAAAAAGAATCCAGCTAAGGGCCACTGGGCTAGAATTTGAAACCTACACTCCTGATGTGTGCTCAGAGCTTACATTTCACTTTTAAGAACAGACCTCTGGCACGACTTTGGAAACTCGTCTGTTTTTTCCCCTGCATCATCCACAATATAGTCATACACAGCCTGATGAAGACTAATATAAGTTGAAAGCTAGCATTTTTTTAAAGGTGTCTAATAAAGGTGTTGCCTGACCTATCTTTTATACTACATAAGGATCAGATGGCTTTGTTTGTTTTTCTGGACTATTTGTTAAGAAGTCCCACTTCAATTCCTGTACATAGTGAAGGTTACAGGACTATCACTGTCCCCACAAGTAGAATTAGTGTTTCTCTAATATTTGGGGGCTTGCTTACATGTATGTATGTATGTATGTATGTATGTATGCATGCATGCATGCATGCATGCATGCATGTATGCATTTTCTGCCTTTCTCCCCATAGGGGACCCACTGTATTCAATCTTCTTTTGTCACAGATCCACCCTCCCTTTTTATGGAAAAACACAAGAAGATGACAATATCGATCCCATACAGGAAAGTTTTGGAACAGGGTAAAATCACAGCTTTTGAATTCAGAAATGATAATTCGAGCCTATTAGCAGCAAGCAGGTGGCTTAAGCCTATCAATTCTCTTCAGCTGTCACAGCATGAATGCCAAAGCTGGATACTTAATTTGTGTAGAAGTGATTCCAAATTCCAGTGGCAGTTCTGCGGCTGTCCATTTAATGTTGCAATTGCAATCATTCCCTGCTCTCTTGGAAGTTTGAATATTGGCTTTTCTTGTAGGGGAAGAGCAGCTGGTGGGCAGATTGCACATGTATGTGGTCTGCAGCACATTATGTACCTGCACTCATCTTGAGCGGGGGGGGGGGATCTTATAAGAGAAAACTGAGGGCTAGCCACTTGCTTTTTCATTCACCACCAAGAAAACAAAGCAAGGGCTTGAACAGCAACATTTGGTCTTTTATAGCCCATGAAAGTGGTTCTTCTGGACAAAGGAAAGGATTAGAGAACAGGAGAAAGATAAGAAGGGCAGACTGAAGACTTGTAAGGGTTAGCCAGCTTTCCTCTGGATGGGTTAACTTGCAGCACCTGATACTAGTTTAGTGTTAAAAACACATGTACCTACGTTGCTCTTCCTCTCAGGTTTTTATAGCCTTCTGCTGCAGAAGGGTTAAGTATTTTACAAAGGACAATTTTGCCTTAGGTTAAAGCCAGCAAAATTCCTGTGGCTTCACAAATTGCTTTTTGGGTCCAAAGGTCATGGAGGCAGGTTGTGAGCACAGATTAATCCCCTGTCAGTAAGAAGACAACAGACGTGGAGACCCCAGAGGTCTTCCCAACAAAACAGGCCAAATCATGTAAAACAAGCCAAGATGCAAATTTATCTTTGGACAATGCAAATCCCATGGGCATAAGAGCCTCTGGTTCCTACAAGACACAGAAACTGTTCCATGTGTCACCTCTCCACAGGCGGGAGCTCAAAATGGGACTTCAAGAAAACAGGTGGCTTTGAGGGATCATGAGTTCCCATTTTGATTCGCAAAGGCCATGTCTCCAAGGTGGGGCACCGTGGTCTTGCCCGGCATGCTTTCCCTCGGCATTTTGAGAAGACCCTGCACTCTCTTGAGCTGCTGCTTCAAAACACCCCAGCAAAGGGTCAGAAGGAGCAGTTGCAACCTCCACTCCTCCATCTCTAAAAGGAGGTGATAAATATATAAATACAGTGGTGCTTCGCTTAGCGACGTTAATCCGTTCCGGGAAAAACATTGCTAAGCGAAAACATTGCTAAGCGAAATTTAAAAGCCCATAGAAACGCATTAAAACGCGATTAATGCGTTCCTATGGGCTTAAAACTCACCTTTAAGTGAAAATCCTCCATAGCGCCACCATTTTCGCTGCCTCTTAAGTGAGGAAAAACAGCGGGCAGCCATTTTGTTTTCCCAGCAGCCATTTTGAAACTGTGATCAGCTGTTAAAAAAGGGTCGCTTTGCCATGATCGCTTCCCCGCAATCATCGCAAAGCGAAAAAAACCCATAGGGACCATCGCAATGCGATCGCAAAAACTCAGTCGCTAAGCAATTTCGTCACTCAACAGAGCGATTGCTATGCGAGGCACTACTGTATAAAGAACAACCTTAGAACAGCAGAGCTAGAAGGGACCCTATGGGTCATTGAGTCCAGCCCCTGTCAAGGAAGGAGGCACAGTGGGGGAATCGAACTCCCAACTTCTGGCTCCACAGCCAGGGGCCTCAACCACTGCGCTACTCATGTGCCTGTCCTTTCAAAGGAACAGTTATCTGGACAGGTGCCTTGGCTGCGAACATGGGGGAAGAATCTCTTGTACCCATTTTACAGAAATACAAATAGACTACAAAGGTCGCCCTGTCAGTAGAGTGTAACGCTTCACGGTTCAGATGGAGCGTGCCCAGAGACACACTCGCTGACTTTTTCTTTAACTGGCCTTATCCCAGTGCTTTTTGTGACAGCCTGCGTCATAAAGCAGGGAAGCTTTCCCTAGTATGATTGTACAGTCCTGTGAAAGAGCTTCTCCTGCTAAATTTCTATATATCAGGCCAAGGTATAAGCAATCAACACTGGTTTAAGTGACACAATATTTAAACTAGTGCCACCAATTGCATTTTCCCTCTGAAGGCTCCATCCTAAGCTCCACAACATGTCCTATTCCAGAAATTTACAGCGATTAATTACATGAGTTTGTTGAGACCCTCAACAAACTGTCATGGAGAACCATACAGAAGTGCAAAGGGGAGAGGGGTGCACGGGGACAATAACGCTACCATCTCTTCCTTTTCACACACGAGCTGTGCTTGGGCATATGGAGTGCTCTGGTTCTCAATATAATTAGCTCCAAGCATGATGATCTAGCAGTAAATGCCATGCTCTTATCTTCACCATTTGCGGGAAAAGCAGAACATGGCCAAAAATAGCATTCTAAAAAGCTCACCCTGCCCAAGGAATCGCCGCTACTCCGAAGGGTATCAAGGAGAGCAGCAGCAGCTGCCGCTCATAAGTGTCACTGGCTGGAGAAAGCAGCTGTAAAGTCTTCCATTCTCATACATTCCTATAAAATAAATAAATCAAGTCCTGGCAAAAGAGGAATCCTTCCTACAGGCCACCTAAATATGAGGTAGGGAGAAAGAAGTTATGACATGGAAGGAATGGCTCGCTTTGATACAAAAGATGATCACTGTCATCCCTATTATGGCCTGAAGACAGATTCTTAGATGTGCATGTGTTTGTGTGTGTGCGTGTGTGTTTGTGTGTGTGCGCGCACGCACAAACACACACATATATTAAAAAACAAAAACAATGAGTATTCCCTCCAGGAAATTACAGCAATACGGCAAACAAAACAAAAGAAAAAAGCTGGAGAAGGCAACTCTTCAGAGCTCTAAAAGCAAGACAGAAAGAACCAGGGACATATTCACATATGCAGGGCTTACTGCTTCCTCTAAAACTAATTCTCTTCCCTGTACAAGGTGGACAGGCACTCCACTCGGAATGACTGAGATGCAGCCAAGCCGAGTGAGCCAAAGACACAAGATCTGGACATAAAACCACACTGAGCCACCCCAGAGTCTGTGAAATGAGCAAAAAACTAAATGCTTGGCAATGATCCGAGCTTATATTTAGAATTCATATGGATTTGGGGGGGTCAGCAATATTGGCAGTAGAAGACCCAAAGGACTTGAGCCTGGGGGGATGGAATGCCCATCAACCTCCCAAAGTTACTGGACTATTCCCATTGGCGCCAGAAAGCCAGGGTTAGGGGGATGATGGAGGTTGCAGTCGACAAAACCTGGAGGGGCACACATTCTCACCTGTTTTTAAATGACCCCAGTGAGGATCAATAGAGGGTTGTTGTTTTTTAAAAAAAGAAATCTTCCCCTGTATGCATTTCACCTCTTATACCCTCAGTTAAAGAACTGCGGCTGTGTGTCAGGAACCCTGTAAATACGGCAGCTGAAATACCAAATTGGGTATGAGGCACCTGAGGCTGCCAGTTATCTCCGTGTTTCTTGCCCAGATGTTATGGACCGGGCTGGCTAGGAATGATCAGAAAGAACAGCAGCCCACGCCTGACAGGCACCAGGCTGGACAAAGCACACCGAGCCTATGATGAGAGGCACTGAAGTCCAAACAGCAATAGCGCCATAACAGCCCCAGCCTTCGGTGGCAAGTTGAAAGAAAAAGCACAGGCCAAACACTCGGAAGCGTTGATGCACTTTTGACAACAGACCAAGACTAGCTTATGATTGCCGCCGTGAAGGCCACAAGGCAGGGAAGCTGCTACACAAAATAAACCACAAGAGCACCCGAACCTGGGCTGGCACGTGCAATTGCCCATGAGGCTGCTATGCAAATTCAAAATCAGATCCTCCACTTGGAAGGTTCCTCACAGTTACTGCACTGAGTCTGTGGAGGAGAGGCGGCTGCTTGCATGTAGGCTCTACAGGTGTTACATGTGAACAAGAATCCTGGAAAATCAGGGGTACACAGGAGCAGGACTATCCTCCTCTTACAGCCTGGCACTGTAACCATGAAGAACGCAGCAGTGGAGGGAAGGAGAGAGGATTTATATGCTCGCCTTTAAGCGTGTTCCAAGCACCAGGTGGTGGAACATCTAAATAGGGCTCTTTCCTTTTCATTAAAACCCATCATTACCAATCCAGCGATGACTCCTGGATATGAACCCTGTGCTGATCAGAAGTTGATACTCCTTTCTGGGCAACAGAACAAACAATCGGCCTCATTCGGGAAGGGCTGCTGCCCAGGCAACAACACAGCACAGCATATACCAAGGACATTCCTCCCAAGTCGCATCTACCAAATAATGACAAGGCTGGGGAAAAGGTCCTCCCTATTATCCAGTCCATCAAAAAAAGGAAAGAGAGAAGGCTCTTCCAGTGAGTTTGCTTTGGAAGCACTGGACATCAGAAGAGGCACTATCCCTTGTAAATCCTCCCTTGATGGCATGCCAAAGACTCAACGCATGGCAGGAAACACCACGCTGCATACATTTTAAGAATCTTAAATGTGGAAATAAGACGGTTGCAGGAGGCAAAATGCCAAAAGATCGCTACCGCTTCGGTAGAATGAGGAATAATCCACAGCCAAGTCATGGAGGCTCAAAGCAGCATTACAAACATTTTTTTTATATCTTGGTCCTCAAGAAAGTAAAGTGCTTTGCCCGCCCACCCAGTTTCCCAGCGAAGAGGTCCGGACAAGGGCTCTCAAAAATGCTGGGCTATTGACGGAGGAGTGGAAAGGGGAGAAAGGAAGCAGGCCATCCATTGTATCAAACTCTTAAGAAGGAAGGCGTGTTTGGGTAGCCTATCTTGGAAAAAAAAGAAATCACGTCTTGGTTACAGCATATCTGGAAAGGAGGGTTAATAGGAAAAGAAACGTATACATAAATAACACTTCCTGTAGAGAGTTCTCTTAAATAAAGGCAATCCTTCACAGTACGAGTTGTGACGAGTTCCAGCAAGGCTCCTCTCCTCCACCTCATAGTTTCTGCAATTGCTGCCGTCCTCTCACACTCCACTCGTATATTCTCCATTTTCTTACTCTTCTGACCGTCCTCCAATTCAAGTACAACAAGGGTTATCAATGACCAGCATGACGTCAATGCCGTAGACTTCCAGTAGGTCCATGAGGAAGCTACGATCACCTTGGGGGTCTAAGCCCATTCCCCGGGCATGGTCAGCCGTCAACGTCTTGTCCTGGCTGGATGACACTTCCATCAGTGTCTGAAATATCCTGTTGTTCTGCTCCATAAAGAACCTTAAGGGACAACGTGAAAAGGGAAGCCGGTGAAGATGTGTGAAAGCCGAAGGAGTTCCATTCCCCAAAGCCATCAACTAGGCATACTCTTGGTCCTCAGTCAGGGCACTCCAGGTAAAATCTACTGACCAAGGACCATGTTTGCAACCAAGTAAAGGTCTCCATACTACAGGAAAAGTGGCCCCTGATGAGAAAATGAATGGAGAGCTAAAACTCAAACTGGAACTGGAAGTGAAATATGCAGGTTCAAATATAGTCCTCACCATGGGTCAACAACATGTGCTCTTGAAGGGATTCCTCAGAGTTGCAATTCACATGCTGGAGGACCCCCAATGAGTCAAATAAAGTTTTCTATTTTGCTTCTCTTGCCATTTTTATAGCCACTCATAGTATTATTGCCAGAGGTGGGATTTTCATATTTCAAGGAATCCCACCTCCAGATCTGACCTGGAATCCCCCAGGCAGAATTCTGGGAGCAGAAGGTGCAAGCCAAGGAGAGGTTTCCCCATCACTTTCCGAGACCATTCCATGTCTTTTTAGGTTTGGAGGCAGAGGAGGGAACCCTGCTGCACACCGGCAGCATAACAAGGTTGCCAAGCAATCCCTGCAATGCTGCATGGGAAGCATAGTCTCGTTACCCATTGGGATCTAGACAAGGAACATTGCGCAGAACTACCTTTCCCAGACAGCCTTGCTGAGTATTCTGGATGTGGAAGTCCCTGAAATGCAAAAATCCTATTCCTAGTCATATCTCTTCCATTTCCTTACATTTCTGAAGGGCCGAGGAGGCATTATCCAGATAGGCTGAACGATGTGGTTACCTCCCCTGGCTTCCATAACAAGACAAAGACACCCCTCTCTGTGAACCATCTTTGACATCCATTCACCTGGAGATGCTCGGACCACAACATTCTATATGCAATGTATACATTTCGCAGTTCGGTAAGGCCATTCCCACCAATTCACCGGGGACCAGAGATAGCACAGACACCTGCATTAGCAGACTCTGTGTAATCTGAAGGCCAGGGATATCTGCCTCAGATTTTAAGCCAAGCTGAAGAAGAAGTCCCTTAGGGCTCTTAACTCTCACACCGAGTACCCGGCTGCTGTTGCTGGTGGTGTCATCCAATGGCAACAAGTTAGAAGATGGATGGGTTCCCTTCTGTCCTCATTCTGGTGCACTGCTACGTACACTGACTATATAAGCAATCCTGGAAAAGTAGTTTCCCCAAGGCCACTGACAATACAGGAGCCCTTGGGAAATGCATGTTTCCAGGGGCTGCTTTGCAATCTGACATGCTGTGCTGGGCAGACGAAAATAAAACCAACCTCTCCCCTCCAGTGGCTACTGCCACTGAAGCTTCAACACCTGCTGTTGCCAAGCTCACAGGGGTAGGTCCTCACTCAATCCCAAATGGACTCAAAGAACTCAAACCCAACCCCCGCATGAGCAAAGCCCCAAGCGATGACAGGAACTTACAAGATGAAGAGATCTTCTTCACAAGAACTGCAGTCCCCATCTACCTCCTGGGAGTACATCAGCATCTGCCTGAGTGAAGGAAACATCCATAGATACATATACATCCATCACACGTTTGCAGGATCTGCAATGGCTTCCTGTAGCCTTCAAGTAACAATGGATCACAACTAAACCCAAGAAAACCAGGACCAGCTCCTTGGCCATTCTAGTCAACACAACAAGGGAAGGCCTACATTTGGACAGCAGGCTTTCCAATCTTGGGACTTCGTTCATTTCTAAAACTCCTTTTCCTGCTCTCCTCCTTTTGTGTGGAGCTTGCAAAAATTTACATTTTTGGACTACAACTCTTGAGAGTTTCCCAGCCAGCATCGTAACTTTTCCCAAAGGTCTCCCCCCGCCCCCAACCTTTGAAGAACATGCTCAGCATGACGTAAAGTGGTTTGAAGCTGGGAACTCCTCGGAAACTCAAGAAAGAGTCCCATATTCAAGCTAGCCATTGCGCAAACAGAGATTCTCTCCTGCAACATTTGATGCTACCTCTGGTCATTCAGCCTCCGGTATTTTTCCTTGTCTGCACTGTTGATCTTCAGCAATGGCTTCAGATGGTCATGGTGTGTCTTCACATTCTGGTTATCCACATAGATGTCATACAGATCTTGCTTCTCTTCAAAGATCTTTTCAGTCGTGCCTACCACGAAAAGAGCAGGAGAACAGGCTGGATCAAGGCAAAGTTAATACCACTTGGTTCTCACTGAAATCAACAGGACAAGTTGGTATCAGTTTACATGTAGTCTGGCTCCACAACCATTTAAGTTCACTTAGTTCAGATCTCTAGCAGAACAGTCTGTCCATTCCATCGGGGGTGGTGGTGGTGGAATGGAACAAGGGTGGCCCCACACAATTTTTGCTCCAAAACAAATTCTTTAAGCATCCCATTTATAAGCAGTAGTGTAGTTCATGTGTTGCATGTCTGAATGCTCCCTCCATAAAATAAGAAGGGGGAGACATACAAAGGACTAGGGTTAAGTCTAGCATTAAGACACTGGTTTTCTACATGTAGGGGAGGGCTTTCGTAACTGTTGTGAAACATCCCAACATTCTGGCCCTCCCAGAAGATGTAGTGGGGGGGAGGGGAAGTTGAATATTTAATGTATAATTTGACTCATCATTGCATCATGTTCGTTGTAAAACCTATGAGATGGTTGACAACAAAAGATGGCTTGATTTTGGCCCAAACATTTGCAGCAGCAGAATTGTGGAAACTCCCTCTACACCAGTGGTTCCCAACTTTGAGTCACCCAGGTGTCCTTGGACTTCAGCTCCTAGGACCCTTCACCACTAGCCATGCTTGCTAAGGTTTCTGGGAGTTGTAGTCCAAGACCTGGGTGACCCAAGGTTGGGAGCCACTGCTCTAGACCACCGACATACTTACAAGCCACATACGACATTTCCGTCTCCAGCATTTCAATGTCCGCCACATTGACGTAGAAGAATGGCTTGGATTCAGGGACAGTTCCACCAATGCCGGGCAAGGAGACATTGGCAAGGCAGCAACAGCAATAAACTACAACGGAAGACAAAAGGAAAATGAAGGCGATTCCTCCAAAGATGGACAAAGAAGCTTCTAGTTTCAGTACGTGCCTGTAAAAATTAATATATGCTTAAAGATCTTAAAAACAGCAGCCTGCAAAACTCCTTTTGCAAGAAGAAACACCCACACCCACATGAAACAACCAAATTACATTTACTGGGTGAAAGGCCTTATTCTCAGCATCTAAAAAAAGATTTGCTGCTTATTTAAGAGGAGCACGTCATATGTTTTACTTAAAGGCAATGTTTAGGTCTAAATCGGTAAGCAAGAATCCAATGGAATAATTATCCTGGTGGCATGTCCATCAACATAAATTTCAGTGGTGAGCTGCCATTAGTTTAAGATGCTAGTGTTTGAATGTCTTGTCACGTGCCAAGTCATGCGAGTGGTGCACGACAGAGAATATACCCACTGACTTCCAGCATATGGTTTGTGGGAAATTGGAGATTATTTATTTGCATTTATTTATATGTATAAGAATAATTATGGGTCATCAATAAGATGAAAGAGACTGTTCAGTGTAGTTTACAGAATTCATACAACAAACATTGTAGCATTAAAATCCAATTAACAACTTAATAACTGAGACAATGGAACAGCAGGACTAGAATCCATCAAACGGAGACATTAAAATCCACTGTGAAGAAATGCACATACTAATGCTCCTAATATACCCCTTAAGGAAAAACCCTCCGAGGATAAATGTATCTTGAGGATGCTTCTCAAAGACTGCAAGACATCTGGAGGCTGGTGATGTGCTCCATAGCTGTGGCACGGCCACCGAAAATTGGCATCATGCTTATAGACTCCATTACCAGTTGGTGTCCTGCTTTACTGGTCTCTCCCAATGCACTATTTTCCACCTGCTCTAGAGGGTGGACTTTGAGGATCTAAGTCTGAAAATGAGTGGGCAGATTGTGGGAGCCTAAAGTCCGTCCTCCCCTGATGTATTAAGTGTCCATTTGCTTTGTGTCGGTTGAAAAACATAAAAATGCCCCCGCCCACATAAAATGTTTTAGGAATGGAGAAAGTTGTCTATCTTAGACTGGTTATCCATGTAGTTCAGACTGCTAACATCTCTCCTCACTGCTACTAGGGTTTTTTGGTTGTTTGTTTCTGGGTTGGGGGGATTGGTGGGGGGTTGTTATTGTTGTTTTAACCTGAAGGTGGCCTGGTTGGACCTGGAACCTAAAGGCGAGCAGGCTCTCTCCCATGGAACTACTCTGCTTCCTCACGTTTGAACATGACATATTTATTCAGCCATTCTGAAAGCAAAAGATATTGCTATGCTTATAGACTCCATATTCTGCCACAAAAAATGTAATAAAGGCCCATGCTAGCCCTCCCACCAGCTCAAATTTCATCAACAACGTGACCCCTCACAAAGCCTCTCACAAAAGCTTTTCTTTTAAATCCTTAGGCCATTAAAATACTTTGGTGCCCTCAAGAGGGCACAGAAAGTCAATTGCATCCTGTTTTGAGGGGGTCCCAAGCATCCCCTCGTCCTTATTTCCAAATGTTAACAATTAAAGAATGGCAGCTCTCATACCTCTGTAGCAGACCACACCAACAGGAGGCGGTGAAAATATCAAAATGCGTTTGCGAAGCAAGGCAAACTTCCAGAGGGTAAGGATCTGTTCCCCAAAGAACTTGATGAACTGAGACATACAGCCGGCAGGGTGGGTGATCTGTAGACCGAGAGAAAAAGGGCAACGGGGATGAATGAAGAAATAATGACACAAAATGGCTCCCATTTTGACTGCTGAGATGAGGGCAGCTAAAACCAAAGAACGGCTCTGAGAAGGGGAAACGGGGGGGGGGGGGGGAGGAAGGGAATCAATCAATCAATCTGGCCCCAAGTTGCACGGTAAGCTTTGTGGCAAACTGGGGGGGAGAATTGTGCCATCCTCTTCCAGCAAGACAATTCAAGTGATGTCTGCCTGGTTTTCAGGCAGTCATCCATTCATCCATCCCAAGGACTGGGGTCAACAAAGCCCTGAAGAGCTTGGTTATGCCTCCACTGAAGGCCGTCCACCACCAAAACAATGGGTGGGGTGTGTGTGCTTTTTTTTTTTCACCCAGAGAAGCTCATTTCCACAGCTGGAATCATCTACCAGGACTGATTTTACAACCCCCCCCCACAAAGGCCTCCCAGATCACCCATCTGCAACCCCCATCCAAAATAATACCCAAAGCAGACACCAAGGCAGCTCTTGTATTTTCCAGACTGTTGCAGCCTGTGGCAAACCTGAGAGTGTAAAACTGGAGCAGAGGCACCCGAAATGGGACAGGTTCTTCACCAGCAGATGCCCTCTTGATCTAAGGGGCCTTAGGAGCACCATGTTAACCAACAGCAAATCTCCTTCTAGGCCAAATGACCACCATGGGACAGCAATGGACTCTGTACCCCTCCAAAGCCAAGTAATCCCAAGGAATACCTCACCTTCATCTCTGGGTACATGTATCTGTGGATGGAAGGCAACCAGTGGACAGGCTGCTGGGAGGCAGGGGTACCAGCAGAGATAACCCCCTTTTTGTCATCATAAAACGCTTCCAAGTGAGAGTAATGTCCAGGCATCTCCAGCTGGTGTCTGGAAGACACACAGATAAGGTATGTTACACAAATACTTGTGGAGAGGGCTTTTGTTCCTCAAGAAGGCTGGCACTTTACATTTCTATCAGTGGTACTTGCTACTTCTGGGAAAAGGAACCTCAGACCCTGGGGCTGAATCTCAGTCAGGCCCTCTGAGATTTCCTAGATCTCTATGCTCCCTTCGTTATGAACGATTGTGTGATGTTTTCCAAGTTTTTCTCCACTTGAAAGAACTGAAATTCCTCTCCCAAGACTGACATACTAGACCAATGGTTCCCAACCTTGAGTCTCCAGATGTTCTTGGACAAAAAAAACCCAGAAGCCTTCACCATTAACTGTGCTAGCCAGAATTTCTGGGAGTTGCACTCCAAGAACATCTGGGGACCCAAGGATGGGAATCACTGCACTAGACTAAGACCTTTAAGCTGTACAGTGGTGCCCCGCTTGACGATGACCCCGCTTGATGACAAAATCGCTTTGCGATGCCTTTTTTGTGATCGCTATAGTGATCACAAAATGATGGTTCCAATGGGCGATTTTCGTTTAACGATGACTTGGTCCCTGCTTCGGGGACCGTTTTTTTTTTTTTGCTTGACAACGATTAAAAACAGCTGATCGGTCGCAAAATGGCTCCCCGCTGTTTTCCAGACTGATTCTTCGCAAGACAGGGATCAAAAATAGCTGCCCTATGGAGGATCTTCAGTGGACGATGAGGTATTTCCTCCATTGGAACGCATTGACCGGTTTTCAATGCATTCCAATGGGGGTTTTTTTCCGCTTGACGACGATTTCGCTGTACAGCCATTTTGCTGGAACGCATTATCGTCATCAAGCAGGGCACCACTGTAGTTATGCCAGTGTTTTGATCCCACATTTTCCCCTATGGCTCCATCCCAACAAGAACAACTGCCCATGTCTACAAATGAATTCATCTCTCTAGCTGGAAAAAGGGCCCCTCACTCTTGTACTACTTTCTTAGTCTCCAGAGTCAGGGCTCTTGATGTTCCTATCAGTTTAGTCCCCTTTGTCAGCCATACAACAAAGTTGGTTTTGATACTGAAACTACTTGATATCATTTTTTAAAAGAGGGATCTTTAGCATGCCAGTGTACAGCCAACCTTCCAACGTCATCGAAACAGAACAAGTCAAGTCCAAAGTATAAGATGATCTCACCTTGATAAAACATCAAGGCGAACCAAACAGGCGGCACCTTCCTTGCTCAGCTGTTTACTGAGCCAGGATGAGTTTCATACTTGAGCACATGC
This sequence comes from Pogona vitticeps, assembly GCF_051106095.1. Classification (NCBI taxonomy): domain Eukaryota; kingdom Metazoa; phylum Chordata; class Lepidosauria; order Squamata; family Agamidae; genus Pogona; species Pogona vitticeps. The sequence goes on from NC_135787.1 coordinate 174,805,956, forward strand.
CACCAAATGATCTGCACAGCTCCATCCATCTTACTTATTTACTTAAAATATTTTTAGCCTACCTTTCTCCCTGAAAGGACTCAAGGCAGCTTACATAATTAAAAGGACAATATTTAAACGATAAAAACAGTAAGTGTACAAATATTTTAAAAGAATTAAAGCAGTATCATGTTTAAAATGATAGATAAAATCAATACTAAAACCACATTTAAAAGCAAAGGAACATAAGAATCCAATTTCAAAAACCCTTCTCAGACTGCCACTCACTCAGGAAAAGCCTGCCTGAAGAGAAGGGTCTTTGCTTGCGGAATGACAGCAAAGATGGGGCCAGGTTGGCCTCCTGTGGGAGCGAGTTCCAGAGTCTGGGAGCAGCAAAACACCAAAGACCCTCTCCTGTGCCTCCACCAAGGGTACCTGTGAGGGTGATGGGAGAGAGAGAAAGGCCTCTCCTGATGATCTTAATGCCCGGGCAAGCTCATAGAGGGTGACATAGTATTTTAGCTTGGACCCAAACCGTTATATGAACTAGAGGGAATGGTTCATAAACTAGAGGGAAATACCTATTCCTGGTATTTGGACAAATGAAGTTATAACAGTTAAATAAAAAAAAAACTGGTTGTACCTCCAGAAAAACCACCACGATGACAGAATGTGTATTCAAAATGTATAAGAACTGTCAACCTCTTTCTTCCACACGCCCTCCCTGTTCTTAGGGACGTACCTGACCTGGTTCTCCAGGAAGTGCATGTATCTGTACAATAAGGTGTAGGAAGGAGAAAGAATCCCCACCGATTTCATGCGGGCACCACGTTCTATCTCGCTCTCCACAGGCATGTTGGCAAAACAGGCCAAGCCGAAACAAAGCCCTTTCCGGAAGTAACTGGAAAAGAACGTGGGACATGATGTGAATAAAGAACGAAACAAAAATCCAAAAAGATTAGCAGAATGGCGGCAGGAAAGCCCACAAAAAGGGCTATAAAGGGGGTCACCTCCCAGCAGCAGCTGGGCTGGGTTATAATCTGAGTAGGCCTCAGCGAAGACGCTCCTGCCATTTCCCCATTGATGCATTCTGCATCTCTGCCTACCAATATACACATCTCCCTCACCTCTCATCATCAACAGAGAAAAAAGTGCTGGGCTGAGGTACCCAGCCTTAAAAAGAGTTCCTCAAGAGTGTACATTGCAACCAAGAGACTCCCTTACTTCCAATCTCCCACTTATGACTGAGCCAAGAGAAAGTGCCAAGATAAGATAAGATAAAGGGTTGTGGCTTGTGTAAGCAGACATTTTCTTTTCCTGGAATGCCTCATGAGTCATATATGAATGACGTATGAAAAAGATGTTCAATATCTGCCTTAGGTTCTTGGATCTCAAGCCATATATAGCTTTATAGGGAAAGCACCTGTATATGTAAAAAGCTATGTATGTATACAGAATCCAGCCAGCAAGCTGTTTTAACATTGGTAAACTGTTGGTTGTTGTGGGTTTTTCGGGCTCTTTGGCCGTGTTCTGAAGGTTGTTCTTCATGGCGTTTCACCAGTCTCTGTGGCCGGCATCTTCAGAGGACAGCAACCTGTTTCCCAGAGTGCTGTCCTCTGAAGATGCCGGCCACAGAGACTGGTGAAACGTCAGGAAGAACAACCTTCAGAACACGGCCATAGAGCCCGAAAAACCCACAACAACCATTAGATCCTGGCCGTGAAAGCCTTTGCGAATACATTGGTAAACTGTACCCAGCAAACAACCCCAGCTGAAATTCTAGCACATATATTCTATACCTACTGCTGTTACCAGACCAGTCTTCAAGGGAAGCCCCATAACCAATATATGGAAAGTTTGCAGACTATGAGAAATCCAAACGGGAAGTTCACGGAGCACAGATAACTGTGCTTGGACTATATCTTGTGGGACAGAACACTAGGGCTAATCACAATTAATGCTGGTGCCAAGGCTTCCCTTGGACGTGGTGGCGCTGTGGGCTAAACCGCAGAAGCCTGTGCTGCAGGGTCAGAAGACCAAGCAGTTGTAAGATCGAATCCACGCGACGGAGTGAGCTCCCGTCGCTTGTCCCAGCTCCCGCCAACCTAGCGGTTCGAAAGCATGCAAATGCAAGTAGATAAATAGGGACCACTTTGGTGGGAAGGTAACAGCATTCCGTGTCTAAGTCGCACTGGCCATGTGACCACGGAAGATTGTCTTTAGACAAACGCTGGCTCTATGGCTTGGAAACGGGGATGAGCACCGCCCCCTAGAGTCGAACACGACTGGACAAAAAGTGTCAAGGGGAACCTTTACCTTTACCTTTAAGGCTTCCCTTAACTTACTATTAAGGTGAAAATGGGGAATGTACTTCACAGCAGAAGAGAAGATCAGATCCTGATTCCTGATCCTTTAACCACAAGTAAAAAGGAACCAGAATTAAGTGTGCTGCTGCTTATATACCGCCACATAGTGCATAAAGCACTCTCTGGGCAGTTTACTTTTTTTTTTAAATTATGGAGGCCAGACATTGGGGAGGCTCTACCAGCCCTCTAAAAATGTTTAAGTCAATACCTGCATGAGCAGATTTTTTGTTTGTTTTTTTAGATATGCCTATAAAGGCCAGTTTTGAATGTTCTACAGAGTAAAAATTCTATAAATATTATATCATAATCATCATTATGTGCTTTCAAGTCCATTCTGATTCATGATGATCTTTTTCAGGGCTTTCCAGACAAGAGAGTACTCAGCAGTAATTTACTATTCCCCTCTTCTGGGGCTACCCTGGGACTGTGCAGTTTGCCCAAGGCCACATAGGCTGGCTCTATACTCTTGGGAGGCACAGTGGGGAATTGAACTATCAACCTTTGGCTCCACCACCAGATACCTAACTCACCAAGCTATCCAGGCAGCTTTATGTTATCTAAAGTAGAGACAAGATCTGTCACAGGGACAATATTTAACTACTTCCCCCAGTGGCACATATTTACATTTTGCTCCTTTAAGTTTGATATTCACTCTATAGCAGGGGTCCCCAACCCCCGGGCTGTGGCCTTGGCAGGACTGGGCCACAGAGACAGATCTCCTCCCCGCATGCATGCTTCCCCACCCACAAGTATGCCCCCCCACATACACACATGCATATCCTGCCCACACATGCATGGACACATGCATGGGTCCCCCACATGCACACATGGATGCCCCACCCGCCCATGCATGGACGCCGCCCCCCCACCCGATGAACTGGTCCATAGTTCGAAAAAGGTTGGGGACCACTGCTCTATAGCGAAAAAAATATATAATGGTTGCCTGGCCTTCATCAACAGGGGTCCTGGAAGAGACCATAGTGAGGAACTGTACAGAATACTGCCACAGGATCACCACAATATGTAGGTTTACATAATGGCTATAATAATGTTACATACATCATGTCACACATTTCTTCACAATAAAAATTACAATGTCCATATAATATGTTTATGTGCACTCGTTCCTAGATAATGGAAAGAAAAGCACAATTAAGCAGTCAGAGCAGAATCTAGAGGAATGTTTTGTACACTCACATGAAATCTGACTGGATTTTATGGGACCCACTGGCCATAGACTTGAACTCAACGCCTTCCAGATCAATATCTTGTGGTAAACACCATTCAACCATGTTACCTGTGGAGAACAAGGTGGGAAATACAGCATGAAGGCAAATCTGGACAAACATCAGGATAACTAGCTGAACAGGTGGTGTCTCACAAAAGGCATTCCATCCTCAATACCAATAGAAGGGAAAAGTTCATTGTACACAATTAAGAAAAAATAATAAACAGGAAGGGAAAAGAAAAAGGTGTTTTTGTGCTTTTAAACCCACTAACTTGGCTATCATAGGCAGAGTTGGCCTGTACAGTCAATAAAAAAGAAATTTGATTGTGTGATCCTATAAAGGTGTGTTTTGTCAATTCTGTTGCAAGGCAGCCAGCACTGCCACGATAGGTTTAAAAGAAGGAAAACTTCACTTTTTATATTACCTCCTTGGCCAGCTGAAGTTTTCTCATCAAACAAAATTTCTTATCTATGCCCTTCTAGTCACAATCTCTGTGAGAGAGCCTTTTGTTACTGTACTTACAAAACTGGGCACGCACATCCCCCCCACCTCATCACTTAATGCAGCCGTAGAAGTGGCCCCTGCCGCCATTTCCAAGAAATGCTGTGCCCAAAACAACACCAACTATTCTCAAGGAGGAAGGTATACCCCACCCACAGATATGCAGAACTACCAAAAAAAAAATTAAAAAAAAATTGAAATCCCAGTGAGTACTGAATGTTTCCAGAGGCAAAAGAATACTGAATAATTGTTGAAGCAATGTGGCCTGAATCCTGAACAGTGGCATGCCATGCCAGCTTGCAGACATGGCTAAGGATGCTCAAGTTCAATCCCCTAATTGCCTTCTTTCAGTTCTTCCATTTGCCACACTCCATCTGTCATCCAACAGGTTGAACAAGTAAGCCTAAATCAGCCTCCTTAATATGCATAATTCCTCCAGGGGCAAATCTTAATGTTTCACAGCTGCTCAGGTGTTGAATTTGTAAAACTTCCAGCCTTATCCATGGCAGGCTAACCCACTGGTCTCTGTCTATTGCAGGGGTTGTTGTTTAGTCATTAAGCACTGCACCTCTGGCCCACTCAGTTCAAGGTACGTAGTACTCAAAGTTAGCCAGTTCAAACAGAAAATCATGTAAGCATCTCTTCCCTTCCAAAATCAACTACCTGAGGCACTGTTTCACTGGCAAATGATAGCGCAAGCCCTGAGCCCTGCCTAGCTTCTGCCCTAGGGTGCCACATGCTGATGCCAGACTTGAGATGTTCCTGCTGGCATATCTAGGTGTTGCTGTTGTTTAGTCGTGTCCGACTCTTAGTGACCCCACGGACCAGAGCACACCAGGCCCTCCTGTCTTCCACTGCCTCCCGGAGTTGAGTCAGATTCATGTTCGTAGCTTCAATGACACTGTCCAACCATCTCATCTGTTGTCCCCTTCTCCTCTTGCCTTCACACTTTCTGCCTCTTCACTGTCCTGCTTTCATATCCCTGTCTTCATTAGTGGGCTTCATTGTTTATCTTTCACATGGTATCCATCTGCATATTCAAAGGTTCCTTCAGAGGTGGTACACAGAAACTACAGCTTTTGTATACCAAAGCTGGAGATAAAATTTTAGCTGTATGCCAAAAAAAGAGAGAACATTTTTAAATTAGATTTTCTTCCTAGATAGGTGTGGGTGTGGTGCTGGAGGAGACTCTTGAAAGTCCCCTGGACTGCAAGGAGATCAAACCTATCCATTCTGAAGGAAATCAACCCTGAGTGCTCACTGGAAGGATAGATCCTGAAGCTGAGGCTCCAATCCTTTGGCCATCTCATGAGAAGAGAAGACTCCCTGGAAAAGACCCTGATGTTGGGAAAGAGTGAAGGCAAGAGGAGAAGGGGACGACAGAGGATGAGATGGCTTGACAGTGTCATCGAAGCTACGAACATGAATCTGACTCAACTCCGGGAGGCAGTGGAAGACAGGAGGGCCTGGTGTGCTCTGGTCTGTGACTAAGAGTCGGACACGACTAAACGACTAAACAATAGCAACACCTAGATATGCCAGCAGGAACATCTCAAGTCTGGCATCAGCATGTGGCACCTTAGGGCAGAAGCTAGGCAGGGCTCAGGGCCTGCGCTATCATTTGGCAGTGAAGCAGTGCCTCAGGTAGTTGCTTTTGGAAGGGAAGAGATGCTTACAGGATTTTCTGCTTGAACTGGCTAACTTTGAGTGCTACGTACCTTGAACTGAGTGGGCCAGAGGTGCAGTGCTCTTCTGCCTTGGGCAGCAGCACAGAGCTCCAGTATCCTGTCACAATCGACTTTGGTACCCATGCCCACCCTGGGCAGCTGAGTATGAGTCACCAGTCACTGCTAGATCGCTCGGATTGGGAGTTTAGATTCTCACTGCGATAGGGGTTGGACTTCATAATCCACAGAGTCCCTTCCAGCTCTCCAGTTCTACGATAAGGATAATCCCACAATGTATGTCCTATGTAATTTTGTCCCAGTGAATTGTGGGAAATTGCTCAGGTCAAATTCTGGTACCCTGCCTACTGCTTCTGCATAAAAGGGGGGGGCCCATCAGCGAGCATGCCACCCAGGATGTACTGAGCTTCAATACCAACCTTGGACCTTCTGCATGAAATATGGGCTCCACTATTAAACTATAATCAATTGGGCAACCAAACTTTTTTTCTGCTTTAAAGTGGCTCGCCAAGTCCATAGTCTTACTGAACATCAACTGAGATCCACTTACAGAGCTTTTTTGGGGGGGAGGGGGTGTCTTTCCAGATGTGTACAGCAACTTTAAAAGTCTTTGGTAGAGGCTTTTGATGGCTCGGTGTTCTGATTTTATCAAATGTATTTTCAAACTGCATTTCAGCCCAGTATTGCTTCAGTAAGATAATAACTGTACAACTGGTGGCCCAACATCATATATTTCAGTGGCAAACTACTGCTAGTTAATTGTCAGTGTTTACATTTTCTGCCATGTGCCAAATCATATGAGAGGCAATACCACTGCCAACCTCTTAATCACCAGCACTTCCTCCGCTGCGGTTTACACCCCTGCATTTAGGCAAAATAGGACTCCGGTTGGTTTGTTCAATTGGTCTTTAGGCATTATTAATTTTGATCTGTTTTTATTTGCACAGTGGGGTGGGGACAGCTTATTTGCTGGGATGAAACATCCAGTTGCCTGAGGCATAGTTTCAGCTCCAAAAAGTTGTTTGCCTTAAGTGAGGCCAAGGGACAAGGAACCGGATGGGGAAAGAAACAGAGGCAACGCTGGTGTAATCTAGGGCGTCTGGTGACAGCTACATCATTTAGCTGCATCACTGAATCTTACGAGTATCTAACTGTTCTGCGACAAATGAGAACCTGCTCTTGAGTAGAGTTTGGAAAGGAACAGTGGGAAGACATAACAGTCTCCACAGATGTCCACATTTGCACTAAACTACAGAAAACAGGCCAATGGGTACCATGGCCTGCAATTAGATGGTATGCTGTAGTATAGCAAGGATGAGCAGATCCAAACGTCCAGAAAACACGCATGACCATCCATTTTCTTACATTTTCCTTGATTATACAACAACAACAACAACAACAACAACAACTACTACTACTACTACTACTACTACTACTACTACTACTACTACTGTTGTTGTTGTTGTTGTTGTTGTTGTTATTATTATTATTTGGGGTGGGAGAGCCAAAGAGTGCTGGGGCTCCAACATGATATTGCATAATAAAAAAAGGTTGGGGACGGCTGTCCTAGAGGACAAATGGGTATTTTTGGAATCACTGCCCCCCCTCAAAAATTTTTAAATGAGTAACTGAATTAACTACAATCATCATCATTTTAGATCTGCAGAGTTAGAAATCGAATCCAGTCCTTGCAAAGAGGTAAACTTCCTTTCACTCTAAGGACCAGAAACTCTTCTTTTAAACTTGCCCTTTTATGTAAGAGCTCCCTCTCATTAATTAGGGAAAATATGCCACTATGGTTTACATGGATTTCACTTACGCACACATAAATCACCAGTAGGATTCCAGAACAATGTGGAGTTAAATATATTGTGTATTCCACCTCATGGGTCTGACAGGCATTGACTGAAGTTTGCAAAAGCTTGTGCTGTCATACACTGGTTAGTCTTTAAAGTGGCACAAAACAGGCCAACGTGCATACTACTACAGAAATAAATACTGTATCCTGTTGCATCCGCAAACCTCTTAACAGTGGCCACCCTAAAAATGGATCCAGTTAAAAAACAAACAGTAAAGTCCACCAAGTGCTGGATGCACCACGCGGCAAGACAACGAGCAAGCTGCAGCCTCACTTTGCCACCACTTCTGCCTTTCCTGCCTCTTCCTCGTCTTCACCCCCACCCAAGCCCACATGAAGTCGCTCCTTTGTTTGCTCTCGCAATTTGCCGGACTGATTCCTATCGGCTGGCCACGTCAACACCCATTTCACACTCCTTCCTGCCTGACAAAATCCAGGTGATTTGGGCTAATTAATGGAGTTAAGCACATGGTCAGCCTCAACCAGGGAGGCACCATCCTGCCAGGTCCTGCTGTGCCAAGCAGGGAGAGGTGCCATCTGTCAAGGAAGCTCACACCGAAGGAAAAGCTTTGTAAGATTTCAGTTCTATACGCTTTGACGCTCAGGGCTTGTCCACACTGTGAAATTTGGTGCAATCCAGCTGCTACTTAAAAGGTCCTTATCTTTAGTGCAAACTGCTTTAACTCTTGGTACCCATCTGCAAAGGCAAAACAATGAGCTATTTTGCATCTCAATGAATTGGCCCCAAAATATTACATATTCTAGTCCTGTGCCAGAAAGATACCAGCCAGCTCTTATAGGGGAAGGATAGATCATTTTACATAGAAACACAAGTGGACAAGATCTTTTTTTCCATGCCAAGCAGTGCTATAAAAAAAATTATATACGTACTATACATAACTATATGCCAGTCTGGACTAGCTTCTCATAACTGTCTCAAACAAGAGGTAAGGAGTTATTTGGGGCACTGTCAATACCTGAATTCCCACCCTGTGCATTGAAAAAATCCATGCTACTCAGGATAACCAAGGTTTTTTTTTTCCAAAAGCAACACCACAAATCATTTAGCATTACATGAATGGGCACCAGCTTTTTAATTTCCTCCCAGCTCTCATGCACTGAGATTAGCAACTTTCTACTTTTACAGCAGTTTACAAAAGCAAGCTGCTGTTCCATTCAAACAAGCAAACGATGTGCCCATCGCTAATACAAATACAAAAAGGATCAAACTAACATCATACTAAAAGACATAAGCAACACCAAAACACATTCAAAACAGTGAGACACCACGATCCTTTAAAAAAACCCACTCAGGCAGCCAGTCACTGAGGGAAACCTTGCCTGAAGAGAACGGGTCTCTGCCTGCTTGTGGAGGGACAGCAAAGATGGGGCCAGTCTGGCCTCCCGGGGGAGGGAGTTCCAACGTATATACAGATGAACCACTGTGAACATACAGTGTGTATTGCCATAGTGACCTAGACATCAAGAGGACATTCCTTTTCTGCATTACTCTTTCCCCAAGTAAGACAGCACAGAAATGAAAACTGCCAGGAAGCCTTTATAGAACATGAATCTTTTCCATCACTATCCCTCCTTCTCTTGGTTAAGCCATTATCCAGGATGCTTTGGGGCAGGAAAGGGTGACCTTCCAGAGATTCTTGGGTCACCTACACTGACTACTGCTGACGGGCACTGGAGGCCAACAACATCTACACACTCCTGGGTGGAATCTACCACACTTATTATACAATCAGTATAAATCTGTAATGTTTGTCAAGTTGTGTGAGGCTTACAGGGAACCTGGCTTCCCCATTCATCAGGTGGATATTGCACTCACCCAGGAATCAATAGTTTTGGCATATTTTATCCACATGTGATTTTATCCACTGTCCATAAATTTGGACAGCACTTTAAAAAGAAGATCATCAGCGCAACTACCAAATCCAAATCCAACTACCAGAGGGGAAACCAGTTACAAATTGACAAAAATATGATTGACAGGAGACTGACCGATGCCTGTGCTGTCTTTTCACATACACACTGTAACACAAATGCCTCTATTAAGCCAAAATCCTGTTGCTTAGCATAGTATGTTGGCAGTATAGTAGAGCTGTTGAATCAGTGGGGATTTGGAGAGTCAACTCCTCCATAGGTTCCATGAATTCAAATGGGCCTACTCTAGTTGCAACGTACTATGCTAAAGTAAATCGCAACTAGAATAGGCCCATTTGAATCCATGGAGGAGCTGACTCTCAAAATCTCCACTGATTCAATGGGCTTACTCTATTGCAATTTAATACTTTAAGCCGATGGTTCCCAACCTTGGGTCCCCAGATGTTCTTGGACTGCAGCTCCCAGAAATCCTGGCCAGCACAGCTAATAGTGAAGCCTTCTGGGAGTTCAAGTCCAAGAACATCTGGGGACCCAAGGTTGGAAACTTGTGCTCTAAGCAAAAGGCTTTCAGCCACTGAATTCTCCCAAGTACTGAATTCCGTCTCTTCCTGGGACAACTTTTGTAAATACACTGAGCACAGCAAAAAGAGACCGAAGTGTTCTGAGTGCATCTCCTTAAGCCAAACACAATAAACCAAGAGCCACTAAATGAGTGTTAAGTACACCACAGAGAAAATGCAACCACACATTACTCCCACAACACTTGCACGGCTACATTCCATCTAACACCCATAATTATGATAGAACTGCCATTGTAATAGTAATTACTGATATACACCAGCCTATTCTAACATGGTATCCTGTAGTAGATGCATTGGTTTTCAACTTCTACCATCCACAGCTAAGAGGATTAACAACCCTATTGTCTATGGGCAACGTGGAAGCAAATGGGCAACACCACTGGCTCAGCTACTCTACTCTAGTACTATTTACTACACTATGTAACAGGATTTTGGCCACTACGTCAGATCATTCTTTCTCATATCCCTCAAATGAATGTCACAGAATGCTATTCTGTGAAACAAAACCACCCTATACTGAAGCCCAAGCTAGTCTTCCCTGAAGAGTATGTTAGTGATACAGAATATTCGTGGAGCATAAAAATGTTCCTGTTCCTTCCATGTGATGATTAATCTGTGACACCAGTAAGACTTTCAATTAAGCTAAAAAAGAGAACTTGAATTAACCACACACTTGTGGTCAGGGAAAGATTAACAAAGCAAACTTAAACTTCGCTAGAAATGTAATCGATGGCAGTAGGGGGAGAACACTGGTTGATACTATCATTAGTTTTCTTCATAAGGAAAAAAGATGCAAAAGACACAAGGTGAAATGAGTTAAGAATGACTGTGTTTCTTCAGAATGCCATTCTCTTATGTAGCTTTTTGTTAGATGTTTTAATCTCGTTCTAATGAATTTTTATTTGCCGGTTTTAGAGAGGCCCGCACTTAAGACTGCCTGTGCAATTAGGCGAGACAGAAAAACCACTTGTTCCTTGAATTGCACTGGTCTAAGCAGCAGTTTTGGTTATAAAAAATATTTTATTTCAGTAGATAAATAAATATTCATTAAATACTGTGCCCCTGACCAGCTACACATTTAAAAATCTAAGACGTTAAAGTGGTTTACTTGCCACTAAACACAACATGTTTAATTCAACCTCCAGATCTGGAGGTCATAAGGACCTTTAAGGCTCAGTACACATGGTACTGTATGGAAAGGGTTGTCAATACTACGGAAGAGAGGACTATTCTGTAAACAGTCTTGATCAACAGTTTATGCTTTGTAGTTACATTATTGGGGGGCGGCATAAGAATTATACATCACGGGAATCTGGTGCCCCTAACCTTCAGCATTGTTGAAGGGGAAAGTTTGGATAAACAGTAACACTAACTTGGCCATTGGTTCTCCTTATCCATGGATATTGTAATGCTCACTGTGCTATGCTTAAGACTGGCACACCCAATAAAGCTGTCTATATTTATTACAAAGGAGAAAAACAGTTCTCATGTGTCTCATCATGTGTCTCATCTTTCAAGGAATCTTTCATGTATAACAGCTCTGTAGATCTGCAGAAACAAGCAAAAAAAAATATGGATACATTCCAGAGTTGCCTTCAAAAGCCCTTTCACAGTTTTTACACCAAAGTTTCTGCTTTCTCGTCCAGTGAGATTTCTGGCTGCCATCTTTGCTCCCCCAAGTCCACCTTCCTCAGAAACCCAACCTTTCCCCTTTGTTGTTCAGGACATCTTCATGACGCCATCTCTGCAAACTGTAATCTGACAACTACTGGAATCCATAATTGCTTTAGGCTCTGTGAAACATTGTTGGATCCTAGTAAGACAAGGACCAGGTACTCTGTACTCAGAGTGGGCTTTCGGAATAATTTAAAGAGGGCAATTAATGCCGAATAAAGCATCCTTCAGTTGTCTCTCTTGTCTGGCAGGCATCCACGGCCAGAAGCATCACTGCTGCAAAAATCTAGCCACTGTCTTAACTTCCCACAATACCGGACAGCCCTGCTAGGGAAATGAAAAGCAATACCTAGACTCGATGACTGGACGTTACCTGAGAGTACCAGACCAGAGACAGTCACCTTGCAAAGCAGAGACATCACCCTGCAAAGCAGAGACATCACCTTGCCAAAGTCCGAATAGTCAAAGCTATGGTTTTTCCTGTAGTGTTGTATGGAAGTGAGAGCTGGACCATAAAGAAAGCTGACCGCCGAAGAATTGATGCCTTTGAATTGTGGTGCTGGAGGAGACTCTTGAGAGTTCCCTGGACTGCAAAGAGAACAAACCTATCAATTCTAAAGGAAATCAACGCTGAGTGCTCATTGGAAGGACAGATCCTGAAGCTGAGGCTCCAGTACTTTGGCCATCTCATGAGAAGAGAAGACTCCTTGGAAAAGACTTTGATGTTGGGAAAGTGTGAAGGCAAGAGGAGAAGGGGACGACCGAGGATGAGATGGTCGGACAGTGTCATCGAAGCAACCAACATGAATTTGACACAACTCCGGGAGGCGGTGGAAAATAGGAGGGCCTGGCGTGCTCTGGTCCATGGGGTCACGAAGAGTCGGACACGACTAAACGACTGAACAAACAAAAAACCAGACCTGGAGTGAGAGGAGACAAAGAGGGCCCTAGCAACTGCCCAAGAGCACAGTAGATTTTTAAAAAATCAATATTTTTAAATCAATTTAATTTAACTGATGAATTAAATTTTTAAAATCAATCTTAAAAATCAATTTAAACCAAATGCAACCTGTGCAAGGGTATCAGTTGTCGGTGCTGGCCCTGGCTCAACACAACAATTACACATACCCTAAATGCCCAGAAATGCAGTTATCTGCAACCATCAGTTGGGCTAATCAGTCAAGTCAGAATTTGTAAACAAAGGTGCCATTGCGTCTGCTTCCTGATCAATCAGCTTTGTGTTTACTAATTTGCCAAGACATCACAGAATGAGAAAGTGAGGGGGGGGTCGCTCTTTTCCTCTTTTAAATGCCCACTTGGTTTCTATGGTACCCATAGAAGAAGGAAACCGTCTCTCTTTGTGACCAGCAGATCCATCCCTCTCTCCTGCCAGTCGATTCAGCAGGTGATGTTTTCGATAACACACAGCATGTAGAAAGGCTAGAAACCTACATATCCATGTGGGTCATAGGAGACAGAGCTTCCCCCCCTTTAAATACACCCAGCATTGAAATGCAGGCTGCAAGCCTTATGGGAAGCTAATACGAAATCTGTTGGCTTGTAAATATGACTGGCTTATTTACAAGGCTCTCATAAATGTCAGTACAAAGCACAAATATGAAGTCTGAAGTTACCATTCCAGTATCTTCAGGAGAGATAAAGGCAGGCTCAATGACCTACATCCTCAGTGAAAGCCTGTGCCCTTTCAAAACACTCATCTTCACCCTACCTCACCTCACTTCATTTCACCGTCCCTAAAGCAATCACTCAAAACACCTCCAGCAACTCCAGAAAATATTATGCAATTGCTGAAGAAAAAAGAAACAGCCACCATAAGATGATGATGACAATGATTGATTTATTCATTGTCAATATTGAAATCAATCTGAACAGACTTATCGGTGTGATGTCTTGGCAAGCTGCAAAGGTTAAGAAAACTACAGAGTAAGGATTCTTAAAGTAAACTGTGTGCCATAAGCTTCAGGAAGCAAAAGGCCTCCTCAACAGCCTCCCAAACTAGGTGGACTTAAATGACTACAAAAAATGTACAAATATGCACAAAAGGTGGTGGGCAGAGTTGAGGAGCATAGGGTCCTACAGAGGTTGCTGGATTACAACTCTGATCCTTACCGTCAGCTATCCTGGCTAGGAGGGATGGGATTTGCGGTCCAACACCTATTTGCAGAGTCACATATTGGAAGAATTTGTTTCTGAGAGGATGATCTATAAATGCAAAAATCAGGCCTAACAAGAAAACAAATGACTGCTCTTAATTTCTTCAAGGTAAGGATGTATAAATACTACGCAGCTGTCCACTCTGTTGCATGTCTACAAGAGGTTCAACAGAATGGATTTCCATGTAAAGCTACGTAAGATTACGCCTTTAGAATAAGCACCTCATTTGAGTAAGATGTTCATTTCAAACTGATGAAACCATACTATGCTGGGTGTATTGCCAAAGCGACTTCTTTGCAAATGGGAGCACAGCTCTGTTGCAACCTGCTCATGCAACAGGATGGTGGGCAAAGAGTCAAAGAAGCAACACAAGGAAAAGGAAGCATTAAATGTACCAAAGATTAACCAACACTGGTTCGAGACACATCACCAAAAATGTTGCAATGATGCTTCTGCTTGAGGAGTGAGAAATTTTTAATAGTAAGGGATTGTTGTTTGAATTTTAGTTTGAAAATTTGTGGCCAGAAGTTCCTCTTCCATACTATACTCTGCTCTGATCACCCTTGGCAAATAAATAAATAAATCTTGACTTAATCTCAACTCTGGGCTTATTTTCAGTTGTTGTTGCTGCTATGTGTTAAGTCAGTTCTGACTTATGGTAACCCTAACAAGGTTTTTGAGGTATATGAAACGTTCAAGGAGTGGTCTTCCACAATATGACTGAGCAAGGATTAGAACCCATATCTTCTAAGTCTGCCCAACACTATATCTACGACACCAGTGGTTCTCAATCTTTGGGTCCCCAGTTGTTCTTGGACTAAAATACCCAGAAGCCTTCACCACTAGCTGTGCTGGCCAGGATTTCTGGGAGTTGCAGTCCAAGAACATGTGGGACCCAAGGTTGGAAACCACTACAATGCACCATCCTGGCTTTCATCCTGTTTTCAATATAAAATCTTATTTCAGGGACAAGTGCAGGAGTAGTAACCTACAGTATAAATAAAATCTAAGCATGTGCAACATGTTTTCCAACCAAGTAACCACAACAATCAATCCTTATATAATTAAGAGTTAAAAGAAAATGAGATGTAGGGTAGACAGAGTTCAGGAGCCATTTGATGGCACCAACCTCTAATTGAAATAAATTTAATAATGCTCCTTGTTGAAGAGAAACTGCTCCTTCCCATATTCCTGGTGGGTGCAACCCATACAATGGCCCCCGTACCTGCTGGCAATAAATGATGGAAGTGAGCTTGCCTCAAGCCGGAGCCTTTCCGAGGTGTTCGACTACAACTCCCAGAATCCCTCAGGCAGAGTTTGGGTGTTGTCATCTGAAAAGTCTAGACACCTCTAG